>NW_021636384.1:600000-1133518 GCF_004799145.2 Neltuma alba
GTTGTAAAAATTTTTCAAAAAATTGTTTTTGGCCTCCAGAGCTCTGGCGATCAATTGTTGAATTTCCCAAAAAACCTGTTGTTAACTGCTATACTGAAGTTGTTAATAGCATCACAAAAGTTGTTAACTGTTATACTGAAGTTGTAAAAATTTTCAAAAAAATTGTTTTTGGCCACTAGAGCTTGTTGAATTTCCCAAAAAACCTGTTGTTAACTATTATACTGAAATTGTTAATAGCATCACAAAAATTGTTAACTGTTATACTGAAATTGTAAAAATTTTCAAAAAAAATTTTTCCGGCTGTCGGAGCTTGTTGAATTTTCCAGAAAACCTGTTGTTAATTGCTATACTGAAATTGTTAATAGCATCACAAAAGTTATTAACTATTATACTGAAATTGTAAAAATTTTCAAAAAATTTTTTTCCAGCCATAGGAGCTTATTGAATTTCCCAAAAAACCTTTTGTTAACTGCTATATTGAAGTTGTTAATAGCATCACAAAAGTTATTAACCGTTATACTGAAATTGTAAAAATTTTCAAAAAAAAATTTTCCGACTGCCGGAGCTTGTTGAATTTCCCAGAAAACCTGTTGTTAACTATTATACTGAAGTTGTTAATAGCATTACAAAAGTTGTTAACCGTTATATTGAAGTTGTGAAAATTTTCAAAATTTTTTTTTTCAACCGATAGAGTTCTGGTGACCAGTTGTCAGTCGGTCACCGGAGCTCCAGTGATTGTTGCTACCGGAGCTCCGGTAACCGACTAGCCAGTGGGGGTTTTAGTATTTTAAAAACAATAAATAAAATAAAGGGTAATTTGGTCTTTTTATTTAACATGATAATCCAAATTTGGTCTCTTGAGACCAAAATAGGATTTCTTAAATTCAGCAGACGTTTTGGGTATTATGAAGTTAATATGTCATTTTTTTGTCTTCTTTTTCCCAAGACCTCATTTGGTTAGCTCATCTTTTGTTTTTCTGTTTTTTTCTCCCCTCGAGTTTTCAATCATACGTGATATGTATTTTTTTCACTTAACGTGAATTTATAATTAAATATTAATATTTTAAAAATAGGACATATGATTTTTTGTAATTAGAGAACTTAATATAATAAATATAAAATTTGTGACATAATTTTTTGAACAAAGTTCTCATCTAATTCTAAATGTAAGACCGACTTTATAGTATAACTGGTTTTAAATATAAGACTTATTTTGTAATGTAACTAGTTGGAGGAATAGTGTATAATTATCAAATTGCTGGTCAAAAGAAAAATTATCAAATTAAGATTTATTCATAACTTCTTTTTATCTTTTATTTTCGTCCCGTGAAATTTATGGAAATAAAAACACTATCTCGTCTCGTGGAACCATTTTTCTTAATTAGGCGACGAGCAAACATTCCACGCTGTGGGAAGCCGTCGACCGTTTTCAGCCCTCCGGCGAGTATTTAAGAAGGATCAAACCCTAGGGTTTTGTCTACTCTCAAAATCCGGTGAGATTGATTTGTCCAATCTGGCTTTGTATCTAGATTTGAATTTGTTCCCCGCGTCATCTGTTCCCTGCATGGTTGTCCACCCTGTGCCGCTTGCCGTCGCACCGTTTCTTGCTTTGTTTGAAAATTTTCATTCTAAGTTGGCTTGAATCTGGTCGGGTAATCGTTTGAATGGCGACGCTTTTGAATAAATATTGAGTTTATTTTTTATTTTTAAACTTTGATTACTACTTTTTTTCAATGGTTTGTAATCGGCCATTGGACTTCTGCCCTCTTCGTTTTGATTACTAGCGACTTATATGCCTTGGATTGCTGTGTTGTGCAATGTTGGATTTACGTTGTATCGGCATTCTGTTTATTAACATCTTTCCATTATCATCAATTTAGAAAATTCTCAAAGGTATTTGTGATGCATGATCTGGTGAATGACATGGCTCGAGTTGTGTCTGGCAATTTAGAAGCTTGAGTTCACATTGTCATTCTTCGGTGGCTTGGAGGAGCTGCCTGAATCAGTTGGCTTACTAAGGCATCTTCATCAAAGTATCTGGAAGGCTGGAACAAAAATTAAAAGGGTATAATATCTATTCATATTTCAAAGATTTCAGTGGGGGCATAATATAGTTCCGACTATGTTTTATAAAGAGACAGGTCTATGTAAGTCCCACTGAAATATATAAGAACTTTCGGAAAGCCTTACCCCAGAAGCTGGCCCATGAGGTTTTTGGTTTTTCAGGTTGGACAACTGAAGGCTTATGCGAATCCCACACCATAATTCTACATTGTCGATGTGGGACTTAAATCATATGTGCCTTGTAGGCTCCTTCACTCTAGATGGCTTGCTCGCCAACCACAATGCTCCTAGGTGGCATTTGAGGTCTTCGCAGCTTACACATTCATCTTGATGTAGCTCTAGCTCTCTAGGGTAGCCCTTTTCTGGCATTGAAGGAATTGGGTCAAGTTTAGACACCACTGGTAGGAACTTTTGGTAGAGATATATACCCCAAAAAGCTAGCGCAGAGGCTGGGGAGCCAAAAGAGCCCAATAAAACCTACATTGGATTGGCGACGTGGGATTCAAGTCATGCCTCGTAATAAATCCTAAAATTTTTTACTTGAACAAATTAATTGTTAATGATATCATTGTCAATGGCACAATAAACTATTAAATAGAATCCTTAGCATGCAGAAAATAGGCTTTTGTTATCGTGACTGTGCTTTAATGAATTTTAAGATCAAGGTAGACTAAAATCATGTATTCTTATTTATTTTATATATGGATGGATTTTCTTGTGCTTTCTTCTATATTCTTCTAATGGGTTGTACTATGTAAAATTTGTCGAGTCAGTTACCTTCTATATTTTGGTCCATAAAGCTACAATTAAACTTGTGAAGAATTGAACTGTAATTATTGTACGAGTGCTGACGTCATTTTTCTTTGAATTGTTGATTGTAAAAGTGGTATGCCCTGGGCATGAGGTCGCCATTTGGGTTAATGAGCAATTGCATAAAATATTGGTAGAATTCTTTTAGTAAGTTATTATCACCCTGATTCTTCTTAATGTGTAAATTTTCAAATCATCAATCATACACTAGAACGCCCTCATTGACAATCCTTTACTTCAATAGCATCTAGGGTTTCTCGAACAATGCGATATCGCACACCTGATAAATCTTTAAACCTCTATGAGATCTAATTCCCGGTTGTTCCTCAATAGCTCAGCAGTCAACTGTTAGCTAAGAATTATATATGTTGACCCATATTCATTTTAATGAATTTACTTGATAGTTATACAAATTAATCATGTAACAAGAACCAGATTTGAACTGGTGACATGAGGATATTCAGTTTTCTACTCTACCATCTGAGCTATCCCGATCATTCATTAAATTACTTTAAATTTTGGCTGATTTGCTGCCGGCCATATATGGCAAACTTAATCCATTTAATGTCTCTTATTTCTAAGTCCTCATAAACCTGCACATCCTGCGACTGAAACAGAAACATTTTATTGCCAATTTCATCTTATTTACTTGATCTGAAACCTCAACTGTATTCTTTGCAACACATGAATTTCACAGCAGTCAACACTCCATCTTAAAATACTTCAGTCATCTACCCCTTTTCATTCTGCAAAGTTTAAGTGAATTGCAGGCAATGCATTTGTCTCTTGTCTATTATTATATCGCATAACACCCACCTATCTCCTGTGGTGCATGGGCCACTTTGTTGCTTGTGTCTCTTTTCTGTCTGTTTCAGTTAGCATAAGGTCAGTGGCCAATTACATGTAATTAATCATTGAAACCTATTTTCTCAGGCAAAAAAAAAAAAAAACCAAAGAAAAACAAAAAACAAAAAGGGGGAAGAGAGAGAGAGAAAGCAACATCTTCTCTTCTACAGTTAATCACAACCTACCAATGAAATCCTTTGTTAGGAAGAGAGAGTCAAACAAAATATGGTAACTGTTTGCTGGATTTTTTCTCCCTTGGATGATGTTTGTGTAATTGATTGTTGCCCTCAGTTCCTTGAAAGAGCGCAATTTCAAACTTATTATTGATTGATCATTGGCTACAAAGTTTGATTAAAAAACCTTCTAACTGTAGAATTGATAACAATATTGGGCACATATAAATTCCCCCTTTTTTATTCCCAATTTAAACTGTTAAATTTGTTGGTGTATTTTAATTGCTTTACAATTTTTTTTTTTGGTTGACCCAGTTGTCGGATAGCGCTTCATTGGGATGGTTCATGGTCTTCACAGCAGCCTTTATGCATGAAGATGGCCCTTTTTCTTTCTCCAGGAAGAGGCTGAGAGTATCAGATTTTGGATATCAAGATCTACATCCACACGCATACGCAGGATGTTCCAGTGATGCGCCATTATCTTCGCATCTGGATGTAGAAAGGTCCTTATTTTTACTATTGTTACATAAATTGCTTATTCTTCATCTTCCAAGCCTGTAAACTTTTCTTTCTTTCTTTCCCCCTATGGGGAAACTAACGGGCCTATGCCTAAGTATTGGGCCTTTTTCTTCCCCTTTACCTTTTGAATCTAATGGTTTGGTTGGTTTCACGTTGGAAGCCATCAAAATGTCCTTGGAGTGCTTCCACTAAATTGTGGTTTTGGTGGTTTGCAGCATGAAACCAAACATGCACTAAAACCCCAATAAGGTGGTTACATTTGACGACCTAATTATTAATGCCCAAAATTATAGATTGTTTCAAGTGTTTTTGAACTCACCACAGTTCAGCCTTAGATAATGACAAACTTTTCCTGGTTGTCAGCATATTGATTTACCTCTGCCCGAGCATGAACGAGCATGACATTTCTTGGTCCATTTTCTAGAATTTTAATATATGTGTGAAAGCTGAAATATTGGATACCCTGCTTCTCATTACCCTTCAAGGCAAAAGACCCTGTTAAATGGGATATTTGACGGCCATACTAGTAGGACCAATTTCTTAGATATTTTAAAGCCTCTTAGAACACCTTGCAGTTAGGCTTTGAATGCGGACAACTTTTTTCTGGGTGAATGTGTTGATTGCAAATTGTTCTGATAGCCGATTACTGGGGTTCTAATGGCTTTACTATGCTCATGGTTACAGTTTTAATATAGCCTCTATCTTTTCTTGTGTAGTTTCCCTTCAGTTGACAGCTCCTATGTTATCTGCTATCTATTTGTCATGCTCTGAAAGTATCAAAGCATGACTAATGGCTTCTTTCTGAAATTATGCATTGCTTACATTTCTAACATCCTCATGGGGCAGCTTAGATCAAGTCTGCAAAAAGTGAATAATGACATGTGATGTCCCATTTAGAGATCATAGAGTCTATTGAGATTTATTTCTGGGGGTTATGTTCTTTTTCTAGGCCTTTGGCATCTCAAGTTGGCTGTTCAGTCTTGATTAGAGATGAGATGTACTTGAGGAGGATGTATCCCCTTTTCAGGGGCTTTCACTTCTTTATTCTCTTTATTTCGATTTGTCACTACCCATGGCTGCATAATGTTTCTATTTTACTCTACTTTGATCCCTTCTTGGACCTTCCAGTTTTTCAATGATGGGTATAAACTATAATATTGTTTGCTCCTACTTGGTTTTATTTGTCTTTCTGCTTAACTAGAAGAATTTGTCCTTTAAGGCTCTCACACAGTGCATGTTGGTGAATTTTTTTAAAATTTATTCTTCCTTTTCTTTTGTTTTTTTTTAACAAAATTATTCCTTTTCTATTGCTTACAACTTTTTCCCTCTTTTGCAGGGCTATTGGTGATATACCATCTTGTTGCAGTCTTGATGATAGATTTGATTCAGATTCTGGATTGGATATGAGCTGCCAGTCAAATATTAAAAGCGTTGATGATCCTGTATGCTTTACAACAGGAAATATTTCATTTCAGGATCAGAGTCATCCTGGCTATATGCAGCCTGCTTTTGTTAGTGGTTGGATGTATGTCAACGAAAATGGACAAATGTGTGGTCCCTATATTCAGGACCAACTATATGAAGGATTAACTACTGGTTTCTTGCCAGTTGAGCTTCCTGTGTATCCTGTGATTAATGGCACATTAATGAACCCTGTACCATTGAACTACTTCAAGCAGTTTCCTGACCATGTTTCCACAGGGTTCTTATATCTGAGCACAAGTCGCTCAGTTCTAACCACGCCTACAGGTTGCTCCACATCATCTGGCAAGGATATGACATCATATAGACAAGGATCCTTTGAGCACGCTCCTTCTGTAGCTGTCAACCTTGATTCACAGTTAGTTTCTCTGTCACATTCAGCTACACCAGTAAGGAAATCTTAACACCGATCTCAAAGGTACCCAATTGCATAAATCTTGTCTGAGGGTGGTGTAACTTTTGCTTAATGTTAAGCTATACAGTGTCATTATGGTAGTCATTTTACCATATTTATTTGCCTTTCTGACCTGTGTATTTCACATCTTATTCTAGTTACATGAAGAATGCTGTTGGCTTTATGAGGATGAAAAGGGAATGAAGCATGGACCACATTCCATTTTGGAATTAATATCCTGGCATCATTATGGACATCTCCGAGATTCATCGGTGGTAAGATATAAATTGGGGTTTTGTAAACTAATATTTAGTCTGCATCCTGCTGCTGATGAGATGCCATTTATGGCTCTCTCTTTGATGCACTGAATTTTCTTTTTTTAAAATTTTATTTTCATCTCATTACCTTTTAAATATCTGGATGCTGGCCATAGATCGGAAATAACTTGTTGCTTGTTTTTTCAAAGGCAAAAACTTTGGATTCTTGATTTGGTCCACTTTTTGATTGAGTGCTGGAATATTGTTTCCCTGTTAGTTATCCACCAATTGCTGAAGAGACTGTCAGAAACCAGATTAAAATTTCTTACCGGTGGAGAAATAACCTGACAAGATAACTCGTTGTCATTATTTTAAATAATTCCTTTTTGGTATTTTTCTAATTGACTCTCTAATAGATCCATTTAAAATTGCATTTGATTAAACGTTTTCTTAAAGGACTCTAATGAAACCAACATATTTTTTAGGGCATAATCTAGATGTTAGAAAAGAATGTATGAAGTTTTTAAACCTCCAGTCTTTGTAACATTTAGCTTTAGAAGGACTAGGATAGAATTTATTCTCCATTTGATGTAAATCTATTGTCTGTTCGCTAGCATCTTATTGCAATACTAATCTGGAAATTAAAATAAAAAGCATTAACTAAATTAACCCTTCTAATAATTCATTAGTTCATTTTAAATCAATATTGATGAATATCACTTTATATCCTTAGCTTACCATTGTTTGGTAGTAGTGTCCTTGTACCTAACTGTTGCTTGTGAATTATGTTAATTTACAGATTCATCATACTGAAAGTAAGTGTAGCCCCTTTGTCCTTTTGTCTGCTATAAATGCATGGAAAACAGGAAAGCTTGAAAATATCTGTAGATCAGATTCCAAAAGTGACAGGGCTTGTAGTGATATCAGAAGCTTCATCTGTGAAATATCTGAGGAAATTTGTTCTCAGCTACATTCAGGAGTGATGAAAACTGCCCGCAGGGTGGTGTTGGATGAGATTATCAGTAACAACATTGCAGAATTTGTTACTGAAAAGAAATCTCGGAGGCATAAGCATGACTCAGTTGATCAGCCTTCTGGGACTAGCTTGTTAGACTGCAGAATGGTGATGTCTTTTTACTCTATAATTGATTGATAGTGTAGAGGTTTTTCAACAGTGTAGTAGTTTAATAAGTTATGTCTTCTTTTCAACAGACTGAGGCTGCTGTGGAGATGAGAAAAGGCACGGTTCTTACAAGCGAGCCAGCATCTTCCCAAATGCTTGATGATCAGTCTTGTGAAGTTTCCAGAGTGTCTCCAACAAGCACTAAATCAGTTGGAAGCATTGAAAACTTTTGGTGTTCATATGCTGTTGTTCGTAAAGTGCTTTGTGATCATTGCATGCAAGTCATGTGGAATGCTGTGGTTTATGACTCTATGGCAGGGTACATACATAAGTGGAGAAAGAGACAACGTTGGTCTACTTGTAGTAAGCCTCGACCATCTATTTATGGATATAAAGATTATGGTGGAATGATCACATCAGAAGAAGCTGTAAGTAGCATGCATACTTGATTTTTTGGCTTTAGTTGTATCTGTTGTTATCTTAACAATCATTTACAGTTGCTTCCCAGGCCAGTTTCCTCTGAACATGTTGCTGTTTGGCATCCTCATGGTGGAGTGGTGGCACTGGAGAGAGACTATCGTAGTCAATCGTCTTCTATTGTCTTGAAAGATGGTAATATTCCAGAAAATGGAAGGGTGTCATTTTCTGGCTGTGATCGTATAGATTTGATATGCATTCTTGAAAGTGTGGAGAATGAGCTTCACTCGATATCAGAGGCATCTTTAACTGAATACATTAAAAGTTTAGTTGACAAGGAAGTGGAAAGATTATTTAAATGTTCTGAAGAAGACAACTTGAACAAGGTAACTTTATAGAAGTGTTAATGTTATGCTTTTTGTTTAAATTGTGTTTTGTTGAAGAATCCCTTTCAATGTTTTAGGATGCTGTTACTGATGACATTTTTGAAGAGATATCTTGTGACAAAACATCTGAAGAGCGGATTTTATCTGGCAATAAGGTTGCTATGAAAGGAGATCGTCTTCAAGATACCATATCTGGAAACCGTATGTCTACTTTATTCTCAAGTGCATTTCAGGAGTTGCATGCCAATGTAAGTGATGTGGTTAATGAAAAGGAGATTGGCGACATATCACCTCCTGGATGTGAAAAGAATTTAAAAACTATTATCCCACAATACAATTATAAGTATCGACCTTCAAGATCAGTTGAAAGTGTACCTAAGATAACAAAATATGTTACAACAGCCCTATGCCGACAGAAATTGCATTCTGAGGTTCTTGAAGAGTGGAAATCTTTGTTTCTTGATGCTGCATTTGATCAACTTTTTGCATCATTCTGCACTACAAAGAAGATCAGCCAGCCTGATGGTTACAAGGTGAGCATTGGGTCATTTGATATTCTCAGGAACGTAAATATTGACCCTCACCTTGTTTGCTACCTCTCTGTGCCTCTAATTTTCTTCCAATGTCTTTTAATCACAATTCATATTTTTTAGTTGTTTGTTTTTTTCTCCTTCTAGGAAGGGAAAATACTGAAGTCATCTGGGGAACATTTGAACAATCCAACTCTGGGAAGAATGAAGAAAATACCCAAAAGTTCTTCATCAGAAAATTCTCGGATGGTTGGGAAATATACATATCATCGAAAGAAGCTGCCACAGAAAGAGCGACATTCTTCTCAACACATAACTGCACCAGTCAAAAAACAAGTTGATAAGAAGAAGAAATGTTTTTCTGGGGATTTGGATGATTCTGCCAAAGTTGGAATATCTCCTGATAAAACTGTGCAGACCAAGCTGATAAAAGGGAAGAAGGATAAACAGGCTAATGGAAAGTCTCTCGCTGCTGGTGCTAAAAGGCACTTGCAGAGTAAGAAGTTGTCTATAAATAATGCAACTAGTAAAAAATTAGTGAAGCATTCACAGGAAGTCCAAGGTATGTGATTTTTTTGCGTTGCAGTTGTTGACCCTTTTTCGGTAAATCATTTTTAAAGAATAACATGTTGTCCCAACACCCCCCCCCCCCAAAAAAAAAAAAAATCTAGATGATGTAAAGAATGATGAGAAAAGTAATGGAGAGAAGATTTTAGCTGTTGTGGAAAATAGCGTTGGCAAGAAAAAAGCAGTTGATAGCAGTGGTCGTGATGGTGCCATTCATGGAAAGTCCACTCGTCATTGCTCCAAGGGAGCTCTTAATGGTAGCTTTTCTATTAATAATCTTGCCCTTGTTGAATTCATATATGCTTATCGCCTTCCTGTTTGTTTAAACTAATCTGCCTAGGGTCATTTTTTTTTTTTAAAAAAAAAGTTCAAGCTAGATTTTTATTTATTTTTAACCGTGCATTCTTTTGTAGTGACAAATAAAGCATCAAAACTAAAAAGGAAGCATCTAGCTGATGACATGCCATCCTCACGTCCTTCAAAGGTTTTGAAGATTGCTAATGACGGTTCAAAGGTTGGAGTTGGCGGACACGCCATGTCAAAGACGAAGTCTGCTAAATCCAAGCCATTGAAGTCATGCCCTAGATCTGACGGATGTGCCAGGACTTCTATTGATGGGTGGGAATGGCATAAATGGTCTGTAAATGCCAGTTCTGCTGATAGAGCACATGTTAGGGGAACACTCTGTGTTCAAAAGAACTCTGTACCATCTGATAGTAATCCATTTCATTGGTCAAATTGTAAGGTTCTTTCTGCACGCACAAATAGAGTGAAAATGCGTAACCTTCTTGCAGCTGCGGAAGGTGCTGATCTTCTGAAAGCCACTCAATTGAAGGTGATTAAAGAATTCTTAATGTTTTCTTGTATATTTTTATCTAGTTATGTGAATACTTTAATTGAAGGTTGTTTGTCAATTTTCAGGCAAGGAAAAAACGTTTACGTTTTCAAAGAAGTAAAATACATGACTGGGGTATTGTTGCCTTGGAGTCAATAGAGGCGGAAGACTTTGTGATTGAATATATTGGAGAATTAATCCGTCCTCAGGTATGAAACATGCAATTATTTAATATCATCACTGAAATGTCCTAATCAAAGTTCTATGATTTTAATGTTTCATAAAGAAATTTTTTCCCACTAAAATCTCAGAAAAAAGTATGCATGAACAGAATGAGTTAGAAGAATATTCTATATAAATTGTTACTATTTTTTTTTTCCTTTTGTTATGGTCCTAGTTCATCAAATATGGAATGCATGAGTATTTAGTAGCGCTTTTAGTAGCGCACATCAAAGCTTTATCAACTGGATTGTTTTTACGTCGTTGTTCCGGATTAAAATCTCAGAAAACTATGTATGAACAGAATCGGTTTAAGAAATATTCTTTATGAAGTGTCACAAATTTTTTGTTTTTGTCCTAACTCATCATCAACTATTGAATGCGAGTACTTAGAATTACTACTAAAATGCACACATCAAAGCTTTATGATGTTAATCTATTTTCCCTGATTTTCTCAATTTTACTTTTTCGCTTTTAATTGCTATTCCATTGGACCAATTAATTAATATTTAATTTTTCATCTCCCAGATATCTGATATACGTGAACGTCAATATGAAAAGATGGGAATTGGCAGCAGTTACTTGTTTAGACTTGATGATGGCTATGTGGTTGGTATTGTAAAAGTTTTGCCATTTGCTTTCCTTGAAGTTTTTATTCATCTTATTTCTTTAAGATAGTTGTTAACACAATGATAATCGTTGTGTTAGATATATCTGATACTCAGCCTTGCCATCTTTATGTTGATCTATTGCAATGATTTTCTCTCTGGAAAACTGAATGCGGTTGAAACTTGAAATGTCAAGGTTACTTAAACCATAAAGACTATGATGAGTTTTTAAAGTTCTACATTATTTGCTGATTAGAATCACATAGGTATAATCAAAGCTTATGGGAGTGCAAACTTGAAGATAGAGAAATATATGCTTCTGGCTAGAAATTGGGACACAAGGCATGGGACCTAAGGGATGATTGGCACATTGAAGAGCTAGTATTTTATCTAAATTACTTGGTAAATTTAGTATTGACAAAAACAGGATTGTGGGAGTGATAGCTAAAATAGGTAATAGTCACTGGTTTGAGCAATAGGATGATCCACATGACATTTCTATCACCTCTTATTCTTGAGAACAGGAGTTCCAGTTTCTTTATGTTAGATATAATTGTAAATAACTTTTATTTGTGAATCTCCAGAGCTTCCTTTTTTGTCTTTTCTTTTTTCTTGCCATTAATCTCCCGAGCTTTGAATTGAGCAACATCTATTGAAATCATACGATGCTTCTTGTTCTGCTTGATTGTGTGCAGGTTGATGCTACAAAAAGAGGTGGTATTGCAAGATTTATAAATCACTCTTGTGAGGTACTTGTGGTTAATATTTCTTAAATTGAATGTGAGCGTCTTTATGCAAAAATGTGGAAACAAGTCGAATTGTGCTTTTTATCATCATTTTATTTCTCAAACAAGTATTTGAGTATTGTGTGTGCGCATCATGCTGCTTTTTGTCATTATTTTATGTCTCAATTTGAATTTTTGGCAGCCTAATTGCTATACCAAGGTTATATCTGTTGAGGGTCAAAAGAAGATTTTCATATATGCAAAACGTCATATAGCTGCTGGTGAAGAAATTACATACAATTATAAATTTCCTTTGGAGGAGAATAAGATTCCCTGCAACTGTGGGTCCAAAAAGTAAGACTAAGACTTCACATCTCTAAAATCTTATGGGTTAACCATCTATTTTATGTTGTCTGGTTTCAACATCCTATAAAATGTACATGTTCTCAATTTTTTATGTGCTTAACATGCAGGTGTCGCGGATCACTGAATTAGAGGGATTTGATCTTTAATTTAGGTACGCAATGATCACTTAAGGTTTCTTTGAATGTTTAATTTCATTATTGATAGTTTATTGCATTTGTAACTCTTTTGTTTTTACAGGTTTACCTTTTGCATATTTTGGAATTGACAAGGGGTTTGGCAGTAGGTATGTACTTCTGTCCTGGGCAATTGTGGTCTGCTATACAACAATTGAGGGTGATGTTTATCTGTTGTTTACCACGTTGTTCCCTTCTGCATGCGTTGCATTATTTAAGTTTCAGTGTATCTGATTAGTGATTCTAATACTACTCATATGTTGCTTTAATTGGTGCAAGTCTTGATCTTTCCGTGGATGCTTATAATTATTCTTCCCAACATATTTGAGGAAAATTAATGGTTGTCTGAATCTGTTCTCTCTTCCTTTACTGCACTAGGCATTTTTAACTTTTTATTTGTTCAAACTACAGCAGGAAAAGCCTTTTCAAAATGGAACAATTATGAGAAAGGAGGATTGGACAACCTTATAAACGGAAAAATAAAAAAGAAAAAGGGGGAAAATTAAAGGGTAAAAGAGGAAGAGATGCTTAAGAAAATGACAACGCCTCCAATCCCTATTTATATTAGTCAAAGAAATTCTTCTAAAACAAGCATGAACAGAATTCTACTGTCTCTACTTCCAAAACAATTATACTAAATCTATTAAAAGTTATCCAAATTTTTTGTGCAAACTCAAATCTGGCCAAAGTTTCTAAACAACTTATTCCAGTACCCAGTAGACATACTGCAATGTAAGATGGCAAAGTTGTTTCACAATCTGTCTTGAAATAAATATGGGGTTATAGTGTTCAAATTTGCAGCATGTCACTGGCATTATTTTGGCTTTCTTCCATGTAGAAGATTTCCTTTCAAGGGGTGCTTTAGTTTTCCCTATTAAATCTCGCCAGTAAAAGTGCTGCCCTGCGGGAAGGAAAAATGGAGAAATAAGGCTTGCAAGAGAAAGCAGCAATTGAATCCAGAAACTCTCCGATCTGAAGGGGATGAAAGTTCAAGGCTTCAGAATGGGTTAAAGCCTCGTATTCATGGATCTACAAGAGGGACATCTGGTGAAACAAATAAGATTCAAAACAGCACACAATTCCCCCCCCCCCCCCAAAAAAAAAAACCTGGGGAGAAGTCCGAAATCATGGAATTGGAAAGTTATGCATGATGAAAGATTATGCAAATTTGGAAAAGCATGATAAACAGGAACATTGGCTACCCTGAAGATCCTCAGGAACAAGAGATGTAGGCAACTCCTATTTTTGAGTCATTAATTTTCAAATACTATTAGTAGCCAACCACCAGGTCAGCTTCCTGGCCATTCCATTCCTTACCACGCCTCAACACATTTGCTCATGTGGGTGGCTGTTCAATGATGGGAAGTTAACATTTTACATTGATGATTAAATTAGTGACGAACTTTAGGAATATATTTCTTGGTATTCATTATTGATTCATTTTTTTACTTTGAATGAAATACCTTAATTTTGAATGTTTGGTGGCTAGATTTGGTCAGAAAGAATGGCTTCTGGTTTGATTGAAAAATATTTAATGTCCTTTGTTATTGAGATTTTAATGAAATATTTTTCTCCACAGGATGATATTATACTTCCAGAGGAAGTGGGCGTAGTACTCTCCATGATTCAGACATTCTTTTCAACATCCATTTCACCAAGGATTGCATTGGATGAGTTGTGAGAGTTCTTGTACTTTGCAATCATACTTTGTATGTTTTCACTTCCTGGGGATTCGTATTCTTCTGGTTGTCTGGTGTGCATGCGGTTTGTCCTTTGTGAATGTTTAGTTTATTTTCTATCTTGCATTGATATTTACCTGATCTGGCTTCCTTAAGATATAATTATGTGAAATTGGCACAGACAACCAAAAATGGATGGAGGAGAATGATTTATAGATTCAAAATTCTCATAACGAGGAAGTATGGTTAGAGAGGAGCCTCAGACACCCAAGGAGAAAGATAAATTCCTAATTTATTAGCCGATCCCCTTAGAGATGTTTCTGAACGCTCCTATTCAAGGTGAAGACGTAGTTGCTTCAGCTATTACAAGTAAAGTCCCAATCCCGAACTATAAAAAAGTGAAAGCATATTCTGATTGAGACACGTGGGATACCTGGCTCAACTGGGACCCATGGAATGCTACACTCTGAGCAAAGAATTTTATGGCAACTAGTACTATGACTACAAAGTCAAATAATGTCAAAGCCCTAACAAGGTTCGTGTCACATACCCTGGATAACATCACACTAATCACATTAACCATTACAGAACCGAAGTAAGTGACACTGATCCCTCTGTCTAACCCACTCACCTTGAAAATGTCTTCCATAAAAAATAACCGAGAACCCAACCGTAGCAAAACCTCCGTAGTCCAAATTTCCATGTAAAAAAAAATGATATGTATTTTATTAATTAGGTTCATCAGAGATTATTTTAGCCAATATCTTTAAAATTGAACTTTTAAGTGTGAACATTCAGTCCACGGAATTTTGACAAAAACTCAAAAGGAAGTTTAAATCACTCAATTTTTCAGAATTCTCACCAATAGGGAAACTTATGACGAGGTAATGAGCACATTGTACTTGTGTTCAAATTGAAGTTGATTTTTGTTCTTTTTACAAGTCTATTAGATGCCTCATTTCCTATTTGGTTGTTAGCTTACCTTTGGTTAAACCCACCAGTAAACTAGAGACTGCATAGTAGCTATGGTTGAGAAAAAGAAGTGCTGGGTTTTATAGACACTTGTTTGTAATTCACTATTAAAGAATGGTTTAATTTTATATATTATCAGATTTGGTGGTTCATATCGTACAATGGCACTGTGTCGTCATATAGTTGGCCTCACTTGGTGGGGACAGAGCTTGTTGATCTTGCTGTACTGGTGGTGGTGGGAGTGTAGAAAACTTTATAGAACATATTCCCCTTTAATACTCTGCTTGAATGGCAGACAGCCCACGTCATTTTCCTTATCTAGGTTTCCCTTGCCTGTAGTAAGCTCCGGCTATACTTTTGCTTTTAACATAACTTCTAGGATGTTAGAAGGGATGTATCAAAGTTCCACGTTGGTGAATTATGAAAGAATTGAGAGTTGGGCCTATAAATACAAAGGGATTACCTTCTTGTTGGATTAGGTTGTTGGCCACTGGAGAGAGCCTAGAGTTCTATTTTTGATCCATTTTTTTGACCGATTTTAGATAGCTGTTGTCAATTTAGTTTATTTTTCTTTTACTGGCCTTGTGGTCTAAACTGTCCAGTATGATGGTCAGTTAAGTGGTTCAATTTTTTTCAACAGTGCAAGAGCTTTTTATTCTGAGAGTTTTGTTAATAATGATGACTGAAATTGAATATAGACAAATCAGTAAACATGCGTTTGGGGGGTGTTGATTTAAGTTTTTTTTTAATATAGTAGTAATTGTGTCAACTATGACTGTAAAACTTCTAAAGAAATTTCATTGGATAGAATTGGAACGAAGGAATAATATACATCTGGAAAATATCTAGATTCTTCATGTTGTATGATTTTGGATTAAGAGGTGATGACAAAGTTATTCATATGTATTTCTTAAAAATTCAATAAAAGAAGTTTGAATAGGTGTTTCTGCGATCAAGTCCTACTGGTGATGATAACTGAAATTGAATAAAGATAAATCATTAAATGGGTGTTTATTTCAGTATTTGTTTTGTTTCAGGATATTGGTCTGCATCACTGAAGAAGGGCTAAATGATGTGATACTGTTGGTTGATAACTATTTTGGGTTGCCTATTCGTTGGAAGATGAAATAACTAACCTATGGGATTCTTGTAGAGTTTTTTGGCAGATGAGTTTCTCCCCTTTAGAAGCTGTAAATAATTGTTTCTTTTTAACATATGATAGATGAGGATAAATTTCTATTGGTTTAGATAAACAAATGATTTATTAATAAGAGATTTTTTTTTTTTTTGGAAAATCCCAGTGCATGCTGCTGAAATTTGCTACACAATTACTAAATGTCCCCGCACTCGTTACACCCTTATTTCTGATGTATCAAATGGAACTGAGTTAGTAACATTTTCATATTTCCATAGACCCATTATAGCAATGCCATTTCTTGGGGGAAAAAATATTGGATTGTAATTTATTGGACATGGATTCACCCGCTTTAGAACATTGAAACATTCAATGTTTGCTTGAATTGGCAGTGAGCTGCTTGATCAATCTGACAGGTTTTATTGTTAGTGAGATTACTACTTATCATGTTTAAGCCAGCAATCTTGTTACTTTTTGTTGGCATGTGGAAAATAATGCCTTAAAATATGGGTTTCTTATGAATGGTGTCACATCTCATCAACAGATAATAGTGGGAAAGTTCAACGAAGAAGCTGGACATGTAAAATAAGGTTGTATTTCACATGTTATCATGTGATGATGGGATCTACAATGAAGGTCCTTGGTAGAATTGATTGCGCTGTAGTGCTTATCCTGTGGAAGCTTGTTATGTTATAGTGATAAACTGAATATGTTACTTTTATTTGTGCAAAATTGCAAACCCTAGCTTAAAATAGCAAGTCAAGGCCATTCGGTTGAAATTCTATCTTTACATCTGTCTAAACGGAACATTGTCAAAAAAAAAAAAAAAAAGGGAAAAATTCGGCTGACATTTGACGTTACCATTATCAATTTCATTATTAGGTATTAATTAGTTCGGAAGAGAAAATAGTTTAAAGAAGTCTCTCTTTCTCTTCCAAAAGGGTTGCATATACGTATATTTATTTTGCTTCCTTTTCAATTCCTGTGATTGCAGGAGTAGCTCCAATAGGAAAACCATAAAACTTTGCTGCGTCGGGTTGTGCCTACTGGTACGTTTCTCTTTTCCGTCCCTTGTCGTTGTTGTTGTTACTTTGATGTTGATGATCTTGTGTTTCTAAGAATATGCACAAACATATAATGTTTATTGAATAATTAGTTCAAATATTTAATTGATTAATAATTAATGGACTTCTGAATTGTCAGTTACCCACCAAAGTATCCATACCGTAAGTATCTTGAATTGTTGAAAAATGGATTTTATTTGGTAGTGTCTTCTTCTCGGGGCAAATATTTGGTAGTGTCTTTAATTTGTACCTTTTGTGATGGAGCCGTGGCCTCACTTAATTTCCTATTTGATTTTTTTGTTTTGTATTTGGTTGGACCATGAACTTGCCACTTCGCCTTTAAAAATGGCCTATCCATATGAATAAGTCCCTTTTTGGGCCTATCATCACCTTTTATCTCACTCATTAGCTCCTGATTTAATATAAATAATGAAAATAATCCTTTTGGGCTTTCTAGTATTGTATAATTTTTAATTTGCTTTTCTTATTTTTGACTGAGTCAATGTTGTTGCCCTTCAATGTCTAAAGAATAATGCAGTTTATTACCTTGCACGGATATCATTTTGGTTTCATAGATTATGTTTGACTTGGAGTTTGGTAAAAGTGCGCTGACATTCTAGTACTGCGTACCAGTACTACTACCACCTTTTGTCCTAGTCATATGACATGGTTGGTCTTATAATTAGGATCATAGATAATATTTTATAATAGAGATGCGTTGACTTTCCCTTTCTTAATCTTGTTTTTATTCAAACATATGATCAGTGATATTTTTATGATTTTAAATGGAATTATATTGTCTCATTCATGTTATTTTATTTCCATACTTTATAACTAGTGTGGGGATTATGCATTTACATAAAAAGGTTGAGAAATAAGTTGTACTATATATGACTCAAATAATTCATGAATATTGTAATTCTTGTATAAAAATGATTTTGGGCCTGAAATGAAGCATGATTTTAATAAAAGGGAATTGCAATAAAATCCCAAGTAAGGGATTTAATTACTCTAAAGTTTATTGACAACTAAAAGAGCATATAATAACAAGTTTCAGCGTAGAAAATGATAAATGGTCCATAGGGTGTTTTGGTAATTAAATTATTTTTTTAGAACCTCATGATAATTCTCCCTTCCATCAACCTTGATTAGGGTTGCACGAGTTTGAGTAATAAGGGCTCAATAATAAAATTTATTTTTCCAGTTCTAAATATAAGACCCTTATACACACTAAAATTAATGTGTATAAGGGTCTTATACTCCTCCGGAAGAGTATTATTTTTAAATGTTAAAGGGCAACAATGAGTCAATACTAAAATTAGACGAGAAGGATCAATTTAAAGCCATAGTGATAATAACCATAAGGTATATTTTCACTAAATAGTAGAGAAACATTTATTTTAATAATTAAATTGGAAATAGCACCTTCATCTTTCAACGGTATGTGGCGTGCAGAATAAAACAAGGGCTTCATTTAATGTGTGGATATATACGTAGTAGTTGTTATATGAGTTAGGAAAAAAGCATGTAATGTTTATTATGTTCGTATTATCATTGCTGATATTTTCTTAAAATCTAACCTTTAAATTTTTTTTTAATGAGAATACTGGAATTTTTTTTTTCTGTCACTCCCATTCTCATCTAAAATTCTATTTAATGCCCCGTCATATCACACATCAAGTCATGTTTCTCTAGATACTGTTGGGATATGGCTGTCTAGTTCTCTTGGGATTATTAACTCATACTCTAATGATACATTTTTTGGTATTATACTTAAGAAATACATGATGTTTGCTTTGAATGTGGAGTTTGTATGTAGGACAATTGTTAATCAACGTGGGACTTTATTAATGTTACGGCCGTAGTTGTCATTCAAACTTTGTCACGTCTAAAGTAATCTCTCTACAGCTTGGTTTGGATGAATGGAATAACGAGAGAAAAACAGGGAAAGGAAAACTTAAAAAATGATAAAAAAAATTATTAGTTTGAGTTTTCCCTTGCAGTATCTTTTTTTCTTTTTCCTAATTGTTGATTTAATATGTTTTAAGTTACTTTTAAAATTTTCTTAAGAATAATCAACTCAAACGAGGGATTATCTTCCCTCGCTAACTTACATAATCCTTTTGCTTTGTTAGACTAAGCGTAAAGTCTTATTTGGCTACTGCATCCATAGAAATGTAGAGTTAGTTTAGCTTGGGGATAAATTATTATTGCAGTTGTGCATGGTTTGATCAACTATCATTATAAATAGAAACTCGAGCTTGTCCCAGAAGAACAAAGAATAAGAACAAAGAAAATGCTTAATTGGTCCTATTTATAAATCATTTTTAACGTAATTTATACAAATTAAGAAAAACCTTAATTATTAACTTTTCTTTATAATTTCACAACTTTCCAACTTTATCTTTTTTTTAATATATATTAAGACAATACTTATATCAAGTCTATTATATCTATTATGTCAAACTCTCTAATCATGTATGATTATGTGTCCTATTTTTGAAACATTAGCTTTAATAGCATTTAATTATAAATCCACATAAAACTTCAAAAAAAAAACCCCACATAGGCATGCATGATTGGAGAGCTTCACATAATGGATATAAGCAACTTGACTTAGGTTTTTTTCTATATATTATACTCCATAAAAACAAAGTCAACGTAATAATAAGTAGATGATAAAATTGTATATTTATGTGAAAAATTTCTCCTTCTGTCTTATAAATAGGATCAAGAAATTTCTTCTCTCTTTTCCTCATAAATAGAACCAGAGGAGTATGAATATTAATTATATAATTGTATTAGATTATCTCAAAAGCATAGAGATGAGAATGGCATTTAGGGATTGCATAGAAAAGACGAATGGTATTTAGGGATAATAAGCCCCTCATTCATTGTAGACAATTTATTTATCTATTTACTTCTTAAGATAGCACCTAGGATTGCTTCCTCCTAATTTATACTCCTCTAGTCTTATGTAGAAGGCATTTGGTACATCAGATCAAGAAAAATTTTAAAGTAAATTAATTCTCCCTTAAAATATAACTACTTTTCAATTTTACTCTTATTTAATAGGAAGAATTATAATCAGGTTCCAAAGAAGGAAAATAATTACAAAATGAATTCTAAAAGTTATTATTTTTTATTCTGAAACTTATTATTACAAGTTGTTTAGGTTGTTATTGAGATTTTTTTAATAATTTTTTTTTTCTTGGCACTTTATTATAATTCTCCCTATTTCATATAGGCACTTTTTTTATAAAAAAAAAAAATACGTTCATGCTAATAATTAAATGAGGTGACTTGTAAATAGGACAAAAAAATCTTCTATCTTTATCTTATAAATAGGAGAAAGGAATACTACTCTATTCCTATATGTAAGTCACTTATAGAAGGGTAAATAATGATTTTTTTTTTTTACTGTTATTGGATACAACAAAGAAAATAGGTAAGAAAAAATGCACTTCATGTTTTTTTTTTCCTCAGTACCCTTTCTTTTTCTTTAAGAAGGACAAGTGTAATTTTTTTTTTTTTAATTGAATGTATTACTTGATATGCAATAATGGGATAGAAGTGGCTTCCATTTAAGAACACAGATCATCACCACGGCTTTAGCTTGTTTTGCTTGTAACCTCTCTGTGCGCGCGCCTCAGCCACGGTGAAGTAAAAGCACATTAGGTAGAATAGAGTGCTTGTTTAGTTTCAGTTATTTCAAGCAATTTTGCTCTGTACGTGTTAAATATTTGAGAGAAATTTTGTTTTGTAAAACATAAAAGTGCTTTCTTTTTAGTGTTGCCAAACTAATCTGCAAGTTGAATCGGACAATCAATTTTGTTCAGTTCGTCCACAGGGAATTGGCCAGTCGAGTGGAAGTTTGATGGTTGGATGTGCAAGACTCATTAGCTATGTGACGGTTGTGGCATTTCGTGGCCACTAAAATCAATTGCTGAGTGTTTGTTCTTGATCTTGAGCTCACATAAGGGGACTTCGGACACCATGCTTTAGACCTGTTTGAAATTGGAGGATGATGGTTAAACTTGTAAAGACTAGGACCTAATTAGTTCTTACTGATGGTGTGCAGTGAGGGCATATTGATATAGTGCGATGAAGAGAGATATAAGAAGAAAAGAGAATATGAGTTTATTCTTTTATTATTCATAAGGTGTAGAGGGGAGAGATGGTGTTTTTCAAGTCACTTCATTAAATTTTTACACAAATATATAATTATAATATTTACTTATTATTTATGAAAACAAGCTATTGAAGTATAAATCACATTATCTTCTGTTTTAAATATAAAAGTTAGTTTCAAACTAGTCCTCATATTAAATAAGGATGAAATTGAACAGTTAAATTTTAAAGTAGTGTTAATGAGATTTCTCATATGAAACAAGCTATTGAAGTATAAATCATATTATCTATAGTCCTAAATATAAGGTTAGTTTAAACTAGTTAGACCTAGAGTTCTGTTATCCGAAAAAATTAAAGCAAATATAAAGGCCAAGAGTTCCAACCCAATTACCCAACACTAGAAATACATAACCAAGTGATTAATTAATAAGCTTTGGATGATAAGCAGAGTTGTCATGTTTGAAACGGCTGCGTTCATCTCTGACAGAATTTTACAAAAATTTTCAGATAATGTGAAATTGTGAATCATGCTGTTTCTTTGCCTGACATCCTAATTGATCAAAGCAAATATTCCTTCCTCTTCCAATCTTATATTGATAATCCAATTCTAATGCTCAAAGTTGGAAATCTTGATGTTAACAAACTTGGAATTTCACGCTAATGATCTTATTTCTTAAACAAGCCTGGAGAGTATTATTTTCAGTTACAACTTGGAAAGCAAGCTGATAAAAAATGTAAATATAATATATATACGCATATAATTGTAATAATTTTTAAATTTTTATTATTTTAAAGAGATTAACTCAAGGAACATAATTTAATTTTCAAGTTCGAGAGAGTCCTGGAAATTTTCATCAAGTGATGGCCATACCAGAAGAAAACACTTGGGGTGTAATTTTTGTAAAAAAAACCTTATTATCGGGCTTTTGAACCCAAAAAAACTCCAATTCAGAAGCCCAGGGCCCACTTTTTTTTGGGTCCTTTAATGAAAACCCTAAAGCACGGCGTAAAATCTTCGTCTTCTTATTTACCTTATAAAACTCGCCAATCCGATCCGCACGGTGTTAGGGCGACGCGGCGGTGTACCTGGTTCTCTCCTCCGTCAAGGTCAGCCAGCGCATAGAGACGAAGATGGTGAAGGAACAGCAAGGAGAGCGCGTCAGGTTTGCTTCTAGGCATTTCAATTCTTCGTACTTCTTCTCGTGCTCGGTCATCCCTTACTCTCGCTTAAAACTTTCGGCATTTTGGTTCGATTTGTACACTGCTAGTTCTAAAACCTCTCATTTTGCCTTATAGTTATGCAAGGCTATGAAATTTTATTCTTCATTATTTTGAATTTCTTAGTTATTTCGATCTTGCTGGAGCCTCTAAGTGTGACTATCCTAGTTTTGATCGTGTATAACAGTAGTCCTTTCCGAAAAGCCATAATTATTCAGTTCAGCTGATAGCGAACCTGCTCATGGAATGATCATATAGAACCTGTTATTAAAGTTTTAATTAGAAATTTAGAGTAATATGTTGCTAAAAGCAAATAGAATTGAAACGTGCCCCTGATTTATTGTCTACTATTAGCCATCCGAGTATATCTACAAAACTACTGCTTTTCAAAAAAGCTTATTTGACTTGGACGAATGACATAGCCATCGGTTATCAATATAAATTTCGTAATGCAATTCAACTTGGTTGCTTCAGAAAATTTTTATCTATTCGAAGCAATCGAGTAATAATTTTCTAAGCGATAGCAAATAGGGTTCTAAGCTTGCAATTTCCGTTTGTGGCAACGTTATGTCATTAATATGACTTGGGACAAAGTCTGTCATAATTTTTGCAATGAAGGTGTGCATATGTACATTGGTGTTAACTGTTCTAAAACGCCAATAGTCCCTGGTTTTTCATATCTTCGCATTTAATTCTGGTGTAATAATTTAACTTTCAAGAGTTCTCGTACAAGTTAAGCTAATTTAACATTTCTGATTCTTCTTTTTCTGTGTTTGTAGGCTCTATGTAAGAGGCACCATTCTTGGATACAAGAGGTAATAGTCTCTTACATATTTCTGGCAATTAAATTTTACATTTGTGACACTTCATTGTTCCAGTTCGTGGTTGGTTGTGGAGAAATCCAAGGCAATTAGTAGTTTTGTCGAGGGGAGATATTAAGGTGGAGAATTTTTTGGTCATGATTCACATGATAGGATCTATCAGATTATATGCTTGTGCTAAGAAAATGATGTTGTTCAGGTCGAAGTCGAACCAGTACCCCAACACATCTCTGATCCAAATTGAGGGAGTGAACACCAAAGAAGAGGTAGCTTGGTATTGTGGCAAGAGAATGGCATATATCTATAAGGCCAAGGTTAAGAAGAATGGGACTCATTATCGCTGCATCTGGGGTAAAGTGACCAGGCCACATGGTAACAGTGGTGTCGTAAGAGCCAAATTCAAGTCAAACTTGCCTCCCAGATCGATGGTAATAATTTGGGGCCCTTTGTCTTATTATATAGATTTTTTATCGACATTAATGTGGACATTAAGTTTGGTGAATTCCTTTGCAGGGAGCTAGGGTAAGAGTATTCATGTACCCAAGCAATATATGAAGTATTATGAAATTGGTAGGTTTGTGTCTTTATCTTATCTCTGTTTGCTTTCATGTGAATTTTGCTTTCCAGGTGCAATAGTTCTGTATTGAGATAGTTTATTTGATGCAATAGTGTATTGTCACTACGCTGCATTCTTTTCTTGCTTTTTGACTTTGGGGTTAAGACAGCTAGATATATCATGCCTTGTGACAACAACAAAATGACTAACTAAACTAGTTAAAGAACACCTTGGGCTCGGCCATGTAGATAGAGGATTGTAATGTGAAGTACATGTTGACATACTTTAGACATAATTTCCAATCTATTATTCTATTGGTTTTTCCGTCCTAAAAGATTGGCTTATACAATAATACATGATTATTTAGTAATTACGGTAGTTTTCAGCTATCATAATTATATCTTCCATGCCTCTTGTTGAAATGGTTGAACTTGTATTTTGCGGTGAATTCAATTTAAGGATTGAGAATGACGTTGGTTATAATATATTTTTTCATGTCCTTCATAGCTCGATGTTGTGTATCGTGGATTGTTTGTCTATCTCAAAAGCTGATGACTCTTCTAACCTTGATATTTTTACTATTGGTGATGTCCGTGGTAATGATATCCTTTATGTGTATCCTCCACGAAATTTCTAGTGTTTCTGCTCTTAGTTGTACCTACATTATTAAGAGTATCATGCGGGGTGCTTATGTTTCATTTGTTTGGTCTCTGCAGGAGAAATTTTTCGAGGACTAGTCGGCACATGACTCTCTTTTTTGGTCCTTTGGGACATAATTCTAGTTATCGTTGTACTTCAGATCAGAATTAAGTTTTGCTGTGATGATGATAGGACTGGATATTTTTCTTCATTTTGTTTGCTATGGTCAATGGTACTCCATACTGAAGATATTGATTTATATTTACGAGCTCGTGAAGTACTGCAGACGTGTTGCCTTGTGAATGCTGAATTTAATCACAGTATATGTTGGAAGCAGAAGATGAAGATGCTTGGCATTTCAATCAAGCTTTGCTTGTTTGTAATAATGAATGCAAATTGCAGGGTTACGCTTTTACTGAATCGGACTACTATCTTTCCTCTCTACTTCTCACCTCAAACAACACGCTTTTACTGAAAATATACGCTTATTTTCATTGCGATTCTATTGTAATCAAATCGTAGCAGTTTGAATTTATTTGTCTTAGAATTTAACATTTTAATAATAATCTTATCCAATATTATAGATGAATTGTTCAAAATCTGAGCTAGTTGGAATGGGAAATTAGAGGAAAGGGAGGGGAAGGAAAGTCAAAATCGTCAAAAGGTAATGTCACAACAGAGGAATTTAGCGTGTATTCAAAGCCAAACTTCTCTTCCTTTTAGTATGTTAAAAAAAAAAAATCTTGCATTTCGTAATGTTTCTCCGTTGCACTGAGGCTATTGAATGCTTTGTCTTTGGTACAAGTGGCAGCATGACGTCTGTCCATCAAAATTATTAATTATTTTGGACGGCAGGGATAGATTAAAATGGACGGGGGAGGTGGCACTTCTTCTAGTGCATGACTGTATCAGCTATATATGATGTGCTTTATGGGTTATCTTATGGACAGTTTGGTATGGAAAATGGAAGGGGGTGGAAAACAAACCTAGCATTTGCTATATACTGTTGTCATTTATGGGTTATCTTATGGATAGTTTGATATGGAAATGGAAGGGGTTGTAGAACAATCTTAGCATTTGCTATACACTGTTGTCAATACAATTATTTTTATATTTTAAAATTAAAATAAACTTGCTGGAAAAGATATAAAAAAAAAAAAAAAACTAGAAATGCTATGCTGACCTAGTTGGTATTTTAATTTAATCAAATTAATGATGTCAAAAGATTAAATGTTTTGTCATTATTTAATTGCAAAGTTATTGTTTAAATTTAATGAGTCCGCACTTTACGTTAAATAAGACTAATAATGCTAAGATTAGGAGACTAAAAATACATTTTATAAATTTAAAGGATTAAACTGAAACTTGATGCAAACTTATATAATTAAATGTATACTTTGGTTTTTAAAACATAACAGAATAATTGACCACAACTATAACAACACGAATCTATATATACATATATCATATATTTAATTTGTAATGTTAAAAGCAAGGGTTATGCAAATATATGGGCATCAAATATCATAAATTTTTGTTTGGTGTAAAAATACATATAAAATTTTCAAAATGATGTAAAAATACCACGCCTGTTAAGTTGACTAATGTTAATTATATTGGTTAACAAGCATGTTAACTAAGAAAATGGTACAAAAATACACAAACATTTCAAAATTATACAAAAATACACATGAAGTTTGTAGAAACCGTGGTATTTTTGTGTCATTTTAAAAACTTTGTATATTTTTGTACTATTTTCTTGGTTTATATGTTTATTAGATGGTCAATCTTAGTTAACTTAATGGTCATGGTATTTTTGTGCTATTTGAAAAATTTTATATATATTTTTGCACCTAAAAAAAGTTTATGGTGTTATATGCTCATAATAAAATATGTCCTTAACCCTAAAAACAATACATAATTTATATTTTTTAAAATTTTAAAAAATTTATCTAAATCGGTCAAATCAATCAAGACACGTTGAATAATTACAAACATTATTTGGGCAAAAATTTCGGAATAATTAAAACCAAAGAAATTATTGGCAAGAACAGCAATCAAATACGATTTATATGCCGTAAATATGATGGATCATCTCAAACTCTCCTATAGGAATTCATTGTAGTTAAAATCTGAGGAATCCAGCTGTTAAAGTGCGAGGAGGGAAAAATATCATTATAATAATTAAATGTGACATTACAAACTAGAACAAACTTGAATTTGATAAGGAGGCACTTTATGATCTTGTTAACCACGAGAAATAATTCGCCTTTTGAATCCGGCAAACTTTCATCATTCTCCCATAGTTTTCTTTTCAAAAGATCAATCTTGATAGGGAGAATTATCCAGAAGTCCCAAAAAAAAAATTAATTACCAAAAAGTATTAATGACAAGTGACCAGCTTGAACCTATTATCATTATCTGCTCTGAAACTTGTCACTGCTTACTCTTCACTTGTTAATAAATTTTAAGGTAATTAAATTCTTTTTTTGAGATCTGATTGTAATTCTCCCATCTCAATCACTACGAAAAAAACAGAAATAATTAGCAATGAAAAATAATGGCGGAACACTTTACATCCCTAAGTTAATTTAGGGACAGAATCAGCAGGATGCCAGTTGACTCTTCCCATTTTTAGAAGTCCCTTGATGTTTGACCTGCATATGTTAATTTGCAAAGAGTACAGAAATCTATGCATCGAAAATTTAACATGATGTTTCCACAGATTAGCGACAGACAAATTTCTGTTGCTAATTAACTTCTTTTTTTTTTTTTTTTGGTTTTGTAGTGAGTGGTAACCTGTTACGAGCTTCAGACTTCTTGATCAATTGAGGAAGCTTTGTGAAAATTAAATTTTAATCACTTCAATCTCATCATCGTTCAAATTCATGTTCAAATCTTAACCTAACGTCCAAATTTCAGCTGCTTAAGAAATTTTATCTGGCGTTGGTCAAGTTAATTGGTTCAATTCACACAAACTGAAATAAATAGAGATATATCGATATAAATAGAGATATAATATGCACATCTCTTAAATTAAAAATAAAATGAAATGAAATTTACACTAGTTAAATTATTTTTTGGCCAATTGAATTTTAAAAAAAAATCGAAATAATCTATTTTCAATGGCCTAAGCAGCAAAGCTTCAATTAAAGAGCATTGTGTAAACTGAAATAAAAATAAACGAGATACAGATTGTGGTCAAATTAAATTTCCATTTCTCAAATTATCCGATAAATAAAAAAACATTAACAAAAGATGTTTTAAGATTTGACAGCCTATTCAGAAAATCATTTTTAATGAATGAAGAAATAACACTACTACGGTTTATCTTTGATAAAAAAGAACTCATTGTTTAGTCAAAATAAAGAGCTGAGCCATCAGGAAACTCAGCTAAAAATGACTATAAATGATCACTGAGTGTGAGGAGCATCTCATTAGCGCGCTAAATTTCTACTGATCCAAATCGGATTCCTGCGCAAGAAACCAATTCCTTCCGTTTAATCTCGCTATTTAAATCTTCTTCTCAATCCATCCTTTTGTTTGCAAGCTGTGAATTTCAACGTTTCTTCTTCGTTCGCCCTTATGGCTTTTGATAAGACTGAACTGGAAGTCGCTCATATTTTGCTTCAATTTCCTCGTTTGATTCGTCATTCTGAGATTCAATTCTGCTGGGGCTCCATGAAGAAGCGATCCATGCGCAGGCCCAGTCCGCTGAGTCGCCGGAAAACGCCTGTTCCGTTCCCAAATTCAAAGAACATCAGAATCACTCTCAAGAGATCATCAAAACCATCGGAGAATCATCACCGGAATTCTACCTCGAGGTGTGGTGATAATAAGAGAAGATCGTGTTTATGCGCTGTGAATGATGAATCGCTGACAAGGAAGAAGGTGAAACAGTCTTGTGCTGAATCTTCAAGACCTTTCCTCCTCCCTGATCTGAATGTTCCTCCGTCCACCGAAGAAGAAGAAGAACGGTACTGTACCAAGGATGGCATAAGCCCACGCTCCGTCGCGGCGAGTGATCAAGATGGAAGAAACCGTTGCTGTTCTAGCAAAGACCTCATTGTCGGAGTCAAATTCGGTTCAGATGGAAGAAACCATTAGGATATGTGCCTGTTTGTATTAGGGTTTCGTTCCCTTGATGGCATAAGCCCATCCTTAACGGCTATATCTTTGGTAGTTAATTAGTTCATTATTTTGTTAATTAAGGGTTTATTATGTAAATACCATCATGTCATTGCACTCTAAACCTTGATTAATTATTTGTACAGACACAAATTTTATTTTGTTGACTCGTCGGTTATATAGGAGTATTATGTTCTTCTCTTATTTTTGTGTGTCTATAATTACATTTATGTTCTATGATTCATCGTTCTCTGTTGACATCGGATACATGTCTATTCCTTGTTTAGTTGTTTGGGTGGTAAATTGCTTTTTGTTGGTCCTTCTCGTTACGTTGTTGATATGATTTGGTTTTCTTGAGCTTTGCAATGTTGTTGGTATTTCGTTCTATATAATGAAATTATATTTTCCGGTTTCAAAATTCCCTTTCAGGAACAAAGAGGCTCTTAATCAAGTTTCAAAACTCCATTTTTGGTTCTTTTTTAGGTTATAATTTTATTTAACTTTTGATAATGAAGATAAGAACACGGTCTAGCAATTCCAAAAGTTGAGGTAGTGGGCAAATAACCCAAGGACACCCGTTCTTAAGACTAGTATTGGCTAACTAATCAGCAACTGACTAAGCTGGCTTCTCTAGGAATTCAATTTGAGCAAATTTCTGTTTTTCCAATAAACTTTTGCACCTCCAATCCGAAAGCACTGTTTTCCGTACTATTAACATATATAGAGGACTGTAATTTTTTATTATCAGATTCAAAGATCACATTGTTTCAATCTATTGTTGACCATGAGAGCACATTTTTTGCATCCTACTTTTACATTTATTGCATGCATACATTTTCCCCGAAGTATAGCAATAGCTATGTTACATTACACTACCTCCAGTTATTAAAATAAGAGCTAGATAACTAATTTGTAGATATATAAAAAATTAGTTAATAAGTTAATTATTTGTAATAATTTGATGTTGCTTTTCCTAAAATACTCCCATAAATCATGTGCATTGAAAATACACTTTAATGAAAGTTTCTTAACATGTGCAATCGCCATATGGATATTAGTTGAAGGTAAAATGGATAAATATGAGAAACAGTGAATTGAGGTCTTATATTTAAGACTAAACTGAATTCCCAACCAGTTTTTATATTAAGGACAAGATGTAATATATGACATATCTAATTACTATCTCAAATCCTTAATATAAGATCTAGGTAAATAACTTGTGAATATTAAAAAAAATTAGTTAAGTTAATTGTTAATCATAAATTAGTGTTGTCTTTCCAAAATATCCTTGTTAATCATGTGTATTAGAATGAAAACCTTTTAACATGTGCAATAATCATGTGGGGACTACTTTGGAGACAAAATGAATTGGTCTTATATTTATCATTAAATTGAATCTCCAGCTAACTATCATATTTAGGACTGAAGGTAGTATTTAAATATTAATTGACCTCAACTAACTTTAAAGAAATAATGATAACACGTGCTCATACTTCCCGTCAACTATAATATTATTGCTAAGGTAAAATGATTAGAATTTAATTTAGATAATATATACTTGTGGTATAAAAAATTCAGTTTATAAAATATTTTAATAATAGTTTATAAATCACATTTGAAGACTTTGGGAGGATTTAGATCCTTCACTGCATATATACACACATATTAACATTTTTATAACACTATTTTGAATGAACAGTACAAAGAAATTTCCTTAAATAGCACCAATATAGCAACTTACACTTTTATTTGATATCTATACCTTTATTAGTAAATTCAATAAAAATATTAGTAGGAATAAAAACGAAAAAGAGGGAAATGCGAAACCCCCTCCCCCAAATTTTAATTTTATCACAAATACTACCTCCATTTCTTAATATAAGATCTCATTTGACTTTTATTTTTGTTCTAATTATAAAACCCCAATCCACTTTGTCTCTCGTATTTATGCATTTTTTTAAGATAATTTTTTTTATAATGGTAGTTTCAGTCAATACAGTTGATTAATAAAGATATTTTAGGAAAGACAAAACATATTTATTACAAATAAATAATTTAATTTATTTTTTTAATTTACTCAAATTAGTTAACTAGTTCGTATATTCAGGATTGAAGGTAGTACCTTTCTCAACATTAATAAGTTTTTGAAATAAGTATAAAAAATAATTAAACATATATTTGTCTATAAAAGGAAATATATTTCTGTGTATTCAAAGTGTTTGCATTGCGCTTTTGACAATTGGTTGTATATACTTTTATCACTTATCTTCAATATATGAAGTAGTCAAGGAGATAAGTTATCTTTTGGTTTAAAAAAAAAAATAGATTTCTTATTTATCGCTTAACGTGTTTGAGTTAATCATATACCTTTTTTAAATTCTTTTAAATTCCTAGAATTCAGTATTTCATTAATATATATATATATATATAAATAAAAAGTAGGCCCATCTCAAAACTAGGCTAAAATGTCTTAGCCATTGACTATAAACGATGACCAAGTGTGAATAGCATCTATAATTACCACGCTACTCACTCAGTAATTTTACGCGCGCGCGCACTTCATACTTTGCTCGTTCGCAAGCTCTGAATTTCAACGTTTCCTCGTTCGCTACCTCCTATGGCTTTTGATGAGACTGACCTCGAAGCCACTCGGATTTTGCTTCAACTTCCTCGTTTGTTTTCTCATTCTGAGATTCGATTCTCCTGGGGCTCCATGAAGAAGCGATCCATTCGCAGGCCCGCTCCGCTGAGTCGCCGGGAAACGCCTCTTCCCTTCCCAAATTCCAAGAACATCAGAATCACTTTCAAGAGATCATCGAAAACATCGCAGAATCATCATCATCGGAATTCCTCCCCCGCGTGTGATGATAATAACAAAAGGTCGTGTTTATGTGCTGTGACTGATGAATCGTCCGAGAGGCCGGAGAAGGTGAAGCGGCCTTCTGCTGAATTCTCAAGACCTTTTCTCCTCCCTGATCTGAATGTTCCTCCGTCCCCCGAAGAAGAAGAAGAACAAAACTGTACTGCTATTATTTGTGAAAGTAAGGATGGCATAAGCCCACGCTCCGTCTCGGCGCGTGATGAAGATGGAGGAAATCGTTGCGCTGTCGTTCTACCAAAGATCTCATTGCCGGAGTCGAATTCGGTTCAGATGAAAGAAGAGATTCGGATATGTAATTAGGGTTTCGTGTCATAGCCATTGCAGTGAACGGCTATATTATGTAAATGCCATATCATTAACTTTAACCCTTGATTAATTAATTATGTAAATACTATATTCTTCTTCCTTGCTGTGTGTTTCAAATGCTTTCTATAAAGCTAGGCTTGTGCCCTCTGACCTATGGTTCTAGTTTACATCATCGTTGTCTTCGTCTTTAGGTCAAATGTCAGTCACCCCATGAGGAATTAAGAATCTTGGTCTATAATTTAATTTCATCTTAAGTTTCTCATATTTTTTACACGAAAATTATTGGCGCAGTAGCTATAGGAATTACAGTTCTAGTTGTGCCTATGGTTAAACTTAAGAATCCACACAGTAAAAAAATATGGAAACTCTTCAGGATTAAATCAACCCTTACTATAAATCTTAAGTTGTTAATTTTACTTTAGGTTGTGATCACATTGATGAAGCTATGAGTATGAATAGAAGCCATGAGCATCTATCTCATCAGGATAAATAAGGATAAGATTCTATAGATTTTACAAGGCAATATTTGTAAAAGTAATGTAGCTGAAATTATTTTCTATGCCGCAAATCAGTAATGCTTTATTATTTGTTTTCCCTCAAGCAATGTTACATTGTTTCTCATAATATAATTCATTTATAACGTAACATACTGATCCAGCCCTAAATGTAGGAGAGAGAATTAGTTTTAGTCCTAAATATTTTATATTTCATATTTACTATTTTCCTCAAACTAAGTTAATTAAGTTATAACTTGATATATAATCTAATGTTAATTAAGGAAAAGTATGGCTTATCTAAATATAAATAATTGGGCTGTACTTTAAAAAAAATATTGATAATGCGATGATTTCCCCAAAATTATATTTTCATTAATCCAAAACAAGAATAAAATGTATTTAGCTGGTGGCCTTGTGCTACAATATCACTAACCTTTAATTTAAAGTATACTGTTTTCTTATAAATTTACTATTTAAAATAATTCAAATAAAGTAAATTTAAACACCCGAAAATTCTTCAAACGTCTCAGTAAGATTGAAGAGGTTGTTGGTGGGTGATTAGCGAGCAGGGAAGAAGGACGCTGTTAATGCCTGAATTTATACAACTCAAATCAAGAATTTCACCGCCCATAACCTGATTAACTCCGCCGGCGCCGATTACCAGAGCCTGCCAACCTATTTTATCCGCTGTTAATCTCGCTGCCGGTATCTATAATCAACCTTCTTTCATTTCCTAGAGGTCGTCTTGCATTGTGCTTCCAACATCATCCGTTTCCCTTGGAATCTTCAGATTGCCATAAGGAAGAAGAACGATTTCACTCCTCCCAGATTCTTTGTAGCATTTCTTGTTCCAAGAAACTTAAAAGATTATCATCGACCGCGATCCCCGGCCCGACGGTAATTATTAATTACAAAGATTCAGATTCGATAAACGGCAAGGGGACGGATTTGTCGGAAGGATCGATGATGCAGCGCTCAGAAGAACACGCCGGTTCCACTAACCAGCAGCCGGCGCAGGAACCACCGTCTATCTTGCGATTAAAGGACGAATATGTGGCACCGGAGCACGAAGAATTGGTTCGACTTACTCTTGCAACTGGTTCTTCTTACCAGTCACCGCCACAGAAGCCCCCGCATCCTCCTCCTCCGGAATCCCCACCTCATCCGCCTCTTTTACAACTAATGTCCTCCTCCTTCTTCAGATCATCGGAACCACCGCCTGAATCACAACCCCGTCCATCTTTCTTACAACTACTGTCTCAGTTCTCCTCTCAATCACCGGAACCACGACGTTTCCTTGCTTTACCGTCATCCCACTTTAATAACATCTTTAACCCACAGCCGCCATTCCTACCGGCGCCACCCATTTCACAACTCCATCCGTCTCTTTTACCGCCTGCATCCTCCTCAGAGTCACCAGCAGATCAAACATCAGAAGGCCAAGCTCATCTGTCGGGACGTAAAAGCAAGAAGCCAGGATGGGAGCAAATAACCATAGTGCCACCATATCCATGGGCTTCAACAATTAGGGCAAAAGTTTTAAGCATGGAAGAATTAATATCCAAGAATATAATCGTCATAACTGGCGACGTTTATTGTAAGGAGTGCAAGAAGCAGTTCGAGATCGAGTACGATTTGCCATCCAAGTTCTGTGAAGTGGTTAGCTTCATAGCTGGGAATGTGGGACGTATGAATCATAATCGAGCTCCAGAAGTTTGGTTAAAACCTGAGGGCTTAAACTGTAAGTTTTGTTATAAAAGCAAATGTACTGTTCAACCAGTGATCTCTACTAAGAAGAGAAAGACGAATTGGCTTTTTCTGTTTTTGGGACAAATGATTGGATATTGCAGTCTCACTCATCTCAGGTACTTCTGCAAGCATAACAACCTTCAGAAAACTGCAGCCAAAGATCGATTGGTTTATGCAACTTATATCACTTTACATTGTCAATTAGATCCTAAAGTTTATGACCTATATTATAAGTAGCTTTTGGATGGTTGTATGCATGGTTTTTCCAGGTTTAGGACTTTTTGTTTCAGCTCTTTTGTGGTTCATGGCTACTAAAACAGTTCATTTTTGGTCAGTTTCGATTAGATCCTAGAGCTTCAGATTTATGTAATTAGCTTGGATATCTCTGTGAGATTATGCCTTGTTTTTCGATGTATAAGAACAAGTTCCATATAAGGCTCAAGGACTTTGATTATTAGCTAGTGACAACTACAAGTTGAACTTCATTACAAGTTGAACTATACTATAACTACTTTATTTTGGGAAATTGAACTTCTAGGCAGTTTAAAGGGTTGGTAGTCATTTGCTGGCCAAAAAAAAAAAGGCTTAGTAGTCATTTGGGGCTTAGTGACTGTTATATAGCAATAAATAACTTTAATTATAACTATTGAGAATTACAATTTAGAAGTTGAGTAGTAACAGTCATTTTTCACAAATTCAGCAAGGACGAGGGGGACAATATGATAATTTGACAAGAAACAATTAATGTTAAAAAAGGATGTTATTTGAAATTTCAAAACCAAACATGATTTTAATCTCCCCCTTATAACAATATTTAGGGTCATATGTTTAATTTAGAGAATTTTCTAATGATTAACTAAATTCTTTTTATTCTATTGAAAAAAGAACTAAATATTCTATTCATAATTTCATATGCTTAAATTTTTATTTACCAATTTTCATCTTGAATTATTATATTGGCATAATAAAAGTTAAAAATAAATATTTTAATTCTAAAATATTCTACTTCCTTAATTAATATTTTTTTCAAAATAATAAGTTACTACTTCTAGTTCTAATTATAAGACCTTATTCCTAATTATGAGACATCGTTCGTATAATTAGGACCAGAGGTAGTGTTATTTACTACTCATCAAAATTTCAATATATTTAACTGATATGCTAATAAATATCAAATCTTTTAGGGTCTTTGTTCTTAATTAACATAAAAACTTCGACTTATTTCATAATTTAACATGTTTTTGTTTAAAATATTGATTTGTTTCTAACTAGTATCCCTAACTAATAATAAAACTTCTGACTAATTAATTAACCAAACTCCTTTAACCAATACCACCTCTCATTTTAGAGCTAAACAAAGAGTTAACTTTTGATCCTACATATAAGATCTCATACTAAGGGGATTTCTATCAAGTGTATTAGTTACAATGCAGATGAGTAGAAAGAGTATTTTATGAAAACCAACAAATACTTGTTACAAATAACTATCTTAACTTATTTTTTAATCTACTCAAATTAGTTTAGTAAATCTTATACTAAGAGCCAAGGTAGTAATAACTTTAAAACTAATTTTTTGACCAGGAGAAATGAATTGTTTTAACTAATTAACTTTATTGATGTTATATTTATCATATAATAATAATTCATAACAAAAATTAAAATATAAATAATTCAAATTAAGGATAAGAATACATATCATCCTACTGATAGCTAGTTTTCAAAAGCTCATTTTCTGGGTTTGGAGGATTAGGAGTGTAACATCCTTATTTTTATCTCTAGAATTTAATTAAATTTATAAATAAATATCTTTTAGCATCAATTTAATGGAGATTAAAATGTAAGCAAATTTTTTATATTAATCATGACTGTGTGTGTGTGAAAATGTCTGTGCGTGATATTATAAAAATAAATAAGTAGAACACAGTATAAAAGTCCCATATCAACTAAATACTAGAATTAATGAGCTTTACGAGCTATTAAGCGATTAACCGTATTCAGGTGAATCCCGATGGAGGTAAAGACTTCCCAGTGCGGTGTTGGCCGACTTCGGGTTCCTTCACTTTGAAATCTGCTTATAGCCAATTATCTGGCCAGCATGCTACCCTTGACAAGAGCCTGTGTAAGGGCATCTGGAAGCTGAAAGTACCACAACATTGTAGATTCTTTATGTGGTTGTGTGCACAAGACAGGTTACTTGGTTTCCTAGCTAAGTATAAGCGTGGATTACACCCCAACGGGAACTGCACCTTTTGTTCAAGGGAGTAGGAGTCAGTTCTCCATGTGCTTCAGGATTGCACTCACAGTAAGCAAATTTGGGACGCGCTTATTCCTCCCCAGTGGAGGAGTCACTTCTATAGGCCATCTGCTCCCGCAGCATGGCTTGCTTCTTGTATACATCGGCGTGACCCGATCAACGGTGTTGAGTCTCGACTCTGGTTCCCCGTCGTGTGCCGCAAATTTGGCTTTGCCGGAATGGACGACTGTTTAATGACCAAGGGTGGAGTGTTGAGGCAGTGCTTGCTCGATCCCAAGCTTGTCTGTCCTGGGGCGCCCGTAATCCGGTTCCCATGCATGCGGGTCACGTAGGACGTCCCCACTGGACACCCCCTATGCTGGACGCTATGAAAGCTAACGTAGATTGCTCTCGGCACTTGGCTTCTGGTATTTGCACGTATGGTGGTGTTTTTGGGGATCACCAAGGCTCTTTCCTTCATGGCTTCATGTATAGAGTCAGTCGGGGTTCGATCCTCGCTGCTGAAGCTTGGGGTCTTTTGTGGGCGCTCAAAATAGCAGGGATCACCACTTCCGGAATGTTATTTTTGAAAGTGATTGCAGCGAACTGCTTACTCTCATTCAAACAAATATTCCTTATGAGCATCCTGATTTTAATCTTCTGGCGGAGATACAGCAGATGCTTGAACGGGAGTGGAAGATCGAAGTCGTTCTCTGTGAACGAGAGGCGAACGCTGTGGCTGATGCATTTGCTGCTGAAGCTAGGATTATGTTGGCTGACTTTACCATGGTTTATGATCCTCCTGATGGTGTGCGGGACCTTCTTAACAAGGACGTACCTCTTAGCTCCTCTGGGGAAACTTTGGCGACTTAGTTTGTTTTAGCTTCCTTCTTAATCCAAAAAAAAAAAAAAAACATAATATTTTATGAAAACCAACACATATTTATTACAAATAACTATCTTAACTTATTTTTCAATCTATTCAGATTAATTTAGTAAATCTTATATTAAGGGCCAAGGTAATGATAACTTTAAAACTAATTTTTTCATAAGGAGAAATGAATTATTTTAACTAACTTTACTAATGTTGTATTTGTCATATAATAATAATAATTCACGACAAAAATTAAAATATAAATAATGCAAATTAAGGATACATATCTTCCTATTGGTAGCTAGTTTTCAAAAGCTCATTTTGTGGGTTTTGAGGATTAGGAGCCATTCAAAGATCAATAATAAATTCTGGATAAGATTTAACGACTTTCATCATTACTTCCTATGATCTACAATATAAGAAGTTGATTAATTTTTCTCAAATATCAAGAAATAAAAGGTTAGTCATTACACTGGTCAAAAAAAAAAGGTACATGTGTAATGATAGAATTTTTCTATTTTATCCTTAAAAAATGATAAAGTTATGTCTCTAATAATATGTTTATCTCTCATATATTTAATAGAGACAAATATAGAAAATCATATTATATTTTGTACTACAATTTTCTTTTAACTAACTCCTTATATTCTGCACTGGAGGGAGTATTATTAATGACAATTAATTACAAGTTGAACTATACATATGACAACTTTTCAGAAACTAAACTTCTGTTGATTTAAAGGGTTAGGCTTAGAAGTCATTTGGAGCTTAATGCCAGTTACTATAACAAACAATAATTTTAATTATAACTAATGACAACTACTTTTCTTTTCTTTTTTTGCTTCGACAGTTACACGATTAATAGTAACAACTATTTCACATAAATTCAGCAACGATAACATTGGGCAATTTGAAAATTCGATAAGAAAAAAGTTAAGGGAGAATCCAAAAAAAAAACGTACCTTTAAATTTTAAAATTTCAAATCAATCTTGTTGACTATACTTTTATAAAAATTGATAACATTTAAAAAATAAATAACAAAACTTTTTTTTCTCATTCCTAATTTGAGATTTTGAAATTTTATAAATATTTTTTTGGAAATTTTCCAAAAATTAATGTCAAGAAAACACCAACAAAATCCAGCGCCCAGCGGTGATGTCATTCTCCCTCACTAGTATTTGAAACTTCGAAACCAATTAACCATAATTTAAAGGAAAAATCCTTTAAAATGTATAAAAGACAAATCAAGAAGATGAATTTGCATAATAATCATGCATTCCTTAATATAGAACCTAATTAGAAGGTTGATCTTGATTCTAAATATAAGACCTATTTCTCATATCTATCATTTTTTTCTAAATTACCCCTATCAAATAATTAAATACCACAATAATACTTTTATTCATTAATAATACACCTATGTACTCCTTCACTCCTTAGTATATGACCCAATTTGTTGAGTTAATTTTGATTCTACATATAAGACCTATTTCTCATATTTATCAATTTTTTCTAAATTACCCCTATAGATACTCTCTCAAACATAATCAAGTAGAAGAGGGAGGGAAGATATTGAGGAAAAATAATTATGGTGTTTTAGGAAAAAAAAACAGGCTATATTTTTTATAATTAACTAACTTACTTAACTTTCTTAATCTAGTCAAATTAGTAGGTCTTATATTAAGAACTGGAGGCGCATTTTATAAAGTGAATGAGTACTTATTACTCATTAATTCCACATATACATCAATTCTACCATTTTATATTTTTAATAAAATAATTTAAAACATTTTTTGAAACGTCATTTTTTTAAAAGAAGTTTTAACTGAGGGTATTTTGGTAAACATATGCCATATTTATGATTATTACCTAACTTAACTAATTTCTTTAATTTAATCAAAATAGTTAAATATGCTACAGATCCTATATTAAGGACTGGAAGAGTACCATATAAGGATAGATATACTAAATTGAGATATCAAAATATTAGTAAAAGATGCTGTTCCCCTTAAAATATGAAATGACAATTGTTTTTTAGATATTACCTAAAACAAATAAGCTATTAACAAAAATTGATTTTTTAATTAATAATTTTTATTGATAGTTCACACTTAGGTAAAATTAAAATTATAAAACTTGAAAGTAGATTATAATAATTCTTCACATGTTGGTTAAAACGAATAAACTATGAACAAAATTTGATTCTTTAATAACAACGTTTATTAACAGTTTACATTTGGATAAAATTAAAGTCTTAAAACATGCAAATGACAACAAATTTTCAAGAATTGCTTAAAATGAAGAAGCTATTAACAAAAATTAATTCCTCAATGACAATTTTTATCAGCAGTTTATATTGAGGTAAAATTAAAGTCTTACAGCTTAAAGTGGATAACAATTCTTCTGGTATTACCCAAAATGAGTAAGTTATTAATAAAAAATGATTGATATGATATTATGTAAATTCAGAACCTCGATTGTCTAATTTAAATCCCTTGTGAATATATTATAGGATTATATATTTAATTTAGAGAATTTTCTAATGTTTAATAACCTTTCATTCATTTGGCCAAAAAAAAAAAGCTAACCTTTCATTCATATATGTAAATTTTTATTTACATATTTTCTAAGGTTTTAGGTTAATCTTGAATTATTATATTCGCATAATAAACTTTGAAAATCAATACATTTTGATTCTAAAAATTTCTACTTCCCCATTTGATATATGAGATTAAGAGGCTTCAAAATGATAAATTATAACTTAGCAATCAAAACTTCAATATAAGTCAATTCTCAAATAATTTACCCCTCAATATAAAAATCCCAACTTTTTTTTACCCAATATCTCTAATTATGCAACTACGTACTAACTAATTAACTAAACTTCTCTAACTAATTAGTTTCAAAATAATTTTCATATTTTTCAAGAAATAACTAATTTTAACTAACTTCATTAATTTATGTAAATTTTCTATTTTTTAGTAGGTGCTTTTGACAAGTAGGAAGTATATTAATTAACTAATTATTGAAGATTAAATTTTTAAGAACTTTTAATCAAATTTTTATGTACAATTTAAAGACATTTTTGCTTGAACAGGATGAATTGCATTGAAAAAGAATATAAAATTATTGTTAGATTATAATGAAATTTCAGCATTTGTTAGATAATAATAATTAGTTTAGCTAGAAGATTTTATTCAATTTTATTTTAATCTTAGCATTTTTAATATTTAATTTCGAAATACGTTAAGATGTTATAATAATAATTTAAAAATTTAATGGCACTCGTTCTTTTTAAAATTATTGAAAATTTTAGTTAGAATCTTTCAAAAATTAATTTATACATTTTCTATAAAAATTTAAAAATTCAAAAGGAAAAATATGAATAAAAAAATTAGTCTCCACCTTCCATTCGCTGTCATTACATAGCGAAATGTGAATATACTGCATATCTTAAAATAAAATATACTTAGGCCAATCTATATCGACACACACGCACCCACATTATACACGGATTATATATACAGAAGTAAAGACAACGTTAGCAAAAAGAAGTTACGTAGAAATTTTTTGTTAAAAATATAATTTTAAATTTAGTGAAAAATAGTTTTATTTTAATCAGAGTAAAAGTTGATGGTCATGATCCAATAATCAAAGATCAAAGATTACAATGAATGGAGATAAAATGGAAGAAATTTAAATTTAAATTTAAATTAATTTGAAAAGGGAAAAAAAAAGTCATATGTATTAAGCGTGAAAATGTTATTGAGGGTTACAAAATATTCATAGAGATAAGGTAAAGAATAATATATATCATAATTTCAAGGGTGACATTTGTGAATGGATTTGGGTTCTATTTTGGTTAAACTTGAGCATCTTCTCCCGTCATCTGAGATATTGCGTCTTGGTCCATTATGAAATCTTCGAAAGATTTGATTTTTTCTTTTTTGTTTATCAACTCTGATTATCACTAATAACTAGCTTTTCATAAATAACAACTCGATTTCAAGTGTCAGAACTTAATGACATATTTAAAGTGATGAATAATAGAATAACTTTTATTATAAATAAAAATAAAAACAATATATATCAATTATCATCCTACTTCTTCCGTTCCTTATTATAACATCTAATTTTTTGAATAGGTCTATTTTTTTTAATAAAATTCTCTTTGAGTTTGTCTAAATATTTAATGTATTATTTCTTATTTTGCTCCTAATTTAATACATTTGATATATTCTCTTTCTTCATTTATCTCACTATTACTCTTTCACATTTACCCATTGATATATAGGAGTATATTTGAAACAAAATTTGCATTTGCTGCATATTAATTACTTTTAATTAATTTTAGCTATTTTTTAAACCACACAATTTAATTCAAAGGATCTTATAATAAGGGACATATGGAGTATATTATTTAGCCAGTTTTCAAAAATTTCATTTGCTAGGTTTTGAGGATTAGGAGTGATTTAAAGCTCAATAATAAATTCTGGATAACAATTAACAACTTTGATTATTACTATTGACAATTAATTACAACTTCAACGATATATGATAACTTTTTGCAAATTAAACTTCTGGTAATTTAAAGGGTTAGAGGTTAGAGCATAGAATATGGAGCTTCATGACAGTTAGTATAACAAATAATCATTTTAATTATAACTAATGACAATTACAATTTTTTTTCTTTTCCTTCGACAATTACGTGTATCATAATAACAATTATTTCTCATGAATTAGGCAAGTATAACTGGGGGTAATATGGTAATTTGGTAGGAAAAAATCAATGTCAAGAAAAAGCACCTATAAACGCCCATGGTGATGATGTCATTATCCCACCTTATTATTTGAAACTTCAAAACCAGTTAACCCTGTGACAATATTTTAGGATTATGTATTTAATTTAGAGAATTTTCTAATGTTTAACTAACTTTTTATTGCAAAAAAGAAAAATAACTTTTTATTCACATAATTAAATTTTTATTTACATATTTTGATATTTTCTAAGGTTTTAGGCTAATAAGCTTGAATTATTATATTGGCATGATAAAATTTAAATTTTCAAAATAATAAGTTATAATTTACCGATCAAAACTTCAATATATTTAACTAACAAGTTCATTCCTAAATAATTTACCCCCTCCATAGAAAGACCCCGGCTTCTTTTACCCAATATCTCTTTTTAATGCAATTTTTCACCTAATATTTCTGAGAAAGAATTCTAATTAAATCCATTCAAAATATCTAAATTTATATTAATGCTTATACATGAGAACTAAAGAGAAATTTTAAATAATCAGAATGCCCATCTTTAATTAAAAATAAAATGTTATTATTTGATCTCTCTTAAATGGTTTATCATCTCTTATTATTTATATTTAGACAAAAAATATAAATAATTTTTTAATATTTAAAATGTTGTATATATAACTAAAACCTTCAAAATACTTTAATAAAAAATTTTAAATTATAATATAAGTAGTCTTTAAATAAATATTATTTATTTTCAGGTTATAAAAAATAATTTTAAGATTTTAAAATATTTTAATCACAATTTATGTTTTCGGTTGAATCCAAAATTGTTACTAAATAAAATAAACGTAGATGATAAGAACCGAAAATAAAAAAAACTTATATAAAGGCTACTTATAATTCCAATCTAATATTTTTTTTATTAAATTATTTTTGATTTTTTAGGTATATTTTTTTATCAAATGGTTTTAGTTATTTATACAAATTTTAAACACAATAAAATTACTTATGTTTTTTTGGTCTTAAAAAATAATGATAAAAAATGAAGGATTATTTGAGAGCGGTAAATTAATCAATTTTTCTTTTTAACTAAATGGGGGATTATGGTTATTTAACAACACTTAGCCATCCCTAATTAAGGTTCTCAGTTTAATTAAGAATTTGTTAAAAGTATAGGCCTGAATTTGAGTTTGGGTATTTTAGCTACATTTATTTGAGATTCTCCCTATCTCTAATTATACAACTTCTAACTAATTAACCAAACTCCTAGAATAATTTTTTTAGAATAATTTTCATATGATGTAAGAAATAATTAATTTTAATTAAGTTCAATCATTTATGTAATTTTTTTGGTGCTTTTGAAAAGGAGGGAGTATTAATTAACTAATTATTGATCATTATATTTTTAAGAATATTTAATCAAATTTTTTATCTACAACTTAAAGAAATTTTTGCTTGGACAGGATGATTTGCTTTGAAAAATAACATAAATTGTGGTTTGGAAATATGTATTTCAATATTTATTAAATAATAGTAACTTATTTAGCTATAAGATTTTATTCAATTTTATTTTAATCTTAGTATTTGTAATATTTAATTTGGAAATATGTCAAGATGGTATACTAATAATTTAAAAATTTAATGGTACTCGTTTTTTTTTTGTTTTCCATAAAATTATTTGAAAATTAGAGTTAGCATCTTTCAAAAATTAATTTATACATTTTTCTATAAAAATCCACCCTCCATTCGCTGTCATTATATTGCGAAATGCGAATATACTGCGTATCTTAAAATTAAAATATACTTAGGCCAATCTATATCTTTATATATTTTACTCACTTTTATCGAGAGAGAGAGAGAGAGATATATACACACACACCCACACACACGGATTATATATAAAGAATTAAAGATAATGTTAGCAAAAAAAGTTACGAAGAAATTTTTTGTTAAAAAATATAACTTTAAATTTAGTGAAAAATAGTTGTAAATAAATGAGAGAAAAAGTTGATGGTCATGATCCAATAATCAAATATCAAAGATTAAGATAAGAGAAGATAAAATGGAAGAGATTTAAATTTAAAATAATGAATCGACCCAGTCTCTGATAATGTATAAATAATCAACCCGCCACTATGGGACCAATGTCGCAGAGAGCTTCTCTCTGTTTCATTCCACTTTCCACCATTCTTTCTTTCTTCTTTCTCCCTCCACTTTCTTAACCATGAGCGCAGAAATTCGGTCCCACAAGCGAAAAGCCATTGACCAGATGCCGCCGCCGCCTAAACCACCGTCTATCTTACGACTGAAGGACGATTATGTACCGCCAGAACATGAAGAATTGGTTCGACTTACTCTCGCTACAGGTTCTTCTTACCAGTCTCCGCCAAAAAAGCCACCCCCTCCTCCGCCTCTGGAGTCACCACCCCACCCGTCTCTTTTACAGCTAATGCCTCCATCCTCCTCCGCCACCACCTCACGGTCACCACGACCGCCGCTTGAATCTCAACCCCATCCATCTTTCTTACAACTATTGTCTCAATTCTCTTCCTCATCAAGGTCTCCAGAACCACCGTTTATACTTGGTTTACCGTCATCCCAGCTACAGCCGCCAGCCCTACCAGTGCCGGCGCCACCAAAATCACAATTCCATCCGTCTCTTCTACTGCCTTCATCCTCCTCATCGCACATAGGACCACCACCAGGATTCCATCTTTCAATGGCTTCATCCTCCCGTCAATTGCATATGGAAAACGTTTCGACCCCAAAATCGCCGGCGCAGCCATCACCACCAGAACAACCAGAACAGAGGCCACGGCCACCAGAGGAACAAACTCAACCACCAGAAGGCCAAGGTCATGGGTCTGGTGCCAGACGGGCACGTAACTACACGAAGCCGGGATGGGTGCTGACCATAGAGCCACCATATCCATGGGCTTCAAACATGAGGGCAAAAGTTTTAAGCATTGACGAATTAATATCCAAGAATATTCTCGTCATAACTGGCGACGTTCATTGTAGAGAGTGCAAGAAGCAGTTCCAGATGCAGTACGATTTGCTTTCTAAGTTCTCCGAAGTTGTTGGCTTCCTGGTCAATGAAAACGACAAGATGCATAATCGAGCACCAGAGGTTTGGTTAAAACCTGAGGATTTAGACTGTAACTTGTGTAATAAAAGCAAATGTGTTCAACCAGTGATATCTGACAAGAAGAGAGGCACGAATTGGCTTTTTCTTTTTCTGGGACAAATGATTGGACATTGCGTTCTCACTTATCTCAGGTATTTCTGCAAGCATACCGGCCATCATAGAACTGCGGCCAAAGATCGATTGGTTTATTTAGCTTATACCACTTTACATTGTCAATTAGATCCCCAAGCTTCTGATCTATATAATTAAAATGTAGCTAGCTGAGATATATAGGTCAGAGTAGAGCTTTTTCTTTTTTTTTGGTTTCCCTTTTATCGGATTTTTATTATACATATTTATGAATATCATCATTTTATTTTGGTGCTTCATGGCCACTAGTACAGATTATTTTGGCAGCAGTGGACGTTTCAATGCCTTCAATGTTAAGGCTTTTTTTTTTAACCCTTTTTGTTACCTTGTAAACAATCTTATCTGATTTCTATCATATATACACTTTGATATGAACTATAAAAAAAAAATTTTTTTACTATCAATTTGATTCTTAATATATATAAGATATTTTCTAAGAGGTTTATGTTATCATAAATACTCTCTCTTGTCCGTTTCATAATACACCACTCCGGTGTTTATTATCTCTCCCTTGTAGAGAGGAATCTTGGTCTTTTTTTATTTGGTATTTGTACTGTTTTAATGATTCATTTTAAATTCTGCTCCTATTAATTATAGTAAAGGTGAAGAGTGAGAGAATAAGTGAGAAAAAATATACTAGTATTTAATACTTTCCAATTAATAATGGCAAAAGTGAAAGATTTTATCTATTTAATGCTTTTCTTGGACTGTGAAAAACTTCTACAAATGACAAATAATAAGTGATAGAGTAGTATCTTCTGAAAGATATTTCTAAACTGTCTTCAAAATATAAGTTAAACTTTATTCATTTATGTTTATTAAGAAATTAGTTAAAATCAGTTTAAAATAATAAATACATAAGACATGTATTTTTTTAAAAAAATATGCCCTTATTAATTAAAAGAATAAGTAAAAGATGTAATAAATGAATCAAAGAGTAAAGAGAATATATGAGGCTAAAGTTAAAACAAACTCATTAAATGTTTACACAAAAGTGAATATTATCTTATAAAAAAAGCCCCTCTAGCAAAATTTGGCTTATATTTTGAACCGAATGGAGTAATTGCAATAAGCATTAGATATATTTTGCGATATAGTGAGAGAATATAAATTAATATGATGATGGAGTTTGGCACGATTAATAATGATAATATAAAAAATCATTCTAATTTTATAACAAATTTGGTGCTCTTAACTGTTATTACTAATACATCTAAATTAGTTAGAAACTTTTATAAAATGGATTGGAGGAATATAAGTCACTTCGCAAAAAAATCAATAGTATTAAATTCTTCTTTTTCCAAAAATAACCTAATTAATTGTATCGCAGAGAGAGATTTTGGAAGAAAGAATAACTTTTTTGACCAGCGTTGGAAGAAAGAATAACTACAGTAATTAAGGTGCATTATATTGATATTAATTCGAGGGTAATATTGAAAAGTAGTAGTAATAATTTTTTGTACTTTTATAACGATACAAATAACTTTTAACTACTTCTGGTCTTCTGCTAATCCTTATGAAGTACTCCCTCCGTTTCTTATTATATGTTTCAAACAACTAATTCATGATAACGAACAATTAGTTAAAATCAATAAATAGGTTCAAAATATACTTTTGATTTCAAATATGCCTTTTGATTAAATAAAAAAAAGAATAAAAGAGAATGTGCTGGAAAACATGACTATAAAGAAATAAATAAGAGCAATATTGAAAAAAATGTATTAAATGTTAAGGCAAACCCAAATTGAAACATATAAAATAAACCACACCTCTTTTCAAATTAAAGCTTATAAATAGGACCGGACATAGTAATATGAGTGTTTTGTATGAAGGATTATAGTGATATTTAAATATGCTTCAATATAACTCATGATATTAATTTATAACCTTTCACGTAACTTGATATATATACCGACACACACACACACACACACATGAAATTGTTTATTTATTACCTTGAATTTGTACTACAGAATAGCATCTACTTGCATTTATCTGCAGGTTGCCAAGAAGCCTTCTCCCAGTTGGTTCGATCCAAACTACGATATATGCCATCAAGTTTTACCGACAAAAATATGAAGTGTTCCTTATATTCCACATCCGGATCGAACAACATGCAATCTGCACATATCTGATCAATTATGAAGAAGCACGTCGCCTTTTCGCTCACCGATGGAAAGAAATTGTACGATTTGTCTGGTTCAATCCCTGCTTCTGTCTGTCGGAAGCTTCCTACAACGAAGAATCTTGATGAGTTTGATGGCAGATCGTTGTGAATATCGATCGCCGTCAAGTTTATGTCTATGGTTTGATCATTATTGTTCCTACGTTAGTGGTGGACACCAATAGAACTTGTTGAGGTTTTCGCTGTAAGAATGAGGAAAAGAAGGGCTGATAAGTAGAGGGGAGTATGCATGATGCTTGATTTTCAGATGCAGAATTCTGTTGGACGATTCTTATAAATCTTCATGGTTGTTTCATTATATTATATACTCCTTTGGTCTTATTTATAATGTAGAGAGAGCAAATAATTTTTAGTCCTATTTATAGGGTGCTGAAAAGAAATTTTTTTACACAAATGTACAATCTTACCCTTCATTTATTATTGTGTTGATTTTGTTTACATGAGATATAATGTATATTAAATGATAAAATTGAAAATTTATTAAATTTTAAATTACAGTTAATAAAATTTAAGGTTTTCTTTGATCTGTGTGAAACATATTGAAAGTAACTTATAAATAGGACCAGAGAAGTATTAGTTGATGTTGATACTGAATTTCTGGAACTAACAAACTCTTTTTATTGCTCTATTGCAAGCATTTAATGTCTCGTTTAATGTAATAAATGCAATAAACATATACCACTCCTGGTCATAAATGTAACCAAATGTAAGCCGGGAAAGCTTTGTTCGAAAAAATGAGCCGCTTGCAGTATATTTAGGCACCGTTTGGGTGACACCCCAAACCATGGTTTGGGGACCCAAACCATGGTTTGGGTGATAAGTCACCCAAACAACCCTCTAATTTGTCTAAACCGTGGTTTTGGCCAAAACCATGGTTTTGGCTTCAAAACCATGGTTTTGAAAAAAGCAAAATTTTTTTGCTTTTGAAGAAAAAAGGGAGAGTGTGAGAGCCTATAGGATATGTATCTTGTTATTTTTTTTATAAACATATTTTTTTTATAAACATATTTAATCTTATATTTTATAAATATATATACATATTAATTATTTATTAATTATATTATCTTATGTATTATTAATTATGTTAATAAAAAATATATTATTAACAATTTTATTCCTTCAAATTAAAATATATCATAAAATCTATTTTTTCTGTAATTATCATATTAACTTATGTCTTTTTTTTAGTAATTTGTATATATAAAAAGTGATTCTGATAATAACTATCCAAACACTCTCACTTCTCAAAATCACTTTTTCATAACATTTATTCTTTCCAGAATCTATTCTTCCCAGAATCTATTCTCCAGAATCACTTTTCCAAACCACGGTTTGGTTTCATCCAAACACACCCTTAATGTTTGTTTTCCAATCTTAATTCTCATTAGAATTTGGAAAGAGAAAAAAAGAAAGGAGGGATATCTATGAGTATATGACTATGAAAATGAGTTGCAAATAGAGAAAACTTTAACAAGAATAAAATTAAAAAATCTTGTCAATTTAATGCATTTCTTAGTATATGAGAATATGTTACAAATGACTTATATTAAAAATCATAGTGGTATACTATATATGTGTGTATGCTGTTCCACATTTTATTTTTAATTTTTAAAACATGCCTGAAATTTTAATCAATTTTTCTCATTTTTACCCCCTTTAATTACATTTTGCTCCCTCCGTCCCTTTTTATAAGCAATATTAGACTCTATCATGTGGATCAGGAAGTTAGTTCAAGACAATAAATAAGTAGAACTTGAAAGTTTTTTTCCCCAAATACCTTTATTTAAGGACGAGAGAAAGTATAAGAAAAAGAATAAAAAAATTATTATAATAAAGAGAATTATAAAATAGAGATAATGGGAATGGGGATGGAAAGAGATGATATTTTGGAAAATGTTATAATAAATATATTGGGTATTAAAATAAATAATTAATGGGGGGCAAATTAGAAAATTAGTTACAAAAATTTAAAATAACTTGTAATTGTTGCTTATATTTAGGGACAAAAAAAGGATAATAGTTGTTGGTTATAAAAAAAGACGGAGTGAGTATATTATTGCATTAATTATCTCTCAAACATATTTTTTTCCTACTCATTCTCACTATCTTCATAAATAAGGATATTTTTTCAAATTCTGACCTTGTTCAAAGGGACTTAAATCCCTTCCATTGGACCTAACTATAGTTAATATGGGGTCTTGTGTGTTTATGTATGTGAAAATGTTATGCCTGCAGCTCTTATTGTCAAGATTAGGGACCCTCTTGTTCTGTTAGTTTTGAGCATATATTCAGAAAAGCCATCGACAAATGCACCGATTGGCTCGAACATCATGTTCCAGCCTGAAAACTTCAACATTAGGATTCTTTTCTTAATTCTGATTTGATTTGAATTTGTTGTCATTTCCACGTCATTGTCCATGTTCTTAAAATCATTTTAAAAAAAAAAAAAAAGGTTATGCCTTAATTAGGGATCTTCTCTTGAATTTTCATAATTCTTCATTGTGTTTTGACCAGCCATAATTCTTCATTATTAGTTCAGTGTACATATGCACCCATTTACTGTTTTTAGGTATGCAAAAATAGCAACGTTACATTCAATATAAATTGACTTTGACCTTATATTATCATAAATTAATTCTTGTATGCATTGTATAAAAATAAAAATATCAATTACATTGCACGATTTAATTAAAGAACAAGAAGACTTGCTACCGATTCTTCTCATTTAATGTTCATCATAGCAATAAACACCATGTACTTATAGACTATCTAAAATTTGATTTGGATGGTCAAATTTAAAATTTTTAATATGCCACTTTTTTAATGATAAATTTTTTTTATAAAAAAAAGACAGTTATAAGATTATCTTTATTTTAAATTATGTACTCCTCCAGTCCTTAATATAAGACCCATTTAACTAATTTGATTAGATTAAGGAAGTTAGGTAAGTTAGTTAATTATAAAAAATGTGACACGTTTTTCCTAAAACACCATAATCATCTTTCTTAATACCCCTCTCCCTCTTCTACACTTGATTATGATTGAGGAAATATCTATAGGGGTAATTTAGAGAAAATTGATAAATATAAGAAATGGGTCTTATATTTAGAACCAAAACCAACTCACCAATTGGGTCCTATATTAAAGACCGGAGGAGTATCTAATAAATAAAAAAATAATTTAAAATATAAAAAATATTTAAATTAAATCTGAACCATCTAAAATAAATCTAGATGGTCTAAATTGGAATCTAGATCAGATACACACCTCGGGCTAACATACAATGTGCTGATCATCTCGCCAAGGAGGCGCCCATGCTTATGGAAGACATGACTATGGTGTGGCACCCACCAGCTGAATATTTATCTGGCCTTAGAGATAACTTAGAGTAGCTACTTCCGCTTTTACTAGTTCCTTTCAAGTTGTAATCTTGCTTTCTCATCCAAATTAAAATGAGCACTTTGTATTGTTTTTTTGCATGTGCATGGATGTGTTGTACATGGCTTAATGCTTATAGTTTAAAAACTAGATTTCCCATTAAAGAATGTGTTTGGGGGACATGGGGCTTTTATAAATTTTCTCCCTCCATTTCAATTACTAGTATATTGTTTCTTTTTCTCTCTGGCAAAAAAAAAAAAAACATATTGTTTCTTTTTCTTAACAACCCTCCGATTTATTAATTCAATTCAATGATAGAAAAATGAAATCGGGTCCGACTATACCAGATCGGACTTGCTGACCGGATCAAATCGGACTCATTCAGTCCAGTTTGACCCCGCATATTAATTAAAAATTACAACATATATAATCTATCATTTTCATTTGTTAAATAATTTATAAACTAACAACAACTTTTTGTAAATTACAACGACGTACAATTCCATTAGATCATATATATATATATATATATATTACAAGGAGCCTTCTTGAATTTGAATTTTATTAAATCAGATACAATCATTTTTAGAAAAAATTGGGATAAATTTCTCATTGAGAAATTAATCAACAAATAATTCTTATTAAGGACTTCATGTAGCTTAATTTTCCGTATGTGCATTCATTTTCCATTTTCCCTTGTGTATTTTTTTGGGTGCCATTGAACTTTCATTATATGCAATCCATCCTTCCTATGTGCAAATTAGTTCCCCTGTCTAATACTTTATGCAAACCATTTTTTTGTGTGTAACTTAACTTCCCTTATGTACAATTTATTTTCTCTTGTGCAATTCATCATCCTGGAGAGCAATTCCTCAGTCACGTGGTATGTGTGTGGTTTAGGGTAGTGAATCAAGGATATCAAAATGCGGTGAAGGTGATTTTGGGATAAGGATGCTACCAGTGATAAAGTGGTGTTTTCTCAATGTTGGAAGCAAGGAAGGTCTTTGATTAGGGCTAAATTTAACGAGAAGAGCTTATGGCATTACCAAGAAAAGGAAGAAGACAATGAATTGGTGATAGAATCTAGAGATGAAATTTGCAAATTCCGTCACACCAAAAATCATTATAATTGATTACGGATTGGCCGGGTTGCAGGTTGTTTGCTTACCCCTAGCTCTCACTCCTATAAGAAGGAGAACACAAGTTCAAATCTAAAAAACACACTTGCTGAAATGGCTTGAGAAGATACTTTAAGTTATACCCGAAAAAAATGTAATGGTACTCATTGTTTTTATTTTCCATAAAATTATCTGAAAATTTGAGTTAGCATCTTTCAAAATTTAATTTATACGTTTTCCTTTAAAAATTGAAAAATAAAAAATAAAAATATGAATAATTAAATAAAAATTAGTCTCCACCTTCCATTCGCTGCCATTATAATGCGAAATGCGAATTCACTGCATATCTTAAAAATAAAATATACTTAGGCCAATATCTCTCTCTCTATAGATATATATGTATGTATGTATATTAGTGACTTTTATCGATATATATACACACGGGTTATATATGAAGAATTAAAGATAATGTTAGCCATTAAAAAAAAAAAGTTACATAGAAATATAAATTTTTTTGTTAAAAAATATTATTTTGAATTTAGTGAAAAATAGTTGTAAATAAATGAGAGTAAAAGTTGATTGTCATGATCCAATAACCAAAGATCAAAGATTAAGATAAAAGAAGATAGAATGGAAGAAATTTAAATTTAAAATAATGAATGATAACATATAAATACCCCTCCGGCCTCCGCCATTATGGGACCGATGTCAGAGAGCTTCTCTCTGTTTCATTCCACTTTCCGCCTTTCTTTCTTCTTCTTTCTCCCTCCACTTTCTCAACCATGAGCGCAGAAATTCGGTCCCACAAGCGACCAGCCATTGACCAGATGCCACCGCAGCCTAAACCACCGTCTATCTTACGACTGAAGGACGATTATGTACCACCAGAACATGAACAGTTGGTTCGACTTACTCTCGCTACAGGTTCTTCTTACCAGTCTCCGCCAAAAAAGCCACCGCCTCCTCCGCCTCTGGAGTCACCACCCCACCCGTCTCTTTTACAACTAGTGCCTCCATCCTCCTCCGCCCCGACCTCACGGTCACCACAACCGCCGCTTGAATCTCAACCCCACCCATCTTTCTTACAACTATTGTCTCAATTCTCCTCCTCATCAAGGTCCCCACCGCAACCACCGTTTTCACTTGGTTTACCGTTATCCCAGCTACAGCCGCCAGCCTTACCTGTGCCGGCGCCACCGAAATCCCAATCCCATCCGTCTCTTCTACTGCCTTCTTCCTCCTCACCGTACAGAGGACCGCCACCAGGATTCCATTTTTCAATGCCTTCATCCTCCCGTCAATTGCACATGGAGAACGTTTCAACCCAAAAACCGCAGGCGCAGCCATCCCCACCAGAACAACCGGAACCAGCAGATCAAATTCAACCACCAGAAGGTCAAGCTCATGGGTCTGGTGCCAGACGGGCACGTAACTACCAGAAGCCTGGATGGGAGTTGACCATAGAGCCACCATATCCATGGGCTTCAAACATGAGGGCAAAAGTTTTAAGCATTGACGAATTAATATCCAAGGATATCCTTGTGATAACTGGCGACGTTTATTGTAAGGAGTGCAAGAAGCAGTTCCAGATGCAGTACGATTTGCTTTCTAAGTTCTCCGAAGTCGTTAGCTTCCTAGTTGACGAAAACGACAAGATGCATAATCGAGCACCAGAGGTTTGGTTAAAACCTGAGGATTTAGACTGTAACTTGTGTAATAAAAGCAGATGTGTTCAACCAGTGATATCTGACAAGAAGAGAGGCACGAATTGGCTTTTTCTTTTTCTGGGACAAATGATTGGATTTTGCAATCTCCCTCATCTCAGGTACTTCTGCAAGCATACCGGCCATCACAGAACTGCGGCCAAAGATCGATTGGTTTATTTAGCTTTTATCACTTTACATTGTCAGTTAGATCCTGAAGCTTCTGATCTATATAATTAAAATGTAGCTAGCTGAGATATATAGGTCAGAGTATGCGTTTTCTTTTGCTTCCCTTTAAACAAGTTTATCTGATTTCGTATCATATATTTTGGTGAACCATTTTATTTTTGTGGTTCATGGCTACTAAGCTAGTCCAGTTTATTTTGGCAGAAGTAGACGTTTCATACTCTAATACTTTAGGCTGTTCTCTTATTTCATTTTAGTTAGTTTTCTAATTTAATTTGTTCCAATCATTATTATTTTTTAAATTTAAACTTTATATCTCGACATTTGATAGTGTTTCATTAACATATAAAATAATAAAACTAATAGTCTTAATTAGAAGACTAGATCAACCCTTTGAGTTTCCAAAGACTTAAATTTAATGAGCATCCTTCTTCTCATGCATGGAAACTATCCTTTCTCATGTGACTTTGCTCATGTTTGCCTCTAGCTAATATTGGAATCTTGATATATACTTTTAAAAATTAAATTACTCCAACAGATTTAAAGATAGATAAGATATTATTTTCTAGCTTCCAATTATCATTCAAAACAGTATATTATTAGAATCCTTAATATATTTTTGTTTAAGTAATAGCATCTAAGGCACATCAACACAGCAAATTATAAATAAATCTCCAGCACATAAGCATGTAAATATAACCCATATCATATATATACCAACAAGAATTGGGTTTAACGGAAGTAACTAGTCGGACACTTATTCCTATATATATATATATATATATATAACCCCCATCATATCATTATAATCATTTAAGCATCCCATGATGTCCCTAAAACACAACCAACAGCACTTCATTCAAGAGAAGTGAATCATATTAGAATTTATTTTCTTTATTAATTCAGTTCAGTATATATGCAAGAAAACAAACATGTCAGGAATTTTGAAAAAAAATAAAAAAGTTATATTATTAGCTCATAAACAGATTTAAAGATAGATAAGGTATCTTCCTCTACTTCATCTTCATGCGTTGAAGATATTTTTTCTTGATAACACGGGATGAAGATATATTAAACAAGATAAATTAAGATTTCTTCTATGCATGACAGCATGAGTAGTCAAATTAAAGAGATTGATAAGATTTATTTATTGTAGTTCATCCATCGAAAATAAGTATGTATTGCAAAACCAGCTTCCAGAGAACTCTTCGTTTAATGATATCCCATGTTGGACGAGTTTGTGGACGTGGGTGGGTGTGTCCTTTCCCTTGAAACCAAAACTTGACAAACATTCCATTCACTCAATTATAATTAAATCGATAAATTTTTTGGTCAAAAATTTGAAATTTTTAAATTTAAAAATATCTAATTAATTATATATCTTATACTCTCGTGTAAGTTTAATTAAAATATAAGTCATTTTAATTTCAACCTTCTATTGAAACTAAGAAAGAGTGATTGACTCATCAAATTTATCTTAAATTTGGGAAAATGAACTTTAATATTCCCCGATTCAAATATGCGTCTCACATCTCTCTTATTTCCCAATATATAATATATACAACCAATAAATTGAGATAAGATTGAAAAGGGTAATTATTAACTTTTAAACAATATTATGAAGGAACCAGTTTCAACACTCATCCGCTACCATGGTGCTCTACAAATTTAGGCCATTTATATTCAATATAGATGATTGAGATTTAATTTGATGTACTCTTATTTTTTTCAAAATCTATTTTTTAAAATACTTTTTCCTTTAATAGATGCATAATTGAAATAGAAAATTCTTTTAACTATGAGTTTTTTAAAATATATATAATTTTTTAATTTAAAATTATCAGTTAAAAATTTTAAATTCGGACTATTCAAATTGTACTTGAATGAGCACCGTGATACTTACTCCGATCACCTGGTTCATCGTGAGTTTCTTCTAAAAGGCCCACTTGAACGTAATTCATGCGTAGAATATTAAATGATAAAACAAATTATCAAACACATACACAACCAACTAATACACACACACACAAACACAACATATATATATATATATTCTTAATTAGCTCATGGAGACCAGTTATCTAAGAACTGCACTTTAAAGTTGGACGTTAGGTTAAGCTTTGGGGATGAATTTGAGCGATGATTAAAATTTTCGCAAAACTTCCTTGATTGATCTAAGAGTTGAGGCTCAAGACAGGCCACCACTCACAAAAAGAAAAACAGTCAATTAGCAACCGAAATCTGTTCGTCGTTAATCTATTGGAAATTTTATCACTAAATCAGCTTAGGAAGAGAAATTATATATTCTGTCGCTATTCTGTTGGTGACAGGATTTCATCGCTAAATTTCATTGCAAACCAATTCTATTACTAATTTTCATTGCTAACTGCATTTTTTAAAGTGATTGAAATTTATCTTTTGATCAAGAGAAAATCATCGGAAAATTATCGAAGTTCATGAAGGGCCTTCATATCAAGTTCAAGATTGTTCTAGTTTTTAATGTCACTTTTAACTACTATAATGATATTTTCCCTCATTGTTGTTCTACTGAATAATTTTAGGTTTTTATTATCTTGAAATTTTGTCCTTTTTTAATTTGAAATTTTTTTTCCAGTCAAGTTTACAGGTATTCGAATTTGAGACTTGATTGATTTGTCCAATTTAGATCAATAATTTTTTTAAGGGAGAACTGCAATTAGGTTCTATTCAAGGGAATTAAATACAAAAATGTCCTTTGAAATCATGAAATTATTCTGAAGTCTCAAGGGATCTTTTTGCAATAAATTTTATTATTTAATTACCAAATTACCCTTTTTTTAAAAAAATTTATATTGACAACTGAAAGAGCAGTGGTTAACAACTCAAGGTGCAAGATTACAACTATCGCGGCTGGTTTGACAACACATTTTCTCAGCATATCACACCATAAGTTGTCAAACCAGCCACAATAGTTGTCAATCCTTGTACCCTGAGTTATCAACCACTGCTCTTTCAGTTGTCAATACAAACTTTAAAAAAATAAATAAATAAAATTTAATACAAAAAAATTTTTAGGACTTTAAAATAATTTCATGATTTCAAGGGACCTTTTTGTATTTAATTCCCTTGAGTGGGACCTAATTGCCATTTCCCCTTTGTTTAATTTTAAAAATATAAATTTTGTGTTTTTTTTAAAATTACAAATTACATATATATGTATATATAGATACAAGTTCTAAAAATGAATTACGTATTGTCAAGTCATTAAATATCTACAAGATTATTTGTGCGCGTACTTAATTTAGTTTGAAACGTTTGGATGAAAGCATCGTGTTCGGAATGACTGTACTAATCACCTCGCTGCGGCCACATATTCTGCTATTTCAGTGATGGGCATAATATATTTTTGACCAAATAACTTAATTTATTTTTCATAAATATATACGCACACACTACCTTGTCTTTAATATAAAACCCAATTGACTAGTTTGAAAATTTTAAGAAAGTTACTGAATTACTTAATTATAACATAGTACATGATCTCTCCAAAATACTTATATAGATCATTAGATTATACTACTACATTAACTTATAAGTAAAACAAATTAGTTTAGAAAAATAATAAATATAAATAGTTTAAAGCAATTTAATAACATTATTAATTTTTTTCAAATTAGTCAATGATGGTCTTATATTAAGCATTGGAATTAGTACAGATTTTTCAAAATGATGAAGCAATATGGACAGTGGCAAAAACTGGTAGGCATGCAGTCAAGAGAGGCTACTATGATGCTAAGTTGTCTAGCTCCATCAACAATTTCGTGATTTATTTACTTTCATCATGTATTCTAATTAAAGATTAACATAAAACCTTTAAAAATGTGTAAATAAATATTTAGGTATATGAATAAAGAATTTGGTTAGGCATTAGAAAATTCTCTAAATTAAATATATAATTCTAAATAATAATCAACATTATGGGATTTAAATCATATCATGTTGGGTTCTGAAATTTCAAATAATATGGAGGGAATATGGAGACCACTAGAGTCCATACATCCTTTTTTAAACGTTAATCTTAAGTCGTACTTAATCCTTATATGGAACTTGTCATTGACAATCCTAAACATTGAAAAACAAAGCATACACTCACTGGGATATACTCTCGGATCTAATTGAAACTAACCACAAACAAAACAAGCTGAAACAAAAAGCCCAATCAATCCAAAAGCTGCTTATTGATTGTATAGATCATAAGCTTTTTGATCTAATTGACAGTGTAAAGCGGTATAAGCTAACTTAACCAATGGATCTTTGGCTTCACTTGTGGGAAGGTTGTTATGCTTGCAGAAGTACTTGAGATGAGCGAGATTGCAATATCCAATCATTTGTCCCAGAAACAGAAAAAGCCAATTCGTCTCTCTCTTCTTCCCAGAGATCACTGGTTGAACACACTTCCTTCTGCCACACAGCTTACAGTCTTTTATCACATCATGCATATTGTCGTTACCATTCACCAGGAAGCTAACAACATCATAGAACTTGGATGGAAAATCGTACTCAATCTGGAACTGCTTCTTGCACTCCATACAGTGAACGTCACCGCTTATTACGATGATATTCTTGGATATTAATTCCTCCAGGCTTAAAACTTTTGCCCTCATGTTTGAAGCCCATGGGTATGGTGGCTGTATGGTTGGCTCCCATGCCGGCTTATTGTCGTTACGTGCACGTCCGGCACCGAACCGATGAGCTTGGGCTTCTGATGGTGGAGCTAGTTCTGCTGGTGATATCTGCGCCGGCCACTTTAGGGTAGAACCGTTGTCTCTGTGCGATTGACGGGAGGATGAAGGCATTGAAAAATGGAATCCTGGCGGTGGTTCTGTATACTGGGAGGAAGATGAAGGGATTAAAAGAGACGGATGGGGTTGTGATGTGGGTGGTGCCGGCGCTGGTAGGAATGGCCGCTGTTGGATAAAGATGCTATTCGGAGCAGGTTCAATATATTGTGAGGACGATGAACGCCATAAAAGAGACGGATGGGGTTCTGATATCGGTGGCGCCGGCCCTGGTATTAATGGCGGCTGTCGGATAAAGATGCTATTCGGCTCTGATTCTATATACCGTGAGGAAGACGGAGGCAGTAAAAGACAAGGAGGATGGGGTTGTGATATGGGTGACGCCGGCGCTAGTAGGAATGGCGGCTGTTGGATAAAGATGCTATTCGGCTCAGCTGATTCTATATACTGTGAGGACGATGAAGGCAGTAAAAGACGGGAAGGATGGCGTTCTGATATAGGTGACGCCGGCGCTGGTAGGAATGGCCGCTGTTGGATGAAGATGCTATTCGGCGCGGGTTCTATATATTGTGAGGACGATGAACGCCATAAAAGAGACGGATGGGGTTCTGATATCGGTGGCGCCGGCCCTGGTAGTAGTGGCGGCTGTCGGATAAAGATGCTATTCGGCTCTGATTCTATATACCATGAGGAAGACGGAGGCAGTAAAAGACAAGGAGGATGGGGTTGTGATATGGGTGACGCCGGCGCTAGTAGGAATGGCGGCTGTTGGATAAAGATGCTATTCGGCTCTGATTCTATATACTGTAAGGACGATGAAGGCAGTAAAAGACGTGAAGGATGGCGTTCTGATATAGGTGACGCCGGTGCTAGTAGGAATGGCAGCTGTTGTATAAAGATGCCATTCGGCGCTGGTTCTGTGTACTGTGAGGACGATGAAGGCAGTAAAAGAGACGGATGGGGCTGTGATATGGGTGGCGCCGGCGCTGGTAGGAATGGTGGCTGTTGGATAAAGATGCTATTCGGCGCTGGTTCTATATACTGTGAGGACGATGAAGGCAGTAAAAGAGACGGATGGGGTTGTGATATGGGTGGCGCCGGCGCTGGTAGGGCTGGTGGCTGTTGGATAAAGATGCTATTCGTCGCTGATTCTATATACTGTGAGGACGATGAATGCAGTAAAAGACAAGGAGGATGGAGTTCTGATATGGGTAATGCCCGCGCTGGTAGGAATGGCGGTTGTTGGATAAAGATGCTATTTCGCTGGGATGACGGTAAAGCAAGGCAACACTGTGGTTGAGGCGGTGGTTCCGATGATCGTGAGTAGGAGGAGGATGGAGGCATTTGTTGTAGAAGAAACGGAAAGGGTGGTGATTCCGGAGGAGGCGGTAGGTTTTGTGGCGGAGACTGGTAATTAGAGCCTGGTGCTAGAGTAACCAATTCTTGGCGTTCTGGTTCCACATATTCGTCCCTTAGGCGCAAGATAGATGGTGGTTCCGGCGGCGGCTGCTGGTCAGTGGAACCTGCGTCGTCTCCTGGACGCTGCATCTTCGATCCCTCCGCCCTTGCTTCGCCGTTTCTGCTTTTCAAGATAGAATCTGAATCTTTGTAATTAATAATTACCGTCGGGGATCGCAGTCAGTGACAATCTTTCAGTTTTCTTGGAACAAGAAATGCCACAAAGAATCTGGGAAGAGTAGAATCGCTTTTCTTCCTTACGGAAATCTGAAAATTCCAAATGAAACGAATGATCTTGGAAGCACAGTGCGAGACGACCATCAAGAATTGAAAGAAGGTTGAGGATAGATACCGGCGAGATTAACAACGGATAAAATAGGTCGGCAGACTCTGGTAATCGGCGCCGGCGGAATTAATCAGATTATGGGCGGCGAGATTCTTGACTGAGCTGTATAAGTTCACGGGGAAGACCTCTTCGTCCCTACTCGCTAATCCCCAACTCAATCTTGCTGAGACATTTTGATGAATTTTCATGTGTTTATATGCGTGTGCGCGCGCGCGCGCGCATGGATGTTTGAATGTATAGAGACGCGCACTCCCTGGCTCATTTTTTAATTACCTCATCACCACTGTGAAAAATATTTTTATTTGTCTTAATAATATTTAATTATAATATTTATTTTTGGTTAAAATATAATTGATACAATATTATTTTTTTATTTTAATATTTACAAGTTTAGTGACTTTATGGCACAAGGCCGCCAGCTAAATAACTTCATTTTATTCTTATTTTAATTGGATTAATACAAATATAATTGACGGGAAGTCATTGCATTATGATTAAATTTTTTTTAACAGTTCAAGCCAATTATTTCTGTTTAGATATGCCTTACTTTCCCTTAAGATATATGCTATAGCCATGCAATGTAGTGGAAAATTGGAAATATATCGAAATAACTATATACCCTTTATACATGATGGTAAGTCTCAAAAATACTTCTCTTGCCTTTAATCTAGAAGGCAATTAATTAATTTAAGGAAAATAAGTAAAGATTAATAGGAAAAATGATTAAAAGAATACATGTTAAATTTTAAAATTACAAATAGATGATTTTGACATGTTAAAATCATTACAAAACTAGTCAAAACCATTATAACAATAGCCAGCATCACTTGTCTTTTTAAAATTTAACAGGTGTTTTTTTTGGTCATTTTTCCAAATTAATATGTCATTTAATAGCATGCTATTTTTCCATTTAATAACATGCTATATCTTGAAGAACTCCGATAATGAGGACTCTCATGACAGCTTTTTTTTTAGGTGTGGACTTGACCTTTTGCTTGGCTTTTACGCCCGTTCGAGCAAGCTCTTGCAGCCAAAGAATGAAATTTTCTTTTGCCTAGCCTATTGTGCAGCGTGGTTAGCCATTAATTGCTAGTCTTATGCGGGTGTCCTTCAAATTAATTAGGTTCTTTTCCCACCACTTCATCTTTTGAAATTACTAAATTGTGATGTTCAAGTTGACCATGTGTCTGTCACTAATAGTATAAGTGTTGGTTGATTTGCTATTGTTGTTTTCCTTCTGACTAAATTTAGTTAATAACTATGATTGTGTGAGTACTCAATTAGTGCTCATCATATTTGGGTCCCCATTCGGTGCTCATCAGGTGATGAGCACCCAATGCTCACCACCTGATGAGCAATCTGGACTGTCCAGATTAGATCTGGACGGTCTAGATTTAGTATTATTAAATAATTATTTTAAAATAGAAAAAATTATATTTTTAAAGAATGATAGTTAAGAGATTATTTTTATTTTTTATCCTATACCTACTAAAATAATTATTTTTAAAAAATAAAATAAAAATAAAAATAAGTCTGGACCGTCCAGATTAAATTTTGGACAGTTCAGATCTGATGAGTATTAGGTGCTCATCAAAACTAATGAGCACCGAATGTAAATCCCATCATATTCATAGCAATGAGTACCATGTATTTATCCTTGTGATGCAATCTAGATCATCCAAAAATTGATATGGATAATTTAGATTTAAGATTTTTAGTATGCAATTTTTAAATAATAAATTTATTTTTTTCAAAATATGTTAGCTAATTATTTTTATTTTAAATTCTATATTTATTAAAATAAAAAATTAATAAAAATATATTTAACAAATTAAATTCAATCCAGACCATCTAATATCCATCTGGATGGTCCAGATTACAATGAGCAATTCATGCTCATTGCGATAAGCATGACATGTGCTCCTGTGATTATACATGGTACTTTGATAATTTTATTTTATGGAGGAGAAAAAAAATGAAACCTTGATTTGTGACTTAGAAAATCAATACTACAACATGACTTTACCGATTTACATTTCTAAAATTTGATTATCGCGTATTCTAAAATATATTTAATCTGATCTTTATTTATCTCTTTATCTTGATTAACAAAAACTAAATTAAATTATAAACTAAAAAGGAAACGAAAGTTTATTTTGAAACTTAAGACTTTTTGTTCTACCTGGAAGGAAATTAAAATTTGAAAAAATTTTACCGGCAAATATGATTTCATTATATAGAGTCGAAATACAAAACACCAATACAAGACTCAAGGAAATTTGATCAAAGAAGGACCAACAAAGCAATTTACAAGCGAACAAAGAAAGAAATGGCAATAGGAATATATAAAAACCCATCTTCTTTGAGCCTATCCTCTTCGAAGCCAATGTTCTATCAGGCCAATATCATAATTCAAGATTAATATAAAACCTTGGAAAATGTGAAAAAATTTAGGTATATGTCTCCAAAAAAAAAAGTAGGTATATGAATAAAGAATTTAGTTAAGCATTAGAAAATTCTCTAAATTAAATTTATAATCCTAAATATTATTCGAACAAGGGATTTAAATCATCTAGATCTATGTTTAGTTTGGTTTTCAAATTCCAAATAACAAGGAGGGACAGCCGAAATTGCATGTGGAGACCGCCAGAGTAGTCCATAGATCTTTTCTAACATTAATTATTTCTTGTCAATTTGTCAAATTGTCCCCCTCCTCCTTTATGAAAAATATCTGTTGCTACTCAACTTGTAATTCTCATTAATAATTAGTTACAATTAAAGTTATTTCTTGCCATAACCAACTCATTGAGCTTCAATACCGAGAAGTATTCGATTTCTGAAAAGCAGTTGTAGTCCCTCCAGTATGATATAAAAAGTCGGTTAACTTTTCTCACATTCTAAAAAATGAAAATTTAGTTATTAAATATTCATAAAATGATAAAATTTTCCTATCTTACTCCTAAAAAATTACAAAGTTGCTTTCAATGTTATACTTTTATTCTCTCTCATCTCTCTCCTATATTTAATATGGGCAAAAGTGATAAAAAAAATCACATTAATTATGTGGACAACGTCATACAATTTGGACCATAATTTTCTGCCAATCGATGTCTTATATTGTTGGACTGGAAAGAGTAATTGAACTTGTAATTCTCATTAACTAATAATCAAAATCCTTAAGCCTTATCTGGATCTCCTCATTGGCTTCCAGGTGAGTACTAATCCTAAACATTGAGTACTAATCCTGAACATTGAAAATCAAAGCATACTCTCACTGATATATATATATATATATATATATATCCAAGCTAATTATAGATCTGAAGCTCTCGCGTCGAGCTAGTTATTGAAACCAAAAATAAACTGTATCAGTAGCACAGTTAAGATGAAAGAAAAAGGCCTAAACCTTGAGAAACAGTGCATACATGGATCCAAAAGCTAGTTATTATACAGATCAGAAGCTTTGCTGGGATCTAATTGAGAGTGCAAAGTGGCATATGCTGAATAAACCAATCGATCTTTGGTTGCAGTTCTATGTTTGTCGTTATGCTTGCAGAAGTACCAGAGATGATAGAGATTGCAACATCCAATCATTTGCCCCAAAAACAGAAAAAGCCAATTCGTGTTTCTCTTCTTGCAGGGGATCACTGGTTGAACACACTTTTTTCTATCACACAACTTACAGTCTAAGCCCCCAGGTTTTAACCAAACATCTGGTGCTCGATTATGCATACCTCCCACATTCCCAGCTATGAAGCTAACAACTTCAGAGAACTTGGATCGCAAATCGTACTCCATCTGGAACTGCTTCTTGCACTCGTTACAATAAACCTCCCCACTTATTACGATCATATTCTTGGATATTAATTCCTCCATGCTTAAAACCTTTGCCCTAATGTTTGAAGCCCATGGATATGGTGGCTTTATGGTGGGCTCCCATCCTGGCTTCTTGTAGTTACGTGGACGTCTGGCACTGGGCCGACGATGAGCTTGGCCTTCTGATGTTTCATCTGCCGGTGGCTGTGAGAAGGATGAAGGCAGTAAAAGAGACGGATGGAGTTGTGATATGGGTGGCGCCGGCACTGGAAGGAATGGAGGCTGTAGGTTAGAGATGTTATTAAACTGGGATGACGGTAAAGCAATGAAACGCTGTGGTTCCGGTGATTGAGAGGAGAACTGAGACAACAGTTGTAAGAAAGAAAGACGGGGTTGTGATTGAGGCGGTGGTTCCGATGATCCTGCGAAGGAGGAGGATGGAGGCATTAGTTGTAGAAGAGACGGATGGGGAGGAAATTCCGGAGGAGGAGGAGGAGGCGGTGGCTTTTGTGGCGGCGACTGGTAATTGGAACCGGTTGCTAGAGTAAGTCGAACCAATTCTTCGTGCTCTGGTGCCACATATTCGTCCTTTAGGCGCAAGATAGACGGTGGTTCCGGCCACGGCTGCTGGTCAGTGGAACTGGCGTGATCTTCTGAATTCTGCATCATCGATCCTTCTGACAATTCCGCCCTCTTGCCGTTTATCGAATCTGAATCTTCGTAATTAATAATTACCGTCGGGGACGGCAGTCGAGGATAATCTTTACATTATCTTGGAACAAGAAATGCCACAAAGAATCGTTCTTCCTCTTACGGCAATCTGAAAATTCGAAAGGAAACGAATGATCTTGGAAGCACAACGCAAGACGACATTTAAGAAATGAAAGAAGGTTGAGGATAGATACCAGCGTGGAGATTAACAACGGATAAAATAGGTCGGCAGACTCTGGTAATCGGCGCCGGTGGAATTAATCAGATTATGGGCAGCGAAATTCTTGATTGAGTTGTATAAATTCACGGGGAAGACGTCTTCCTTCCTGCTCGCTAATCACCAGCTACCAGCTCTTCAATCTTTCTGAGACATTTTGAGGAACTTTGTTGTGTTTGATATATACACACAAACATGGGTGGTAAAATTTATAGGGACAGACGCTCCGTGACTCATTTTTAATTACCTCATCACAAATAGGAAAATTAGCAGCAAAGTATATTGTTAAGTTACTAAATATGGTAAAATATTAATAATAATAAATATTTTCATTTATTTTTAAAAATATTTAATTATAATAATGTTTGGTGTAAAATATAATTGATGCAATATTATTTTATTATTTTATTTATTTTAATGTTTACATTTATAATTATAAAGTATAAAAAATAGTATATGAAAATAAATAATAAAAAATAATTATAAATTTGATCCTAATTAGCTGTTTTCAAACCAGTTTACAAATTATTTTATTTTTCAAATAACAGAAATTCTTAAGAAAAGGTTGCTGACTAGTTTTTGTATTATATTGTATTTTTGAAATTTTACTTTATTTTAAATAGTAAATTTATAAGAAACCATTATAAGTTTACTGACATTATGGCACAGGCCAAGGCCACCAGCTAAATAACTTCATTTTATTCTTATTTTCTATTGATATAAATATAATTGACAGGTTGCGTTATCATTATTTTTTTTATAGTTCAAGCCAATTATTTGTAATTAGATATGCCATAGTTTCCCTTAAGATACATGCTATTGCTATACAACGTGCTGGAAATAAATCTGAATAAGCACATACCCTTTATACATAATGGTAAGTCCCAAAAAATACTTCTCCCGTCTTTAGAGAAGCCACTTAATTAATTTAAAGAAAATAAGGAAACTAAGTAAAAATCACTACCTCTGATCCTAATTATAACAGCTTATTTATAGTTTATAAACGAAGTCTTATAATTAGAACCAGAGATAATAACATGTTATTTAACATGCTATTTAGCTCATTTCTTGCAACTCACAAGATTGCTAATCTCACGACAACAACCGGATCAATGAGTGGAACTATTAACTTTTGAGGTGTCAACTTCACCTTTTGCTTGGCTTTTACACCCATTCGAACAAGTTTTTTCGGTCAAAAAAAATTTTTTTTTTTTTTCTTAGCCTGTTGTGTAAATTTTGTCAAGAGGGAAGGATACTGTTGCACCTCCCTAATCGTTTCAGACTTCCTCTACTGTCCCCTTAACTTGATCCTTTTTGATCGATTTGCTAGTGGTGGATTGTTGATCACCTAGAGGGTACATTTGACCATCCATCAGCTATAATGTGAAGGCTGGGTAGAAAACATTCTTGCCAAAAAAAAAAAGAAATTTATTGGGAATCATTAAGTGAATTGAATTCCTAGTTAGAAAAGCCAACTTGCTAGCGGGTTGGTTAGCCACTATTACTGGTCTTAAGTGGGTGTCTAATAAATTAGGTTCTTTGCGCACCACCAATTATGCGAAGCTCAAGAAAACCTAATCAAACCAACATAGAAGCATGAATCTATCATAAAACATAAACGTAATTATAAACACACAAAAATAAGAGAGAAGCATATGATGCTCCTCTATGTAACTGATCAGTCAGCAAAACAAAATTGTATCTGCACAAATAATTAATGGAGGGTCAAGCTGCAATCATATGGTAGTTACGTGATAAACCGTTAATGAACAAAATAAGGAATTAACTACAAACGAAACCCTAGCTAATTACAGTCAGTCACATATCCTAATCGTTTCTTCCATCTGAACCGAATTTGACTCGGACAATGAGATTCTTGGCAGAACAGCAACGATTTCTTCCATCTTCATCGCGCGCCGAGACGGAGCGTGGGCTTATTCCATCCTTGCTTTCACAGGTACCAGTACAGTCTTCTTCTTCTTCTCCGGTCAACAGAGGAACGTTCAGATCAGGGAGGAGAAAAGGACCTGAAGATTCAGCACAAGACTGTTTGACCTTCTTCCTCTGCGACGATCTTCTGTTATTATCAACAAGTCTCGAGGAGGGATTCCGATGATGATGATGATGGTTCTGCGATGTTTTTGGTGATCTCTTCAGGGTGATTTTTCTGATGTTCTTTGAATTTGGGAACGGAAGAGGCCTTTTCCAGCGACTCAACGGAGTGGGCCTGCGCATTGATGGCTTCTTCTTGGAGCCCCAGGAGAAAGGAAACATGCTTCGAGCCTCAGAATGGTCGATCAAAATAGGAAATCGAAGCAGAATGCGAGCGACTTCCAGTTCATCAGTCTCATCAAAAGCCATATCAGGGAGCGAGCGACCGAGATATGATTTTGGGTCGTGAGAGCAGAAGGAAGGGATTCGTAGTTAATTTCGATCGGTGGGGGTAGGGCACCTCGCACTCAGGGATCGATCTCACTTATAGTCAAAGTCAATGCACGTAAGACCCCAAGCGTAAGCAAATATCTAGCGAAGTTTTAGTAGGTGGGCCCACTCTTTATTGACTAAACAATACTACCTCCGGTCCTTAATATAAGACCCCATTTGACTTTTTGTTTGGTCCTAATTATAAGACCCCAATCCATTTTATCTATCATATTTATGCATTTTTTTCCAAGATAGTCCTTCTAATAATGATAGTTCTAGCCAATACACTTAATTAGCAAGAATATTTTAGGAGTGATAACACTTATTTATTACAAATAACTAACTTAACTTACTTCCTTAATCTCCTCAAATAAGTCAACGGGGTCTTATAATTAGGACCGGAGGTAGTATTATTTTTTGACCAAAGGTAAGGAGTAGTATTAGCGATTCTTTAATTAATTGAAAATGCTTTCAAATGTTTTTTCAAATTATTTTATCGAATAATTTGTAGATAATATGCAATCTTTGTCTACTCCATCTAGTATTAATTAATTATATGTAAATTAAATTGATAAATTTTTTGGTCAAACAAATTTGGAAATTCCAAATTTAAAAACAATTAATTATATATATCTTGTACTTGTTCCCTCTAAAACATAGCCCTGTCTTCAAGTCCCTCACCAAAACTAAATTAACTCACTAAATCTATCTTAAATTAAAATAAATTTTCAACTTTTTCCTCATTCAAACATGCACCTCACATCTCTCTAATTATTTCTCAATGACCAAATTATACAACCAATAAATAGAGGTAAAATTGAGAAGTGGTAATAAACAACTTTCAAGTGAGTTATATTATGAAAAGTAAAATATTCTAACCACTCTTTCTATTTTGCCATTTTGATAACGTCGTTAAAGAATATTTTGAAACAATTCTTGTGGTATGTGTTTTAATTAAAAATTATATTAAAATAAATCTTGTTTGCGAATTTACCTCTCATTATACTTGTGGCTCCCAAATCCTAGGCTGCAGAATCTATGATCCAAGGGCTACTGCCATATTTGCCCCTGGCTGATGATTCTTGTGCTTTTACTGCTCTTCCTCACGACTGAGGTGCTTTGCTAACTTAATCGGAGTAGATGTGCCCAGTCTTTTTACAATGTCCACATTTTGACTTGTCCCGTTTGCGATCTCTCCGACCAGAGTAGCCTTTGGTGGTTTGTGCTTGGAATGCTGCCTCTTCAATGACTGGTTTTCCCACGCATGGCTCATATTTGCCCTCTCTTACGTTGCTCGTCTTCTGCCACCAGCTGGTAAGCTACGCATTGCCCAATCTTGTTGTAGGCTCTGTGCTAAGTACTTGAGTTCTCACAGCTCCAAATGTTTCGTCTGATCCCATCACAAAGTCATAGAGCTGATCCCGCTCATTCATCTCTAGAAGTTGTTCTTGCATATCGCATTTACATCCTCCGCACGTACACTTCAGCCACGGTGCCATTGTCATATTTATCCATTTTAATTTGTTTAAAGTAATCCTCATAATAGTTACATATATTAAAAATTTTATCAAATAGTAATTCTAACTAATACATATGATTACAAGATATTTTAACAAAGATAACACCTATCTATTTAAATTAGTCAATTAGCTTTTATATTAAAGACGGGGGATAGTATCTTTCTACCAAGTAAAAGGCCCAAGCATCTATCTAGGATTGTCCAAGGGCGGAAATATAGTACGCCGACATTGGATCCACTCGCCATAGTTTCATCTCTCTTTTTTTCCAATTTTTTCCCCAACTTATGCTTCAACCATGGTGCTATCGTCATTAAATACTAAGATTTAAAAAATAAAACACATAGTAATATATTATTAGAGAACTTGACATAATGGGTATAAAAAACTTGATGTAAAAGGAATTTTATCAAATTACTTAAAGAGTACATTTGAATTCATTTTTTTCTTTTAAATTTAAAAAATAAAAATAAAAATAAAAATAAAAATTATACTAGGGAATTTATATTCACAATAATTAAATTATTCAACTAAATAATTAAAATTATTGATATAATACATTTTCAGCAGCCTTAGCAGCTTAGCTTTAATTAAAGAAGACCGTTTGATTTTGATCAACAAAAAGTGGGCCCACAACAAAACTAAGCAAATTTTGCATGGTATTTGCCTAAAGCTTACAGTTATGCACATTAAATGTGAAAGATCACTGATAGTGAGTGGAATCTAATTAGCGCGCTAAATTTCTCCTCGTTGAGCTCGGACTCCTCTATAGCTTAGCGTCAGGCTCAAGTAACTCAATCCTTTCCTTTTATATATATTTCAAATATTCTTCTCAATCTATCATTCTTGTTCGTTCACTAGCTCTAAATTTTCCTATTTCGTTCGCTCATATGGCTTTTCATGAGACTGAACTCCAAGTCGCTCAGATTTTGCTTCAGCTTCCTCGTTTGATTTTCGATTCCGAGATTCTAAGCGTGCTTCCTCTCCGCTGGGGCTCTAAGAGACAGCGAACGATGTGCAGGTTCGTTCCATTGAGTGGCCGCAAAACCCCTCTCTTGTTCCCAAATTCGAAGCTGAGAATCGCTCTGAAGAAGAGGAAACGATCGGAGAATCATCATCAAAATTCGTCGACGATCGGCGGCACCAAACGGAGATCGTGTTTCTCTGCTGCGAAACATGAATCGTCGAAGAGGAAGAAGGTCAGACGATCTTCTAATTCTTCAGATGCTCTTCTCCTCCCTGATCTGAATCTTCCTCCGCTGATCGAAGAAGAAGAAGGAAACTGTCATGAGCATGAAGCGCATAAACCCACGCTCCCTCTCAGCGCGTGATGATGACGCCGACTGGAGGAAATGTCGCTGTTCTATCGATGATCTTCTTGTTCGAGTCGAATTGGGTTCAGGTGAAAGAACCATTCACACGTGTCAGATGGATCTGTATGTAATTAGGGTTTCGTTTCGTATGTGAGATTGTAGTTATTAACGGCTATATTGTAGTCCTTCAGGTGACCGTAGAAGGAGTAATTAATTAGCTAATTAATTAACTAATCAAGGGTTTATTATATAAATACCGCATCATTAACTTCAACCCTTGTTTAATTAATTGTACAGCAAGATCTGTTTTGTGCTATTCACTGGGTATATATCCTTGTGTTCATGTAAAATTACGCTTATATCCTATGCGATTCACAGTTTTTTCGCTGCGTGAAGAAGGAAGAGTCTTCTCTTTTTTCTTTTTTTTTTGGGGTGATATTTTCTCTTTTTTTCAGGTTATAAAATATTCTTGTTAATTTTGATATATTCGTTATTTAATATTTAGAAATTTACATAAGAAATATCGCAGATTTGTAGATTGTTGTCTTGTTGATGAAGTTATATGAGCATCTTGTTGCAATAAATAACAATCAGATTTTAGAATCCACGTTTGTAAAAAGTAACGTTGTGGTTCTGATGATAATGCGATGACTTCCCTCAACCGTATAATTATTAATCTAAAATAAGAATCTCGCATCGCAAAACGTTCTTCCTTTTCTTTTGATATCCAATGAATTTTTATTTCCCAAGTGGTTGTGAGAAAATAAAACTACAGAACTGAAAATTTTGGATTATGCACAGGAAAAGACGTATATTACGTAAATTATCTTTATGATTATCATTGTTCATTGACATTAAAACCTTTTCTTTGGAAAACTAAAAAGATATTAAAACTTCTTCATATTTTATTCCTTTTTAATTTTAAAATTCTAAATTGATTCTGTTATAATTTAATATCATGTAAAAATAATGTATAACTATGTAACATATTTATTTTCAAGGAAATTATTTCATAAAAGTGTATCTCGGATGAATATGATTATTTTTTTCATAATAAAAAAATTCACTCTTTTATATTATTTTTCAATTTTAAAAAAATTCTTTTCACTGTGCGGCCAGGATGTAGCCCAAATTGAGGTTTAGATTTGCCAGTCTCAGACTATAAGTACAATACAAGAGTTTGTTTTGCGTTTATGAACGTGAAAGTTGGTTTTGGGCCTGTTGGGATTGGTGGTAGTAAATACTTAAGTAAAACTATTTTTATATACTTATTTTATAATTTCTAATTATAATTGAAAAACTACTTATAAACTATTTTAAATGGCCTTTTATTATTTATTTTATTTTTTTAGTAGTTTTTCAATACAAAGTGAAGCACTCAGTTCTTAGATTTTTAGTCCATTTACCAATGATGTGACATTATAAATAGAAAAAAAGGCCGTAGGCATTTTATCACTTATTTTTAATGCATGAAGAGAGCTCTAATCTTGCATATTTTCAAATCCGTTTGACTTTATGATATATTTTTAAAATTGTTATTCCAAAGGTACTTAACTACTAAACCTAATCCCAATTATAAAATTTTCTTTATAATCTACAAAAGATGTCTTATAAATAGGACTAGAGGTGGTATTATGTTTTCTTGAATATGTGCTCGTTTCATAAAAACTATATTCCTACACTATATATTTTCCTTCTTCTAATTAAAATTAAATAAAATGAAATTCAGACTGATGAAATTAAATCCACATTATTTATTTTCACAAAAATATTTGTTTTTAAGAAAATTATTTCATAAAAATTTATCTCGGATGAATATGATTATTTTTTTAAAAATTCTTTTCACGGTGCGGCCAAAATGTAGCCCAAATTAAAGTTTAGGCTTGCCAGCTAGTCTCTCAGACTACAAATACAGCTGTTTGTTTTGCGTTTGCGACGGTGAAGATTAGTTTTGTACAACTGTTTGTTTTGCGTTTGCGACTGTGAAAATTGGTTTGCCCTGTTAGGATTGACGGCTGTGAGTATTTAAAAATAGGAAAAATTAATCTTTTGGTCCCTCAACTTTTAACTCAGTTATGACTCAGTCCCTCAAGTTTGACTCGGTATAACTCAGTCCCTCAACTTCTAACTGGGTTGAAACTCAGTCCCTAATTTTTTCCTATTTAATACATTAATCCATGTCACATACAACCCACCTTGAATCATCACCCAATCACTCTGTACATGCTGACATGGCTTCCAAATAAGCTCTACATTCATCAGCTGCGACCCTTCCTTGTTTCGTTATCATTTTCCTTCTTTTGCGAATCATTCGTGAGGCCAAGGTGTAATTTACAGCATATATGCAGTGTAAAATTACACACACCCACGCAAATCAATCAAAATCAAAGTGGGAGGAGTTGCGCTTGAATTGAAGGAACAGATTTTTCTTTTCTCCTTTCGGTCCTCACCAATAAAAAGATGGAATTGCATGGCACAGCTTAGCATGTTCCTTCAGTTCCATTCCATGAGCTTCAGCTTCGCTTTTCCCCTGATTTTCATCGTTATTATATCGGTTCTTGGCGTGATGCTTAGATATTGTGAAGAATAATAATATCTTATTGTAAATCTTTCTCCATGTCATGTTAAACACACTGCATCTACTGTCTCTATAGCCTCTCCATTCATAAATTTAATTACAACTCCTCCACCCACACTTTAATTTTGTTATATTTGGGCGGGTGTGTAATTTTTCACTGCATATATACCGTAAATAATACATTTGACTCTGAGAAGAAAAAAGAAAATGATGAGTAGGAAACAGGGGGGTCACAGCTAATGAATGCAGAGCTTATTTGGAAGCCATGTCAGCACGTATAGGGTGATTGGGTGATGATTCAAGGTGAGTTGTATATAACATGGATTAATTTATTAAATAGAAAAAAATTAGGGATTGAATTTCAACCGAGTTAGAAATTGAGGGACTGAGTTATACTAAGTCATACTTGAAGGATTGAGTCATAACCGAGTTAAAAGTTGAGGGACTAAAAGATTAATTTTCCCTTAAAAATACATCTCATATAAATTGAGATAAAATTTTTCTCACATACTGACCTCATATTCCGTAAATTATCATTAAAAAAACTGTCTAAACAGGCCTTAATCGGTTATTTTATTTTTTTTTAGTTATAAGTAATTTTTTTCAATACAAAGTGACGCAATTCGGTCTTAGATTTTTAGTCCATTTACCAATGATGTGGCATTATGAATAATAAATAAGGCCGTTGGCATTTTATCACTTATTTTCAATGCACGAGGTAGAGTGCTAATCTTGCATATATTTTTCGAATTTGTTTGAGTTTATTGATATATTTTTTAAATTTGTTTTTTCAAAAGCACTGAACTATTATTTTTCTTGAATATGTGCTGGTTTTTTCATAAGAAATATATTCGTACACTATATGTTGTCCTTCTTCTAATTAAAATAAAAATGAAATGAAATTCAGACTGGTCAAATTAAACCCACATTTTTTATAAATCAATCAATGAAATAACTTTAAAAAATCATTAAAACAAGATATTTTCAAGGGAAAATTGCAAAAAAAGACCTTGGAATTGCAAAAACGCAGATAGGGACCCTTGACAACTTTACTTTGGGTTTTGACAACTTCAGGGCATATTATTCTTGTCAAAACCCAAAATGAAGTTGTCAAGGGTCCCTATCTGCGTTTTTACAATTCCAAGGTCTTTTTTTGCAATTTTCCCTATTTTCAACAGCAGCAATGCATAAATAAGCAGCTCAGGTTTTTATTTTAAGTAAAGAATACTACTACTGCTTAATTAATAAAAAGTGGGCCCATCTGAAAACTAAGCGAAAATTTGGCGTGCAATTTGCTTGCGCTTCCAGGGTCATATAATAAATGAAGATCACTGGATGTTATGAGTAGATTCCAATTAGCGCGCTAAATCTCTCCTGATTGAACTCGGACTCCTCTGTAGTTCTTGAGGCTCAAGCAATCGAATCCCTTCCTCTTATATATTCCTAAATCCTAATCTTCTTCACAATCCATCGTTTTGTTCGTTCGTTCTGTCCTTCGCTCGCTCCCTAGCTGTAAATTTCCCTATTTCGTTCGCCTATATGGCTTTCGATGAGAATGAACTCCAAGTCGCTCAGATTTTGCTTCGGCTTCCTCTTTTGATTCACGATTCTGAGATTCGAAACATGTTTCCTCTCCGCTGGGGCGCCCTGAAACAGCGAACGATGTGCAAGTTTGATCCGTTGAGTGGCCGCAAAACCCCTCATTGGCTCCCAAATCTGGAGATTCAAGTCGCTCAGAAGAGAAAACGATCGGAGAGTCATCACAGAAATTCGTCGAGGTTTTGCGGTGCAAAAGCAAGATCGTGTTCCTTTGCTGTGAAAGATGAATCGTCGAAGAGGAGGAAGGTCACACGCTCTTCTAATTCTTCTGCTGCTCTTCTCCTCCCTGACCTGAATCTTCCTCCGTTGATCGAAGAAGAAGAAGGACACTGGCATAAGCAAGAAGCGCATAAACCCACGCTCCGCCTCAGCGCGTGCTGATGATGATGGTTGGAATTGCTACTGTTCTATCAATGGCCTTCTTGTTCGAGTCAAATTCGGTTCAGGTGAAAGAACGATTCAGATATTTGTCTGTAATGATTAGGGTTTGGCTTCGCAGGCGATTTTGTAGTTAACGGCTATATTCTGTTGATTTAGGAAACTATAGGAGGAGTAATTAACTAACTGATTAATTGATTAATTAATTAATTAAGGGTTTTATTATGTAAATACCATATCATTAACTCCAAACCCTTGATTAATTAATTGTACAGAGATCAGTTTTTGTGTTATTGACTGAGCTATATATACACACACGAGCACTATTCTTTCTTCTGGTGTGTTTCTGTGAGCCATGGTTCTGTTCGGCGCCGTCTCTGTGATCTTGGGAGGGTCTTCTTCAATCCTAATTAAGATGCAAAAAAGAAAATTTTTCGTTGCTTTTTAGATTTTAGTTTAATTTTTGATAATTTTGAGGTATTATATATTCGTTAGTTTCAAATTTACATTAGAAAGTCCAAGATTTCCATGGTGTTTTCTTGTTGATGACGCTACGAGCTTCTCCTCGTCGGGATAAATATCTATCGCAATTTTTTATTTTCAGATTTATAATTCATATATGTGATGGTAATGTAGGTAATATCAATTTATTTTGCCCCAAAATAACTTTTTGTAGTTTTGATTTTCTAACACATTTAACTTCTGTAAATAGGGAAAAATAAATTCAAAACAGCCAGCAATCTGGATTAATTTTAAAAAGTTGATTGATTTAAACCAGTTTATGAAATTAAATGAACCAGTATATATGAGCCGACAGAGGGTCAGAAATAACCATACTGTTTTTTGAACAATACGCTTTATTTTTTTCTCTTTAATTATAGATTTTGACTGCACGGTCAAATTTCTTCGAATATTGCCCGGCCGTGGCGCCAGTACGGTGCTGCCATGCCCGTAGACATTCAGAAGGTTAAATTCTGACTGATATTTCTCAATTCACATAATTTTTTTTTAAAAAAAAAAAGTCTATTTCTTAATGTGATTTCTTAATTTTATAAAGTATTTTTCAGGTCCTGAATATAAAACTCTTTTTATAATATAATTTATATAACAAAAAATGTATTATATTTAGAACCGGAAGGATATCTTTTTTTGAGCTAATTTATTAGGTATGTCTTGAGTTCTTTAATTCTAGTGCCACTAACCTCAAGTCATGATCTTTTTATAATGTTTTATAGATATTTTGTCAACATTTAAAATTTTAATATCAGACTCTTTTATTAATGAAACTAAAGAGGTTAATGAAGCTATTAATTTGATTACCAGAGGATTTGATAATAACCGTCCATTTAAAAATATCATTGATGATGCTAGATTATTTGTGAATAGGGATTGGCAAGTCCTGATTAAGCACTCTTTTAGGGAACATCTGTTTAAATTCTCTAATAGGATGCATGCCAATCTTTGGATCTTTAGGGAGCGTTTTGATGAAACCAAACCATGATTTAAAAAACATCTGTTTAAAAAAACATATTATCTCTGAACAGTGAAAAACCAAAGGCGGAAGATGAGGGGTATATGCGTCTGGTCAAAAAAAACATATCCTCATATCTATTGGCAACCATCTGACCCTCTTCAAATTTTTTTCAAAAGTATATTCAAAATGCTTCTCTCCAAACCATAGTTTTGGGGGTTAGACAAGAAGGGGAGGTTGATGAGGGATAAGCGTATTGGCTTTCTTCGTTAGCTGCTTTCTCTAGTTTGTATTCAGTTTTCTATTCAAAAAACAAAAGAGGTTAATATTAAAGAAATAAAAAAAATTACAAAATAGGGGTTCAAAAATAATTACAAGACAAGATATATATATATATATATTATATTAACTGAAAAAAAAACTTAATAAAATGGTAAATAAAGCCCATAGTGCTCGAGAATTCAAATGAACTGTGCAATCAACAAACCAAATGAACCTGGATTTTCACAGGCCCAGAACTGCAGGTCCATATCATCCAAATGCAAGTTGTATTTATTTTTCATTCAATAGTTCTTTTATTTTAAATTAACAACTTTTTTATTCATACGGAGCAAGGCCAGTTTGTTTAAAGCTTTTTTCTTGGAAAAAAAAAATTCATTTTCTGTAAAATTTTACAATGTCTGTCTATTTTCTTGAAAAAAATAGTTAGAATCTGAAAAAGAAAACAGATTTCAAGTTATTGTAGGATTTTTTTTTTTTGCCATCAGTGATTTTAAGAAGTCAGTCTAAGTAGTTTCTGAAAAAATTTTCATAATCTCTTTCTATTAAATCATGTAGGATTTAATGCTTTTACAATTTTTTCCAATTACTTGTTCATCACTGTATATTTATAAATTTTATTTGATATTTATAAATGATTGCAATATGCTTAAGAAGGGATGTATTTGAGGAAGTGAGAGTTGCTCCCAGAGAGGAGACAAGAGAGAAATCAAAAAGATTAGAACGTTGCATTGTCAATTCACACCGAAAAGTTGGTCACCTTAAGAAAGATGCCCTCAGTCCCCTGTCACCTGGCGTGACAGCCATATGTTTTATTATACGCAGTGTATCCCCACACATCACATATACAAATTATATCTATTTTTATATAGTGCTCGAGATTTTTAATATAAAATTTAGTTGGTTAATTAAAAAACTTAAAAATTATTTTAAAGTACTTATGTTTATCATTGTTTTTTAAATTAATTTTTCTAATTTATAAACTAATACTCCCTCCGTTCCTTATTATAAGAGACAAATAACCAAATTACGTTGATAAAAAAACCATTAAAATTAGTTGAGGACAATTAATATGTAAAAAGTATAATATTTTTTTCCAACAATGGCCGTATTAATAAGGAGAGAGAGTATGAGAGAGAACAATTAAATTATTAAAAAAAAGAGAAGTGGGAGGGAGAGAGAATATGAGTTAGAGACAAAATAAATAGGGGTAAAATAGGAAATCAATACAAAAAACTAGAGACAACTTTTAAGTGTCTCTTATATATGGGAACATGCTATAAGCATCAAATGTCTCTTATAATAAGAAATGGAGGGAGTATATAAAATAATGTTACTTTTGGTACTAATTATAAGACTTCATTTGTAATTTATAAACAAAGGCTTATAATTAGGAATAGAAGTAGTAACATGCATAAATATTTCAGAGAAAATTAAATCGCTTATTTAACTTTTTTAGTCCCCTTGAATTGGTTAGCTAAGAGGTAGCATATCATTTGAGACACATAATGTAAAAATTCCAACAAAATCTACTATTATATAAGCAATAATAAGTAATGCAGTTTTTCAACCGAAAAAAAATGATAGTAAGGGTGAGCATGGACGAAATGAAGCTAGGGTGAAAAGGGTTTTAGATGAATACGATGGGAAAGATTTGTAAACATTAAGACAAGGCTACTAGAAGGAGTGTTTATGAATGTAAATAGAAATTATTACTTTTGATTTTTAATATAAGAGCTAGTTGAGAGTTAGATTTGGTTTTGAATATAAGATTCCAATTCATTTTATCTCCCATTTTGTTCCTAAAATATCCATATTGATTGCAAAAGAATTCCCACCTAGAATTTAATTGTACATGATTGAAAAGAATAGTGCAAGTAGATCAACATATACTTGTGACAAATAACTAACTAAACTAATTTTTTTAATATCTCTAAATTAGTTATGTAACTCTTATACTACTTTCGATCCTTAATATAAAATTTAATTGACTAATATGAATAAATTAAAAAAATTTGTCAAGCTAGCTATTTATAGCAAGTATTATCTTTCATAAAATACCTCTACTAATAATACGTATTAGTTAGAACTACCATTTAATGGAATATTTAACATATTCAATTACTAGAAGGACTAATAGGATAAATATAAAAGATAAAATGAAGTATGATATTATATTTGGGACTAAATTAAATATCAAACTAGTTTTTATATTAAGAATCAGAGGTAGTATAAAAAACAAAAGGTAATATTATATTTATTAACAAAATCTGTAATAAAGAACTTAAACAACTTATCAATATCTAAACTACTGCTGGTCAGGAATAAAAAATCTAAACTAGAACTTGGCAGCCATTATAAGGGATATCAAAATATGAGCTACAACTTGCCAACATTCTAGGAACTGGCTGTCAATATTCAAAGACCACTTAAAGAATTTTGTTCTAATTAACCCACTGCTTGTTAACATTCCAAAGAGAAGGTTGTCAAAATCTGAACTATAACTTGATACGATGTGGCTGTAAGGGCATTTTGCTAATTGCATTTCCAAATTTATTTACAATCGAGGTCATTGGTATTTAATATCCACATGTCCTTAATATAGGACCTAATTATTTAAGAGATCTGGATTGGGTTTGGATCTTCTCAGAATCCTTCTTTTAGATCCTCTTAGAATCTTTCTTTCTCTTTTTCTTCTCAGTATTTGATCACTATCATTAGATCAAATAATAAATGGTTTAGATTTTATACTTATGAAATTATTAATATAACATTACATAAATAGTAGAGAGAAGGTGGATATCTACTTTTTAAAATATTAAATTTGGACCATTTATTAATTGATCTAACGGTGAAAATGAGATTTTGAGAATAAAAAGAGAAAGAAAAATTCTGAGAGGATCCTAAATATAAGACCTATTTTTTATATTTATCATTTTTTTCTAAATTACTCCTATGGATACTCCCACAACCATAATCAAGTAGAAGATGAGGGAGAATATTAAGGAAGATGATTAAGGTATTTTAGGAAAAATATATCATATTTTTTATAATTAACTAACTTACCTAATTTTTTAATTTAATTAAATTAGAATAGATTTTATATTAAAAATCAGAAAAATATTACTTGGGCATCTTGTGGGACTTGAGAACAATGAACTAGTTTGTGAGGGGTTGCAGAGTAATCTTGGCCACATATTGACAAGGGAGGCCGAAATAATAGAGGGAAAAGGGAAAGGGAATAGGCACAGGGGTGGTGTGGGAGTAGGGGGCATAGGCTACTGTTGCCACCAGCCTTTTCCAATTCAATTTCTCGCATTTCTGACGCATCCCATCATCTTCTTCATCATTTCTCACATTCCTTTGACTTCCTCTCCCCAACCCAGCCCCCCCTAACTTTTCCATTCCAGGCTCGTTTGGAAAGCACGCACCTTTTATTTAAACTGAGATAATTTTTTTTTACATATTTATTTTATATATAGTAAAATTGATTTCAAAAAAACTAATCTAAATATCCCACTATTCCATGTTAATTTTAATTAGGAGAGGTATTTGAATTAACTTCTTAACAGTAATTTTATACTAATATGTAAGATACATATGTAAAAAGTTTTGTCACATTGTTAAAAAAATTCTGAGACGAAGGTTGCAGGACAGAGAGAAATTTTAATGCTCTTGTGTTTCATTTGGTCAAGAGAAGAGAGAATGATTGCCGTGCTCTCATCATAAATGATAGGAAGCGGGCTGAGGGTGGTCAAATATTTCCTTGTCTTACAATAAAATCCCATTTCTAAATTATTAGAATCAAAGATGATAATAAATATGTTAGAAATATATTTTTAATTTTAAATATATATTTAAGATAAACTCAGATTAAATTTATAAAATAAATCACACTACTATTCAAATTTAAAGCTTATAAATAGATATCTATCTTTCCAATGTCCATCCCTCCGTTCTAGAACCGGGGGTTTAAAATAATATTAACATCAATAGTCATATTTTTAAAATTATGTAACCTTATAATTTTCAGGCAAAAATGGTTTGCAATTATAAATAAAATTAATAAAAATAAAAGCATTGAGAACCATTCACAAAGAATAAAATCAACCTATTAATAAATAGCAAGACATAAAGTATCCCACCAAAATTTATTTCTTGCACCAAAAAAACTTTCTTACAAGAATCAATTACTCCTCTGGTCTTATTTATAGGATAGAGAGAGAGAGAGAAAAATTTTAGTCTTATTTATAGGGTATTGAGAAATTCTTTTTATATATAGATGTATAATTTTACCCTTCATTTATTATTGTGTTGACTTTATTTATATAAGGCATAACATATATTAAATAAGGATAAGTTGAAAAGTTGTTGAATTTTAGATGAGAGTTAATGAAATTTAAAGTTTTTTCAAGTTTATATGAAACATGTTGAAAATTATCTATAAATAGAACCAGAAGAGTAATTTATATTCATAAGAAATTAAAAATTTAAAAGCAAATTCTACTGAGCTTTTCTTCAAACCCATAAATGATACTCCCTCCGTTTCTTTTTATAAGAGACAAATAACCAAATTACATTGATAAAAAAAACAGTTAAATTAGTTGGGGATAATTAATGTGTAAAAAGTATAATGTTTTTTCCAACAATACCCCCATTAATAAGGAAAGAGAGTATGAGAGAGAACAATTAAATTATTAAAAAAAAGAGAAGTGGGAGGGGGAGAGAGTATGAGTTGGAGAAAAAATAAACAGAGATAAAATAGAAAATCAATACAAAAAAATAAAGAGAACTTTTAAGTGTCTTTTATATATGGAAACATGCTATAAGTATCAAATGTTTCTTATAATAAGAAAGGGAGATAGTAATATAAATTTGCAAAGGTGCAGGTTCTAACTTTAGACTCCGTACATGGTGTTGAAAAATAATTAATTTATAAAAAGAATAATGTAATGCGGTGAGAAGCAAACAAAAACTTGAGTCAAGAGAGAAGATAGTGGCTGTGAAGTGAAACACAACTTGCTGATTCCACATTGAAATGCTCGTTAGGATGGCAATTAGTTATTATTTATTAATTAAATACGTTGGAATGCTCATTGAAGCCAATTATATGCTTTCTGCATTCCCTGTGCTGCATGGAACCCCATGCATGGGCTGGGCATGGCCTATGCTTCATCAATAATACTCCTCTCATCTCATTTGTATAGTCCCTCTTCTTCGTAACATGAGATGTGGATTTTTTTTTTGACCAAACATGAGATGTGGATTAAAACATTATGATCTAAAATATAAGATGTTGTCATAATAATTCATATGATTTTTTTCACTTTCACCCCATTAAATATAGAAGAGAGGGGAGAGATAATAATAATATACTCCCTTTGTTTCTTATTATAAGCAACATATGATTTCATTACATAGGTCAAAAAGTTAGTTAACGACAATAAATAGATAAAAATCAAAAGTTCTTTCTTCAAAATATCCTTTTTTATAGGGGAGAGAGTATAAGAAAGAGAATAAAAAAATTATTATAATAAAGAAAATTGTGAAAGAGAGAGAATGTATAATGAAGAGGGATTATGGTTTGAAAAGTGAAACAATAAATATATTAAATAATAAGTAATTAATAGGGGCAAAATAGAAAATTTGATATGAAAATTTAAGACAAATTGTAAGTGTTACTTATATTTAGAAACAAGAGAAGAATAATAGTTGTTACTTCTAAAAAAGAATGGAGGGAGTAACAATTTTTTTTTTGGGTAGAGAAATGGAGGGGGTAACATTAAAGTCAACTTTATCATTTTTAGCAATAAAATAGAAAAAAAATTATGATTTTAGAATCAATTTAATAACTAAACTTTCATTTCTTGATATGTGAAAAAAGTTAACCAACTTACTATATTATAGATTAAAGTAGATTAAAGTGAGCAAGTCATTTCTAATATGTTTTATACAAATTTAACAACTTTTAAATGTTATCCTTATTATTATACTCCATAAAAATAAAATTAATATAATAATAAGTAAAAAATAAAATTATATATTTATATGAAAAATTTTCCCGTATACTACAAGAGGAGTGTCTCCATGTATAATTATGACCCTGTTTCTCATCACAATTAAAATCACTTGTAAATACGTTTTACATTAATTGAAACAAAATTTTCTTCATATATTTACTTTGTATTCTATAAATTACGATTAAAAAGTTACTTATAAACTATTTCAAACACTATATACATACTCTTTGTTGACCTTTTTTACCGTCCCTTCAGAAGGTAAAAAGTAAACACTGTCTCCACATCACTTCGGATTTAGTACCTGAGAGTTATAAAGATTATAATTTAGACTTAAAAAAAAAAAGGACGAAGAAGTTATGGTTGAGAAAGGTAGTAAGAAATGAAGAATGGTAGGGGAAAGGGATAGGAGATGTGACACGTGGAAGAACCCCAAGAACTGTAGCAGGGTTAGGGCAAAACGATAGGGGCATAGGGAGTGTGATGATAGGGTCAGACTGAGAATGACGAAGAAGTAAAAGAGATGAGAATAGAAAGTGACACGCCATGTGAACTCTCTCCCCGCACTCTCTCTCCTCTTTTATTATTTGTCTTTTTCGCCTATTTTTTTAATATAAAACTTAAGTGATTAATTTAAAAATTAAATAAATTATTTTAAAATATTTATATCTATACTTTTATTTAAACTAATTTTCACGACATATAATTCAATAATATATATAAACATTTTAAAGACACCATACAAAACTTTCATTGCTATAAATATAAAGCTTTTTGAAAGCATTTAAAACTAATTTAAAAAAAATGCAAACCCATGCATAAAAAGCTAATCTCTTGGAAATACAATGTTATAATATATTCTGTCAATAACTTCTTAACCTGGTGACATAAAAGTTTTGTTTGTAAGGTTGTGGGCTTACTCTCAGTTTCTGATCTTAGATAGTTAGTGTTTGCTCGTTTCAATTAAAAATGTTAAATTACTCTTAATCATCAAGTTCAATATGATTGCCACGTATTAAAAGTTTGATGTTAAAAAAAACAAAAAAAAAGGAGTTAAACATATTACTTATCATGTTTTTATTGAATTAACAACTATGAAGCATCAAATAAGCTTAATTAGTGCTTGTTTCGCAAACTCCCATAATTATTTTAAAAAAATTGTATTTTACGAGGAAAATTTTTTGTTCCATAAGATTTTACTTGCCCCCCGGCCTCGCCTGCAATAATTGTAATATTGGAACTGTACGGAGGTGTTCAGAAGTGAGGGGCACGTGACAGAAGACCACAAGGAGATGGCGGGAGAGAGAAGAACAAAACAAAAGGAGGGATATAATGTACATGACTATAATGGCATCTTCTTCCCCACATAAGAACCCACCAATACCCTTCAGAAAACCCTACGTCTCGCCTCTCGTCTTCTTACTTTATCAGCTGTACCATAACTGCCTCATGCCCCAGAAACCAGCATTTGCATTTTACACCCCATGATATGACCCCTTCCATAACCACAAAAATTAACTATCCTCCATCACCTTAGGATTTGATTGTTGCTGCGCCAATCATCAGTGAGTTTAGCAGTAAGAACCACCCCTTCTCATCATTAAATTAAAAAGGGGGGGGGGTTTATATTCCTTTATAGTTATGGGGAGGCAGATTTAGAGGTACTTAGATATATAACAAAAGAGTTTGGTGCAGATTTATCCTCTCTAAAATAGTACTCCCTTTGATCCTAAATATAAAACCTATTTCGTAGTTTTTAATTATAAAATGGGTCTTATATTTAGTACCAGAAGAGTATTATCACCAATGAGGAGCTAGATTAAGTGCTCTGCTTTTGATTTGGATTAAGCCCGAACCCTATCAAAAGTTTGAGCATAAAATTGTACCCAAAAAACTTTGTTTTTAAGGCAACTTTCTGAGCATAAGCGTCCTGGAGCCAATATACTGGATTGAAGACTAGTTTAAGCATGTTCAATTTCACATGTATACGAAATAAGTATATGAAAAGAATTTTATCTGTACTTGCGTGATTTTTAGAGAATTCAAATATACCCTTAGACAGACAGATATGAACAACTGAACTTACAAGTATAATCAAATCCAAAACCTTCCATTTACAAAATATGATTTCATGCCACTATACTACAAAATCATTGCATGTTCAGTTTCATGTTGAACGCAATTAAAACTGATCTTGCTGCAAATTAAATGTAACAGGCACACGACTTATTTTCACTTTAAAAGCGGATATCAAGTTATAGCGTTGCATTACGCCTGAAACAATTTACATGCAAAACTCCATACTAAATGGTCAGGGATAATAATAATTTGATTTTGGGGATCTATTTATTTTCATCTCTCTTATTTCCTTTTTTGTTTTTTTCACAAGAACCATTACGTTCCACAATGAAAACAAAAATCAAGAAGTCACTCCCGTCTGAAAAAAGATGAATAAAAGATTAAACAGAAGAATCAGGTGGTGAAAAAAGTCATAATAACTTCATACAAAGCTATAATAAATATATATATTAGCTTAATAAACATTACATAAACTTCAAATTTCCATTACATCACCAGACACAAAACTGGCGGATTTCCAGAACACCCTGAGATCCACCTACGACATAGGATGAAGATGGAAATTCCCTGCATACCATACCACTAACTGAAACCACCAGAGAACTTTAAAAACCCCCCCAAAAAAACCAAGAAAAAATTCACATATTATACATCACTTTTTTTTTCTGGCTTTTTTGCATGCATGTTGAGGCAAATATAATAACAACGCAAGTAACTAAAAACTTAACAATAAGCTGCTTATTTGACTGATAACATCTTCGTTGCGTCCTGAAATTGGATGATTGATGAATATATTAGGACTCAGTGAAGTAAATTAAAGAGGCATAATTAAGTTATTGATGTAAATGAATTATTAGGAGTGGTCCGGCGGTGGGGTGAGCTAAGAGAGAGGGGCTCGTTGAGGGGCGCCCTTCCTTCTGCCGCCGAGGGAGAGGACGAGGCGGGGAAGGCGGAGAGGTGAGATGACGGAATTGCCGGAGGAGCCGTAGGAGGAGGGAGGGGCAATTTGGGAATCCTGGTCGGAGGAAGCGGAGTGGGAGAAGGCGAAGTCGGATTCCTGGAATCCATGCAAAATCCCCGACAGGTCCTGCCCTTCCTCCACCATGTGATCCACCTGCACACATAAACACAATGTTCGGAACTAGTAATTAAGAAAGCAAATTTCAGATTTTGTCCAAATTTAAACAGAAAATGCACATATTTGTCTCCTAATTAATGACTCAAAATAAAGGGATCGCGCTCGGAACCTCTTCTCTTTTTCTTTTTCCATCCTTTTTCATTCTCTTCCTTTTTAACTATTAGATTAATATTTTAACAGCTTAGATTTAAATTTTTTTAAAACTGTTATTAAAATATTAGATTATAAATAATAAATTACAAGCTATATTAAAATTTAATTCTAATGGTTTACAAGTGCACTAAATGTTTTTCAAAATTTTTTATGAATAATTTATAAAAAATTAAAATCTAAACTGTTGAAATATATTAATGTACAGTTGAAAAAAAAAAAGAGGAAGAAAGAGAGGATTGGAAGAGAAGAAAGGTTCCAAACAGCTGTTATACTCATAGAATAGAAAGCGAATACATTTTTTTTGTTCCTATTTAAAAGACACTAAGAGAAATTTTTTTTCATATGGATGTATAATTTTATCTTTTATGTATTATTATATTAATTTTGTTTACACAATATATAATATATAATAAATAGGAATAAAGTTAAAAAGTTATTGATTTTTAAATGAGAGTTAACAAAATTTAAGATTTTATTTTATTTTATGTGAAATATGTTGAAAATGATTTATAAATAGAACCAGAAGAGTAATAAAAACTAGAGAGTAAGAAAAAGACCTTGCAAGAGAGAGAACAGTAGAGGAAAGGGTCCTGAAGAATGCGATCGCAAGTGCAGCAAGCGTTGGCGGAGCCTTTGCATGGCCGTGACTGTGGCCTTTGCTTCAAGAATATCACCTTCGCTCCGTTTATCGTATACGCCTGTTTTGAAGCAACTTTTTGAGTATTTATTTAAATCCAAAAATATTGAAACTCAGCAATACAATTATTTTTCAGTGTACAAATTATGATCAACACTCCCTTTCTACTCCCCTTTCAAAGGAAAAGGTAGAAAAAATATAATGCGCAAAATCCCTATATGTATTTAAATTTTATTGATTAAACAGACTTGAAACCTAGAAAAAGTACAAAATTATTTTATGATGAAAACGAATTGAGGGATTTTTCTAATAAAAAAGTTTAAAAACAGGGCGTTTTGACTGGTTTTCCCGAATCAAAAAGAAAAGAATCTCCTTTATGTGAATAAGATCCCTGGGACCTCTTAAAAACAGAAGTGCAAAAATGGTAACAGCATCATTTCCTCTTATTCATTGTTTTACTGTTTCGGAAGAATAAGGGCATTTTGCTGACCTGAATATTGGAACAATCAATGAGCTTTTCCAGATCACCCAGTCGAACGACGTCGTGGTACACATACCTTCTCACCTGTCCCAACCAGTCACCAAAAATTTTTTAAAAAAAACAATAAATCAATAATAATACTCAGCGCCAGCTGTAATACACCCTCTAATTGGATGGTCAATTGTTTGCAAAAAAAAGCTCTAATTTAATTTTCTTGTTTTTAATAAATAATTTTCCAAAAACCTCGTAGTTTACTTCCACATACATAATTGCAGTGTAATAGGGCAGGTGAACTGTTGCAGGCTTAATTAATGTTACACTTATTTTTTAGTACAAGTATTTAAGTCTCATTCATTTTTTCTCTCCATGATTTCCACGTATTTATCATCACAAATATGTTGTTCATGATAAATTATATTATTGAGAAGTCATGAATAAAAAGAGATGCATACATGGCAGTTATCTCTGTCTGATTGCAGATATTTTATTTGAATAATTGATAATTAAATTTTTATTTTATATTTTAAATTATTATTATATCTTTGAACCAACAGTTAAGAAAATCTGTTAAATGCTTTCATCAAAACCAAAAATAAATAAATACATAAATAAATTCTATGGAGATCATAAAGATAGTTAAAAAAAAAAAAAGGATAAACACGAAATCTAATTTAGATCCTTTAAAGACAGGAAGTTATATTATTAGAGAGAGAGAGGATGAAATTGAGGAACAATAACTTCATTCAAATCTCTCACTATAGACCCCACATTTGTGCCAAAAGAATCTATTTTGCATCATATGTACCTTACATTCATGCTTTTTCTCATTCAATATCAACATTTATATTTAATTCTTGAAAAAAAAATTGTCCACAAGCACCAAATTTAGAAAGATTTTAAGGGTTAAATTCTTAAACTGAGACTTGTAAATATTTGTAATTCTGAATATTAAGCACTTATGTGAATAGCTTTTTTTTTAATGAATGTGAATAGTTTTTGCTTAAATCTTTCAATGCATAATTAGTGGGTAAGAATCTCATTAAAAATAACAATAAATTCCTAAAACATTTTTTTTAAAAAAAGTCCACACACACATATAGAAACCCTTACCTTCTCTTGAAACAGCTAGGCACCAAATTTCTCCAATAATTTATGAAAATAAATAAGTAAAAAAAAAAACTGAACAGAATGAGACAAGAAAATAATTGAAGGCACTATGCAGAAAATAGTGTATAGGAGTAGAAAGAGAACTACAATCCACCTCTATGTGGCATGAAGAATACTATGAAATTACAACACACAAATTATCAATATCAATATTCACATAAATTGATAAAGCTACATTTTCTATAAATAGTCACTAATTTAATTTTACTCATATTTAGCAACTAGCAATATACTGCCAATAGTTGGAGACAATCAAAATTCCTTTTGAACATATTGTGAAAGTTTAAAATTAAACATTCAATTAACTTATTCAGGGCATAAAGTACAAACCAGTCACATCAAATCAAATTAAATTATGATCTCAAACTTCTTTCAACTCTCTCTGAATTTTAGATGTAAGTCATTTTCAAATAATTCACACATACAGATAAATAAAAACAGTTAAAAGTATATAATTTGTTATAAAATTCAAATGATTCTCAATTTTATCCTTATTAATTATAATAAACTCTAATATCACATCAACTATTACTCTTTCCCACTACTCTTACCGGATGTGGACATATATTTATTAAATAAAATATCACGTCTTGTAAAAAGAAAAAGGCTAAAAACAGGGCTCAAGGAGCGAATTGTTGAAACTTATCCTCTCAAATCATTCACCAAAAGGGGAAATATAACCCTTAATTTTTAAATTTTGGGGCTGAAATTGGAGATGAAATAAATGAGGGAATATGGGGAATAGTAATAAATAAATAAATAAACAGAGGAATTGGGGAAGAACAAAAATTGGTCAAACTTTCGCTTTCACTGAAAGGAACAGCTGAGAAACCTTTGCAGGTGGAAATGGATAAAAAAGAGATCTTCCATTAATGGGAAACGAACCAAAAACCAAAAAGTGGGAATCAAACAACCATTTCATGAACCCTTCCCAGGAAACACCATTTTAATTGAGACATTATTGCCCACTTAAAATTTACTCTCCACTCTCTCTTTTCGATAATCAATTCAGTCCCCTCTCAGTTTTAGTAGAAACCCCCTCCCCACAAAGACAAAACAAAACCCAGCAAATTTGAAATATTCCCTGACCAATCCCAAATCCTAAAACCATAGAAAGAGAATCTAGCAGAAACAATTACTAATTTAATTCGTCCTGGACTGCACACACAAATTTGATCTTTTCTTTCTGGGCAAGAATCTTGAGCCAAAGAATTTGCTACTAGGTACTGTACATGACTTTTCCCAGTTCTTTCCCAGCTGAATTTCATCACTGAGAAGCTTAATTATTGAACCATATCTTCATCTTCAGTGTTCAAAGAGAAACCAGAAGGATGCAAAATTAAAGCAGAAGCTAACTCATAATCAGTGACGGTTAATTGCATGCGAGGTACAATCAAAGGAGGCAACAGAGATCCAGTGACACACAAGGCTGCCTCTGAATTAAAACCTCCCAGCACAGACAGAAAACACAGGATGATGATGAAAATCAAAGAATCGTAAGCCAGAAAGTGAACACAGAAACACAAATACTGGGAAATTTTCCAAGATAGAACCACATGCGGGTGCGAAACAGAAGGGGAAAATCAAGGAATTCTCACTTACCAGCGAAGAATTAGGGGAAATTAAGCAGCAGAAAACAGAGAATCAAGATTGGGAGAGAGGAATTAAGGGGGAAAAACTGAAGAGGAGGTTGAAGAATTGATGAAGAAAGAGAGAGAAAGAAGTACCTGGAGAAGAGGGTGGGAGGGGTGAGAAGGGAGGCAGTGGGGGCAGATGCTAAGGCAACAGTGCAAGCAAAAGACGTTCTTCTCGTTCTTCCTGCGATTCTGGTGGACCCCACACGCACCAAAGAATGTCTCCGCCATGAGCGACTCTAGCCATGCAGGCTTCACACCACTCTCATTCATCATTGTCTCCTTCTTCCAAATTCCCCCTTCGTCTTCTTCGTCTTCTTCTTCTGCTGCTGCTGATGATGATCACTCCTATAAGTCTTCAATTCGCACAAGAATTATTGATCCCCTGGCTCTAATTCTTTTGCCCAAACCTCTTTCTCTCTTCTCTCTCCTCTCTCTGGTGAGGATATTTATGAATTGGGAGCGGTCTCTCTCTTTGCTTTGCTTGCAAGCAGGAGTGAAGGACCAGATAGAGATGGCCAATAATTTTCCCTTTTTGTTTTTCCTTTTGGGAGCAAATTTTGATTTTGATGATTCTAGTGTGAGGGAGGTGTGAAAACTGAAAACCCTAGTGGCTAAGCGAAAAGGGCCTGAGAGTCCTATTTATAGAAGAGGAGCTTCCAGAATTGTTGTCGTTTCTAGAGAGAGAGGAAATGGAAAACCCAGAAAGAAAATGGGAGAGAAAAGCCGGGAATAATAAGAAAAATGAAAATGAAATGTTAGAGGAGAGAGAGAGAGAGGAGTTTTAATGGCGGGAAGACAGCCCACCAATGTGTACTGTCTCTGAAAACTTCATTTTTTTTCCTCTCTCTTATCTGAGCACTCTCCACTATGACACCTTCATTTATTAAGGTCGTCCACCCTCTCATTTGACCAAATGTATATCCTTTCTTGCTCCTTACACATTTCTCTCTCTTCTCTCCATTGTTCCATGCCATTATTCCCATTTTTGTTTTTCTAAATCTCATTTTTACTTATTTGTTTGGTAGCAACTTTAATTTTTTTGCTACAAACTAAGGGTTTGTTTAGATTAATTTATAAGTAATTTTTTAAATGTGATTTATGAAATATGAAATAAATATATTAAGAGAATTTTATCTTAATTTACATGAATTTGTTTAAAAGTTTATTTTGAATGAAGTTCCAAAAAATGTTAACTGTGGGCTAATCTCCCTAAAACATAAAGATTATTAAAATAGGTTTTATCTCAATAAAGCTTTTTCTGCACGCAGTTTACACAGAATATTATGTTTAAAAAACTTAGCTATCTATCGGTTATTGTGTCGAGTTTCATTAGTTGTAATAACTGAATTTTCATGATAGTTATGGCTGAAATAATCAAGTTCTCCATAATTTTTCTTATTTTTAAATTCAAATTCCCTAACTTTCAGATAATTTTTACTACGTATTAATATATCAGGATACCATTAGTCACTTGCTTTCTTTTCTTTGTCTTAAAGAAAACTCGTAAGCACTAACGGCTAACCATACATATAGGAAGTGTTTAGATAGAAATAAAATTATAATTTTAAAAATAATTTTACGACATACAAAATAAATACGTAGAGGGATTTATTTTGATTTATAAAAAAAATATTTTTTAAAGTCACTTTTATGGTTTTCAAACACCCCACAATCTCATTTAAAAAGAAGCTTTCATTTCAAGACGCCATACCAGTCATTAGCAGTCACAAACATAGATGGGATGATTCCCTTCCCGGCTAATTTTGCCAGTAAAAAAGATAGAAGAATTAAACATACAAATGTGAATGTTTAACAATTTTGTTTTTGTTGAGTTAAATTTTAAAGCTGATCAAATTGATTATTCGCTTAAGGAAAACTGGTGTTTGCTTCTCAACAAATTTTCGTAAAAATATAAAAAAAAAATTGTTAATTTAAAAATCATTAAAATATGAATAGTTATTTAGAAGATAAATTAACTATATGCTTTTAACTAAAGACGTGCATGTAAAAACTATAAACTTGGCACATTTTAATTAAACGTATTATAAGAGAATATATTGAAAAATTAGACATAATTTTTCTTTATATATATGTGTGTGTATCTATATATTTATTAAACAATAATTTTGCTACAGACAGATGCCAAGGTATATATAGAGTTAAACAAATGCATTGTCAGGTATAAAACATCTACCTCGTTTATATAAAAATATGGGCATACAAATGCTTTGATCAACGAGAACAAGATTAATAATTGTTGTTTCTTTTGTGAAGAATGATAAATAATTTAATTCAAGATATATTTTAAGCTCAGGAATAAGCATGAACAAATGTGTGTGTCTATATACATACGCACTTCTGTAATTATATTTATAACTTATTTTTAACATATCCATATAAATTAAGAAAAATTTTAAAATTTGTTAACTTTATCTTAATATTCGATAACTTTTTAAAATGAAGTCAACATAATAATATATAAAAAGTAAAATTATATATTTATATAAAAATTTTCTCTTTCTATATTATAAATAGGATAAAAAAATTCATTCTCTCTTTATTCTGTAAATAGGACTACATGAGTATGTATGTGTATTTTTTCCGTCCTAAATATAAAACCCTTTTTATAAAAATCTTATATTTATGACTATACTATAAAAAAGATTTTATATTTATGACCGGAATATTCCTTTTTGACCTTGCACAGCGCATGACTGCTTTAACTGAGCAAAAATGCGTCATATGCGTCCAAGTTTTGGCGAGCCCTTATTCGTCTGAGACATGGAAAAGTATTTGTAAAGTGTGGGATTCAAGTTTATGAAAAACGGTGGCTTGAGAATTGGGAAGGGCAATGCTTCTTCTTTCTGGTTTGATAGATGGTCTCTCCTTCCTCAACATATCCTTCATGAAAACAAAATTGATTTATTTGTGCGTATTTATAACTTCACCTAACTTGCAATTAGATTTTTGTAATTTTTTTAATTTTTTATCATATCCTTGGAATTTTACCTAATTTTAATCAAGCTTTCTGTAAAAAAATTTATCTCATATTTATAATTTCATTTAATTTTTAATCGAACCACTGTACTCCTCCGATCCTAAATGTAAAATCTATTTTGTAGTGTAAATTGCCTTATAAAATGAGTTTTATATTTAAGACTGAATGAGTTTTTTTTTCCTTTTTTATCAGTCAATTCGCTCAATCATCCGTACAATTAGAAATGTTTGAGGCATTATCATGATCCAATGGGTTAATTGTCACTTTTGATCTGATGCACGTGATCATATGCACCATCAAGAGAAGGTAACAAATGCGTTGATTAGTAAAAACACCTGCGAGGGCACTGAATTCACCGTAAATAAAATTAGAGTGTCATATACATATGAAAAATAACATCAAGATCACAGATATTAATTTATATTTATATTTTTTTTAAGTTACACTTTGCACATGAGTAAAAATTTAATTGATTTTTTTATGTTTATCTTTCATTGATTACATGTATCTACATTAATTATTATAACTTGATTGAGATTTATATTTCATTTTCTCCCACAGTCCCACTTATTCTCTCTCACTCACCCACTATAATTAAATGGTCATTTGAAAAAATAAATATATTACTTTTAGTTCTTGATATAAAATCTAGTTTGTAAATCTTATATTAACAAAAATATTTTTTTTACACATTTATTACCTTTAATTAATTTTAACTAACCCACACACATAATTTGATTAGTTTTATATTATATACTCCTCCGGTCCTTAATATAAGACCTAATTCTTGAGTTGGTTTTGGTCCTAAATATAAGATCCATTTCTCATATTTATCAATTTTCTCTAAATTACCCCTATGGATACCCTTTCAACCATAGTCAAGTAGAAGAGGAATAGGAGGTATTAAGAAAGATGATTATGGTGTTTTAGGAAAAATGTATCACTTTTCTTATAATTAACTAACTTACCTAACTTCCTTAATTTAATCAAATTAGTTAAATGGGTCTTATATTAAGGACCGGAGGAGTATAATACGAATGGGTTGTGCGTTAAAGGATTAAAACTATAAATCTGAGTTTTCTCAAGTCAAATTTTATGAATTGAGTTTTGATTGAGTCTTCATAAAATATCTGATTTCTCCTTTTTTATACTACATCCAATCTGTAATATAAGAGTTAGTTGATTAATTTGAATAAATTAAAAAAACTAGTTAAATTAGTTATTTATAATAAATAGGTGTTGTCTTTTTAAAATATCTTTACTAATCAGGTGTATTGACTATCACTACCATTATTGTCAGGACTATATTGAAAAAAGATAGATAAATATGATAATCAAAATAGATTGATACTTTATATTTATGATGAAAATAAAAATTAAACAAATTTTTATATTAAGGATCAGAAATAATATCATAGTTATGATTTTTTTAATCAACACTAAATCATAAAATCACCCCACGGTACTGTGTTCAAATGGTAAAAATATCTTCCGCATGTCCGCTTGAACCCGGTTTTCATGTGCCGGCTGCTTCCCCGGTTGTTATGTTCATTTCCCTGAGCTATTTCAATATATATTATATTTATAAATTATAAATATCAATTATTCCCTCGAAGCACTGAAAAAATTACTATTTCTTCGATTACTTGGAAACTATAATTATTTTTTAAGAACAAAATTTTTTATTAGGTTTGGCGATCTATTATATACAAAAAAATAATGCTGATTATAAAATGGAACAATAGCTATACTTTGAAATAATTTTGAACTTGTTTAAAATAAAAGGAAAGAATATTTATTTTTATAAATTCACTTAGTTTTTATTTTATTTCTATCATTCAAAGCATTAAGGGAAAACCGCAAAAAAAGACTGTGAAATTAAAAAAATTACACTTAGGGACTAGTTTATAAAAATTGTTGTCAAAACCCATGCTAATATTATTATGGATCCTAAATTTTTCTAATTTTACAGTCTTTTTTGTGATTTTTCCAAGCATGAACCCTTGAGTATTCATAATTTACAAAAATTTTAATTTAACCAGAATGATCTTAATCTTCATTTGTATACTTTGCTTAGGCCAAGAATGACACAAAAATAGAAATAATCAAACGATATTGGCTACTTCTTCAATAAAATTACTGACAAAAGACTGATATAGGCCCAGCTCTGAAATTATTTGAACTCTTTAATCATTAAATTTTATTCAGTAATAATTATTCAACAATAAATGAATAAATGGTATTTATTTAATGAAATTTAATCGAGAAAATTTTTGAAAAATTTCCCGAAAACATTTAAAATTTGTGTGAGGATCCATATACAACTTATTTTCAATATATATATATATATATTTCTTTTTCAGGTGCATGCCACTTATTTTTAATTGTATATAAAATAAAAAATATTTGTACATACCTAAAAATATGATACTACATGATGAAGAAGAGTTGTATCCACTTAAAATGAATCCAAATCCTTATGTATGTTTTGGATCATAAATTTTGTATTGTACTATTTATTTTTAGCAAATTTCATAATTCAATTTAACATACAAATATATTTAAAAAATAAATAGTGTTTTTTATTAAAATAATAATAATAAAATGACTGTTGAATTTTAAAATTATAAATTAAAAATTATTATAAAAATGTGTTGTCACTTACTTTTTGAATGGTTAAAAATTATAAATTAAAATTGTTTTTTTATGCCTTTTCGTAGAAATTAAAAATAGTTGTGACATGCACAATGACTGATTGATGTAGCATCAGAGTCTTTTGGAAAAGCCTTTTGAGAAAATAATAATAATAATATTAATATTAATATGAGGAGAAAAAAAGAAAAAGAAAAATAAAAGGAAAGTCTTGTTGCGTCAAATCAGTAATGGAGAAGGTCAAATCGTAAATCATTTAATTTTGTTCACAGACGTCAGAAAGTTGGCATTCCCCTGGAAAGCGACCGCATCATTTGTAACCCAACCAACTATTTTACAGCCTATCGTATCTCTAATAGTAGTACCCTTTCTCTCTACATCACCCCCCCAACCTATTTTATTTATACTTATTTGCTATAAAAAAAAGTCTAGACTTTCTTTCTTGTTTTTTTTTTTCCCGTGATATCTTATTTACTATTAATATTTAGAGAAAATAATTAAAAAATTAAAAATTACTAAATATCAAATAAAAAATATTAACAAAAATTTGTTGTTATTTACAAATTCAGTACTGTCCATACCACATAAAATACTGTAACCAAATTTGATTTAGAATTTAGTAATTTTCTGCATCTTTTTTTGGGTCATTTTTCTTAATATTTATTTCTAATTTTTACTAAAAAATTTGAAAGAAAATACCCCTTAAATTTTAAAATTTTAAATCAGTCTTATTTATTACACATTAATAGCAATTGAATACACTTAAAAAAGATAACAATATATTTTGTAATAATTCCTTATTTAAGATTTTAAATTTAAGAGATATTTATTTTAGATTTTTCCTAATTTTAATCATATCTCTGTAGTTTCTTTCTAGGAAAATCGAGGATTAGTTTCTCATTCCTTATTGAGAAATTAATTGACAAATAATCTCCAAAACTTCATGCAACTCACTTTCTATTATTACTTGCTGCTTAACATTTTTTGCGTGCAATTTAATTTTTTTTTATGTGCAATCAATTTTTTTTTGGGTGATGCACAGTTCAACTTTTTTTTGCACAACTAAACTCACTTTCTATTTTTTTCCCGAACTTTTCTCGTCACTAGCGTTAATTTTTTTTTCACTATTTATTATTGACATAAAAATACAAATTATGCTAATAATTATCTTCTGACATTTATATATAATAATTAATGTCAAATCTATTTTTCTTATTCGAGCCACGTCGTCGTTAACTATTAACACTGTGTTTCTTATTCTATAAAAAAACAAAGATATTTTTATACACTGATAAATTATGAACATAAAAACTAATGCCCATAATAAAAACTTGTGCATCAACTAAAAAAATTGTAAGAACCAATAAAAAGAAGAAGCAATGAATTTAATTGAGAATCAAATAAAATTATAAGAAAGAATTAATTTTCTCTTTAAATATTGATGATGATTCAGTTAAGTATATATCATATCAAAAAAAGAAGAAGGAAAAAGTCGGGTCAGAACATTTTCTTACAATGATTAATTAATGACTAACAAATCAATGTTGTCGACGTGGAACATTTTCAGACAATATAAATAATATTTATTATTATTCATCAATTATAAATAATGTGTCTTATTTTTTTTATCATACATGATCTATTTTCCTTTTTTTTATAAATACACAAGGAAATATGCCAAATATTTAGAAAAATTTGCACTAATGCCAACTGCCAAGCCTACCACAATCTTGAAATATGCTATCATGATTCCTCAGTTAAGGCAATTTTAGAAAGAAACAAGTGATCCTTGTTATAAGTTATTAAAGAAGACATTAATTATATTTTAGGAGAATATAAAAAAATACCTTTGAATTTCAAAATTCTAAATTAGTCTTATTTACTATACTTTAATAACAATTAATAATATTTGAAAAGCAAATGAACACATTTTTGTTATCATTCTTGATTTAAAATTTTGAATTTGAGAGGTATTTTTTTAGAATTCTTTCTTATATTTTGCTAAGAATGCTCCGATTCAAAACTTATATAATTTTTTTCTCATTTTTCAAGATGTGATTCATGATTTTAAGTATAAATAAATCTAAAAATTTATTTATTTTTCGTTGAGATCAAAGTTATCTACTTTCAGTAGCAGTAACTAATTCGCCCTTATTGTAGACTTCTCAAAAGGTTTTTAGTATTGGCTACGAGACCTTCTCTGTATACACCACTAGGCATCTAAAAATTTATTTTATTTCCAAACAAATTTAATAACGCTGAAATGGTGATGTCCTATAATGACGACTAAACAAAGTAAAAATCATCGCGTGTGACATATGAGATTGAATTCACTATCATTCATTAAAAAAAATACAGACAAAAAATATCTTAGAACACTGAATGTATTATAAAATATTTTAGATAATAAATATATTTGACATAAATATCTCAGGATATTGAATATATAATTTAACCTTTTTTTAGAAGGAACAAGTACTAATGACTTGGGATTAATAAATAGAATCCTAAGTTTTCGTGCTACTAAATCACATGAGGATGAGCATTGCAGGAAAAGACATTATCATTACGAATCACAATTTAGATTTTTGGATATTGCCGACTTGAGGTGATAAGAAAGGGTCACATCCCCAATCTTTCCAAGCCAATTGTTACCAATGCACTGGATGGGTTTTTTTTCAATCTGAAAAATTATACACATGCTTTGTTTTGTTTTTCTTTTTTCCAATGAGGAAGAGTATGTACAAAAATTCCCTTCACTTCAATATAGTAACCACTTGCTTCCACAAAGCCACTTCATCAACTGGGAAGCAAACATGAAAATGTGGAATTGATGGAAAATATATATTACCTCCGATCCTTAATATAAGATTTTGTTTGATTTTTATTTTAGTCCTAAATATAAGATCCCAATCCATTTTATCTCTCATATTTATATATTTTTTTCAAAATAGCCCTTATAACAATGATAGTTCTAAGCAATACATTTGATTAGTAAGGATATTTTAGGAAAGACAACACTTATTTAGGACAAATAACTAGTTCAACTTACTTTCTTAATCTCTTCAAATTAGTTAACCGGCTCTTATAATTAGGATCGGAGGTAGAAAATGCCAAAGAAGTTTTTGTTTTTGTCTTAACAATTTCAAGAATATTCAAAATTCACACCTATATATATGAGTGAAGCTGATAAGAATATGAGGAATACCTTGCATTTTTCAACTCAACAAATGATAATGAACATAATAAATCTTTCTAAAAATGATTTATGTATCCTGAACTACTTAGACACACCACATATAATACTTTGATAATAGACTCTTCATATGAATTAGAGTCACTAACTAATTCGTACATGATCTTAACTACTTAACACAGGATCTTAATAATAACATTAATTTACTATCTCCAACATAAGTGTGTTTCTCTATGTATCCTCAATTTTCAAAATGATTTAATATTGTCTAGCTTGATCAAAGTTTTTTTTTTTGGGTTAGATTTCAAAGTTATTTTCTAAAACATAATCATCCATATATATAAATTCTTGAAAATTGCATTATTTACAAACAATACATGTTTGGAGATCAAGTTAACCATCAAGCATTTGGATTAATTAGTAATAGTTGTTTTGACTAAATCAAAAGATCACACGTTTCATTTTTTGAGAACGCAGCAGCTTAGGTGATAGGGAGTATTAACATACCAAGTTAATCTGATTTATATTTCTATGAGTGTATCTGATGCAAAAAGAAAATAAAAATAAAAACAAGCATAAGATCTAGTTTGTACATTCATCAAGGCCAGAAGTTCACGAGCTATCTCCTTTTTCTTTTTGACTTGTATCTGTCTTTTCTCTCTCACATACACACAAATGCATGCATTCATTCACACACACAGTTATATATATATGTATATATATAATGAAAATCAGAATCTGGCCAAAAATTAAAATCAGGAACAGTGAAATGAAGGGATGAGGACGTTGTGTGTTACTGTAGCTTGTGGCCCTTCCTCGATTTCAAAGCTGATCATGTTACCAACACCTCTCCCTTTCTTTTGTTTATTTCTCTTTCAATTTCAATGGCATCTTTCCTCTCACTACTTCTTATATGTCTTTTAATTTATTTCTTTTTTTTTTACCAGCAGTCTTTTAATTTATTTCTTTCTCAATTAGTTATACTATTTTAAATTTTTGTTTAGAGGTATATATGAGTTGTAGTTTTTAAAAACACGTAATTAGCTTACATAATTGCAATAGAAAGTCATAAATTTAATTGATATATATATATATATATATAAACATTATACCTTTTGTGTATATTTCGAATCGATTATGCATGTAAAAAGAGAATAATATAATTTAGTTAAAAACCCATTTATTTATATTAAAAAAAATTTCTTACATATAATACACACACAGAGGCATTGCATCTAACACCCTGGGGGTGTTCAAAAAATACTCCCTCCGTTCCTTATTATAAGAGACGATTAACCGAATTACGTTGATAAAAAAAAACAGTTAAAATTAGTTAAGAACAATCAATGTGTAAAATATGTAATTTTTTTCCCAAAAAAGCCCTCATTAATAAGGAAAGAGAGCATGAGAGAGAACAATGGTAAATTATTCAAAGAAAGAGAAGTGGGAAGGAGAAAGAGTGTAAGTTGGAGACAATAAATATGAGTAAAATAGAAAATCAACACAAAAAAATAGAGACAACTTTTAAGTGTCTCTAATATATAGGAACATGCCATAAGCATCAAATGTCTCTTATAATAAGAAATGGAGGGAGGAATGGTTTGAGCGGTGTCAACCATTTTTTTTTTTAAATTGCAGGTATCTGCTTTGTTAATGTTTTGTTGATTACATAATTTATTGAAACACTAAAAACAAATAATATTGTATTTATTGAATGACTCAAAGCACCCAATTGTGTTGCTGTCTTTACTAATTTTGGGAGGTGTGTCATCATATTTTCAATTTTCTAAACTCGTCTCAATCTTCCTGACATTTGTAAAATCCCATGTGGCATAGTTTCAGGTGGAGAACATTCTTTAAACTATAATAATTAAAAAAATTAGACTCATCCTTCCTTATAATTAGCTAAACAATAATTTAAAGAGAAAATTACTCAAAAAAATCTATAATTTCAAAATTTATCATCCAGAAATAGTCAAGGAGTCAGATCTTTAAACGGATACAATTCTTCTTTTACTACATGCAACATGTCTGGCTATTTACAAATGTTGACACACAATTAAAGAAAAATTGCATTCGTCGAATATATATTGCATTTTAAGAAAAGTTGTATCCCTTGGATATATATATATATATATATATGTTTTCGAAGTTTTTTGGACTTTGTTGAGGGTGAATTACACAAAATTATGGCAATCAATAGTGAAAAGGCAAAGAATCCAATGCTCACGAGATTAGGGTTTGAGAGGTGCACATGTCTTTCGGTTAAACAACATAGAAACTCTACAACATAATAAAATATAATACCAAAGTCTTGAGATGAGTTTTGACTACTCGACCGATACTATGAAAGAGGAGATTCTCTCACTTTTCTTTCTCCTTCAAATTGAAAATATTTGAAGAGAGGAGAGGGAAAATATTTGGCCCTACGGACAGTGGGGAGCTCAGCCTTAAAAGGGCGTTGTTAATGAAAGGGTTAAGGTTTCTGTGGGTGAAAATTTTGTTTGGATTAATAGTTACCCAGGAGCATTGAAAAAAAGAGCAATATTATCTTGAAGCAGTTGAAAATGTTAACGATAAATGTTACTTTTTTAATAATTAATATTAGTTTTTGAAGGAACAGTTTTGTTGTTTTACTACTTTTGGGACAATATTAATTCAAAAAAAAAATCTAGATACCCATGAAAAATTTTTGAGGCAAAATTAGGTCTTACCCTTCATAAAAAACAAAGAAAAAAAAAATTCTTTTCTTTTTTCCTTTTTAAATAAGCCATATAGAATTTAAGTGGAATCGGTTACAATTTAGAGAAGTACACTTTTCTTCAATACATTAAGAGAAGCACACTTGAATATCTTTTCCCAAATTAAAATGTCATATAAGAATTACTCCTTCCCACTATTTTTATAAGTTACGGTTTTTTTAAAAAATAAGTCTGGTCCTTTTTACAATTAAGTTACACTCTTATCATTTAATATTTTTTACTCTAATTAACTGTATGTCTCTCTCGTTTCTTTTCCCACTCATTATTTCTCACTCGTGTATTCTCTCCATAGATAAAGGTATATTTGGACAGAAAATTATATGTTTTTCTACACATTTATGGTTTTAATCAACTCTACTCCATCAATTTTTAATTTACATAATTTGCTTATTTATAGTTTATATGTAGGACTGAAATGAGTATAGAGACTTTTATCACTTAAATGTATTAGATTTTCATCAATAATAAAAATGATTCTTTTCCAAAAATCAAACAAGTATTTGTTACATATGAATCTTGTAGCATCTCTTCCTAACAAATCCGATCGTCCTCTATGATCCCAATCATTTTGAGAAAATTAATTCTTTAGTTACTACGTGGTTTTGGTTCACTTGTATTTCTTTGGTCCTATTTAAATGATAGAGAGAGAATAATTTTTTGGTTCTATTTATAGGGTAAAAGCAGAAATTTTTTCATATAAATCTATAATTTTATCTTTCATTTATTAATATGTTAACTTTATTTTCATGAGGTATATTACATATTAAATAGAGATAAAGTTAAAAAGTTGCTGAATTTTAAGATAGAGTTAATGAAATTAAAAGTTTTTTTTAGTATGTATAAAACATGTTGAAAGTGACATGTAACTCTTACCTTATTTTTTTTCTTAAAGCAAAAAGTAGAGTCGTCTTTAAATAATTTCTGTTGTGTCATTACCCAACAAAAAAACTAGTATTAAAAGAGGGATCCGAAGAATCACTGAATTTGGAGTATTCCTAAGCATATTAAAGTACTCAATATATATTGTGATAAAAGCTCTTCTCATATTCTATGTGAGATTTAAATGTCTCTTAAAACAAAGAACACAGAAATAGATATCTCATATTGCTCAGACAGGACTACTCTGGAAGAAGAGGGCTTAAAGAATGAAGTTCATACTAAATGCCCACACAATTCCATTTTTGCTGTAGGCATCAACAGTAAGTTTCTTTTCCCTACGTACATATATCTTTTTATTGAAGATAATCTTGTTTGAAATACTTTTGTCACTAAATATGAGTATTTCTCTCAATGAGAATTCAAATATACTAAACCCAATCCCTATTAGTCAATGTTAAGATATCATTTGGTACGAAGTATTAAAAATAAGGGATAAGAATTGTGATTGAGATTGAGAAAATAGTATCTACTATCAGAGATTGCTCGTTACATGAGATTAGACAAACCCATATATATGGGATTGAGGAATACCATAGGGGGAAGTGGTATTCCTTAATCATACTTCTATAGGTTTGTCTAATCCTATGTAATAAGCAATTACTCATGTTAAAAGCTTTTTTAATAATTTTTTCAATTGTCATCTTAGTCTCTATATCTTATTTTTAATACTTCGTACCAAACAAAACCTAAGGTTTTAGAAGTGAACAAGGCAGTTGAAGATTTCCATGCACGTGAAGTATATTCTTTTTGGGTCATAATTGTATGCTTTAAGGTCTAACAGGCTTCAAAATGGGCCTCTTCATACATGACTTACTTGATTATACTGACAGTTTTCTCAATTATATTTTGATAATCCTTATTTGGTAATTTTTAAAAAAATTATTTTATGATAAAAAAACATGGATAATATGATTTTCAAAATTCGCTAATGTTTTACAGAAGTTCCGTGGATTATTAGTACACAAAACATAAATACTATAAATCTAAAACTGACATAGAAGGAAGAACGGTGATGTTTTTATAAATAATTTAAAATTTTAATAATATTCGACATAGTAACGTCATGGGTAATTTAAATTCCAAGTTTTCTAAAAAGAAATTAATGCAAGTTTTTATTTTGCCCATCAACCTGCTGGCCATGAATCCTCCTCTTCTTCATTCTCATTTCTCTCATTAATCTTTGGATACATCAAACAATGACAAAAGAGAAATTTGTATTTTGAGAATGATTATCATTTGAGGGAACCCATGATCATCATTTTGAGCTTTTCAAACCAATACGCTACTAATTTTGAACTAAAAATTGAATCTGAAGGAGTCAATATCATTATTAATTCAATTTTTTACATTATAAAAAAGAATTTTTAACATAGGGCCACTATGATGAATGAAGGAAAGGTAGTTGGGAGCATGGGCCCAGCTTGTTGGGCTGGCATGCATAGCCTACTAGAAAAAGTGTGCTAGCCTCAAGCAATGAAAGTTCATCAGGCCCAAAAACAAAAACAATGAAAGTTCAAAAGGCTCGTTGAAACAATAAGGCGAGATTGGGCTACTTCCAGCCCACATTTGAGTTGGAAACTCTGTTTTTTTTTTTGTTGGACATAAATATTTTTTTATTGGAGGCAATTTTATTTTCTAACTTTAAAACTAGATGGCTCAAAGCTCCTCAAATTTCAACTTTTGTTCCAGTCCCTTATCTGCTCTGGTGTTCTCTTTTCTCTGCTGAAACTTTGAAGTATAGGAAAGAGACTAAATTCTTTTAAATTACCTCCGCAACATAGATATGAAGCGTCCTCAACATTTTAGCTGAGATTATTTTCCCCGTTACTGAACGTCTACTGGGCGCTCCATATGGTATTATTTTTTGGAAGAATATGCCAGGGCTTTGTGGGATTTTTTTTATCTCATAGACGATGTTGCTAAAGCAAGTTTATGACAATATCTATATTCTTGTTCATTCTCTTTCTTTTATTTTTAAAGATTTGTCTGTGCTCTACTTTTACTGGAAAAAAGGGTCTACATCTGTTTCTTTTTACACCACTGCAAGTTTGCTCATTGCTAAAGTTGATAAAAATCTTCAAATAATTTGTAAGCTTTAAATAAGCTCAAAACCCCTTTAAAGCCTACAATTTTAATATGTAGGCTTAAAAGGCTACTTATAGTTTTTCAGGCCTATTAAATAAATAAACTTTTAAAAAAGGTTTCAGACTTAGCCAGGCTTATTATAATGGGAAAATTACGTACAGGTCCCACAGAAGGCAATTTATTACTCTTAGGTCCCACGAAATGTCAAAATCACTGACAGGTCCTAAGGGACCTCAGAGTAATATTTTCGATTTGTAAAATGACATTACTACCCCTCATATTCCAGATTCACATTTGCTCTGTCATTGCGATTTACAACCTCAGCAGCGACTATTAACAACCCAATGAGAGAGCGTTAACAACCCTAACAGTATCCGTTAACAACTTACTTTATAGAATTATATAACCTCCACATAAGAGTAAATTATAACTAAATAGTATAATACAACAACTTTAACACTAAAATGGGAAGCTTTTTTATATCATTAAGAATTTTAACTAGATCCAATAAGATTATAGTAATATTTTAATGCGAAGATCCATTTACAACCTCAACAGCGACTATTAACAACTGAATGAGAGGGCATTAACAACCTAAGCAGTATCCGTTAACAACTTACTTTATAGAATTATATAACCTCCGCGTAAGAGTAAATTATAACCAAATAGTATAATACAACAACTTTAACACTAAAATGGGAAGCTTTTTGATATCATTAAGAATTTTAACTACACCCAATAGGATTATGGCAACATTTTAATGCGAAAATCCATTTATAACCTCAACAGTAAGTATTAATAATCTAAAGAGAACTATTAACAACCTTAGCAGTGTCTGTTAACAACTAACTTTATCGGATAATATAACTTCTAACTATAACTAACTAAATTATAACTAAATAGTCTTAAAGTTAATCTTATATAGTTGTTAGAGGTTATATTATCCTATAAAGTCAGTTGTTAACAGATACTGCCTAGATTGTCAACAGCTCTCTTTGGGTTATTAATACTCACCATTGAGGTTGTAAATGGATCTTTGCATTAAAATGTTGCTATAATCCTATTGGGTTTAATTAAAATTTTTAATGATATCAAAAAGCTTCCCATTTTAGTGTTAAAGTTGTTGTATTATACTATTTGGTTATAATTTACGCTTGTATGGAGGTTATATGATTCTATAAAGTAAGTTGTTAACGGATACTGCTTAGGTTGTTAATGCTCTCTCATTCGGTCGTTAATAGTCGCTGTTGAGGTTGTAAATGGATCTTCGCATTAAAATATTACTATAATCCTATTGGATCTAGTTAAAATTCTTAATGATATAAAAAGCTTCCCATTTTAGTGTTAAAGTTGTTGTATTATACTATTTGGTTATAATTTACTCTTATGTGGAGGTTATATAATTCTATAAAGTAAGTTGTTAACGGATACTGTTAGGGTTGTTAACACCCTCTCATTGGGTTGTTAATAGTCGCTGTTGAGGTTGTAAATCGCAATGACAGAGCAAATGTGAATCTGGAATATGAAGGGTAGTAATGTCATTTTACAAATTGAAAATATTACTCTGAAGTCCCTTGGGACCTGTCAGTGATTTTGACATTTCGTGAGACCTAAGAGTAATAAATTGCCTTCTGTGGGACTTGTACGTAATTTTCCCTATTATAATGGGCTCAAACTTGAGTCTTAAAAATAGCCAACATATAATCTCAAGTCTAGGGGCTTTAAACCCCTATTACAGGCTAAGACCTACTTGGTAAAAGTCTGGTCTAGTTTGATCTGTTATTAACCCTATGTTTGATGATATTATCTGATATGCTAGAGGTTCAAGAAGGGTTATTTTGATAAGTTGTCTAAGAGCTAGTTATAAGAGAGAGAAAATAGTATGTGGCGTGGCCAGGGAAGATTATATACCATGTACCTCTGCTTTTTTGCCATTGGTCGAATGCATTCTCTAGTTTTCTCTCTTTACTATCATCACTAAGGTATCAGAGCTTGGTTCTTAATGCGCCCCAAGTATTTTCAGTGTCAAGGTTGCCTCTTTGCCTTCCACAGCATTACCTGTGCCCACTGCCTCTGCAGAAACCTTGTTTTCAAGACATCTTCGAATTGCTCCTCCTCATCATCAACAATGAGCGTGAAAAGATGAGAATCCTTGCATCAGTGACTGCTAGTGTATTTCTCTTTATCGCCTAAGCGCTCAGCAGATTGTGTTTTTGAAGTCATTATCAGAGACATGGCTTTGATACCTTAATTATAATGGTAAAGATAGAAAAGTAAAGAATGCATTGGACTAAAGGCAAAAATGCAAAGGTACTACGTATTATATAACCTTTCCTAGCCACGTCATGTACTATTTTCTCTTTCTCTTATAACTAAATTCTCAGACAACTTACCAAAACAAACCTTCTAGCACCTATAACGTATCAGACAATATCAGGAGACATATAATACCAGATATCAATATTGAACTAAAACAAAAATTTTGGGGGCAAATTTGCACCTTAACTTTTATAGGTTTGTAGACTCATCACAATTAAAATGAAATATTTATATTTGTAAGAGTATATATACATATTTTAGTAATAATATAAAGTATCTTTTATTTAAAATTATTTTATGGTTATTTTTATTACTTAAAAAAGTTTTTTCTAGTTATTTAATTTCTATTCATTTTGTTTGTCAAATTTCTATTTTTGTAAAACTCATAATTCAACTAATCAATTAGAGAGTGAAACCATTAGTTCGAAGGGTATAAAAAGTAACATTTTTTTTAAAAAAAAGATAAGTTGAAATACTAATAAAAATTAGCCTTATATTATATATATATATATATATATATAGAGTATAATCAATAATATTGATTTGAATTATAATAGTGCGTATGGGTGGTTCGAACATATAATATATGAGTGGTGAGGAGGTGTTATTGGGCTTTTAATGGTGACCTGGTGGATTCATTCAAAGTAATTAGACACGCTCATTAGTTGGCCCAAGAGTGCTTTGATGTAAAATATGAAAACGAAGGTGCTAGGTCTACAGAAGCTCAAAAAACAATGGTTAGATGATTCTTATGTCAGTAAACTAAATTCTGCTGATATAGGAATTATTTGCAGAGATAGCACTGGCACAATAGTGGGGTTTTGGGAAAGAAAATTTCAGCAAGTTCTTCTTTTATAGCTGTGTTTGGCTTTGAGGGAAGGTTTTCTTACTGTAAATAGTTTTCATTTGAATAGCTCTATTTTAGAAATTAATTGTGAGGAACTGTACTGTTCAATTTGTTAACTAGATTTTTTTATATAAAAAAAGTGGGTGATTGGCACTGGGTAGATTTGATAGAAGAGTTTCAAGAGTTAAAGAATGGAGCAAGTCCTTGGCAAACGATCGAGGGAATAGAGTTGAAATTTTTTTAGCAGTTTTGGGAGCCAAAGCGATGCGTCCTGAGGGATGACGTGATGAAGGATCATCTCCTTTGTCTCATACTCCTTCGTATCTATTTAACTAATTTAACCAGGTTAAAAAAGTTAAGTAAGTTAGTTAATTAAAAAAAATATGATATGTTTTTTTCTAAAATGTCATAATCATCTTCTTTAATATCCTCTTTCCCTTTTTTACTTGATTATGGTTGAGAAAGTATACATGGGGGTAATATAGAAAAAATTGATAAATATGAGAAATACTACCTCCAATTTGTAATATAAGACATCGTCTGACTTTTATTTTGGTCCTAATTATAAGACTCAAATCCACTTTATCTATCATATTTACGTATTTTTTCCCAAAGTAATTCTTCTAACGATGGTAGGTCTAACCAATACACTTGATTAGTAAGGATATTTTAAGAAAGATAACATCTATTTATTACAAATAACTAATTTAACTTCTTTTCTTCATCTCCTCAAATTAGTCAACTAGTTCTTATAATTGGAACCGGAGGTAGTAGGTCTTATATTTAAAATCAAAACCAACTCAATAATTAGGTCCTATATTAAGTACTATAAAAATACTTTGTTTGATGATTCTTCCGCTTTTGTTAGTTCTTAGGGAAAACCATATTGGAGGTATTTATACTTTTTTTCAATTTTCAATTTGGTACCTATGTGTTTTTTGTTCTTAACTAAATCTTTATTTTCCCTCTATTAACATCATTAATCCTTATGTAGAGACTAAAAATATCAATAGAACAAAGTTATAATAGCTAATGTTGCTAAAAAGATAAAATTAAATGTTTAATTAAAGGGAAAAAAACACATAGGTACCAAATTAAAAATTGACAGAAAATATAGGTACCTTCAATATGGTTTTTCCTTAGTTCTTATATGACTAATAATTGTAATTTTATTGATAGGATGTGTATAAGCTAAGTGGTACTGTTGTTGTTTCAAAACTCTAGTGCTGCTGATTTCTCTTTGTCTTGTGTATTTGGTGAGCTGTTGTGTGTTAGGGTGTACTGATCGGATTTTTTTGAGTATTTTCTTTTTACTTCGGCTATTGGTATTTGTAATATTTTTTGTATGTTTAATAAAAATGACTTCTTTTTGGGAAAAACGTATAGTATAAACAATACTCCTCCGGTCCTAATTATAAGACCCAATTGACTTATTTGAGGAGATTAAGGAAGTAAGTTAAATTGGTTATTTATAATAAATAAATGTTGTCATTCCTAAAATATCCTTGCTAATTAAGTATATTGGCTAAAACTATCATTATTAGAAGGATTATCTTGGAAAAAAATGCATAAATATAAGAGACAAAATGGATTGGGTCTTATAATTAGGACCAAATAAAAAGTCAAATTGGGTCTTATAATAAGGACCGGAGGAGTAATATTTATGTGTGTAAAACTAAAAATTATATTTTGATTCTGATTTGTTCATCTACAATCAAACTAATAAATTCTGAACCAATATTTTCACTTATTGGATTATTTGCTCAAGTTATGCATCGCTGTTGATTTTTATTTGCTTTTTATAATGTTCTTTTATCAAGTATTTTTTTTATATTATTGATGTGAAATAAACATTTTTATTTACATTCATATGAGAGAAGATGAATTTTAAAAAATCATACAAAATTTTTCAAATCTTTTGCAATTTGAAATTATTCTAAAAGATTAAATTGATCATTTATATATAAAAATATGATGCATATTGATTTTTATTAATTTGTTCGCATAACTTTTAAATTTCATATTAGAAAATATTTTTATAGGAAAAAGTCACGAAAAATTAGTAGATTTTAAATAAACAAGTTTTTTCTGTGTTATTATTTACAAGAAAGACACGTGTAGTCAAAACTTGTTAAAAAATAAAAATCTGCATAAACGTAAGTAATTTACTTTTGTTTAATTAATTAGGCTGAAGCCCTAACCCTCCGTTCCCAAGCGCCTCTGCTTCATCGTTCTCAGCTGACTGGCTTCTGTTTTTCTAAATTTACAAAATTTGGTTTCTAGTTGTGGTTACTGATTCAATCACCATGAGTTTAATCTTTGCAAAGAGAAAAACTCCTCAAGGTTTGTTTGTGGGCTTTTCATTGACCTTTTTCTTCCAGTTCTATAGTTGATATATCTTGGGGGAAAACTAATTGGCTGCGGTTTGTATCAGATAGTAATATTGAGGGTATAAATTGGGGATTTTTCATCTTTTTTGTCCTGCTTCTTCCCACTTGAGCTTCAGTTAAGGAGCTTCGATTCTGTGCTTGATTTTCAGATAGGTGCGAAAAAAATGTCCCCCCCCCCCCCCCAAAAAAAAGGCTGGTTGGCGGATCGGGTTGTGAAATGGTGAATCCACAAGAAAACGGGTTAGCCTGCTCGTCCTGCATTTTTGCACTTTGCAGTCTTCAATTCTTGTCTTTCGCTTTCAGGCTTCACTTTGCGGCTTGCTAGCTCGTGCAATCTTCCATTCTTGACTCCTCTTGCTTCAGCTTCACCGTCTTCTTCTCTGTGACTCAATCGATCTGGATTCTATCCGTTTCTTCATAGCCAGCGCAGAAACTCCCTTCATGTTTTAATAGCCGGAGCGAAGGGAAACTTCTCTTCTTTATTGGTTTCTCAAGTAACAAGAGACCCGACAAGGTCCTTCTAAAGATCATTTAGACACTGGCAATGGAAACAATGGTGAATAAATTTCAGGCGAAATTTAGAAAAGCTAGGGAAGAAATCAGTCGATGGGATGAGCTCCAATCTCTTTTAGTTTCACAGTTTAGGAATGCTTCTTCTATCATTGATAGGTTGCAGGTGAGCAGGTTGCTTTTAATCGTTCTTTTTTCGTTTGAAAATTTAATTCCTCCCCACTTTTCTTTTATTGTCCATGATTTTTATATATTATGTAAAGCTCGGAAGTTCAAATTGGCATTATATTGGTTCTAAAATTACTGGGAAAATTAAAGTAATTTGTCTGGATGTAATCAGGTGCTTCAAAATTCGAAGAACTATGCTAATTTAAACTGTATCAATGGTATTCAAGATGCACTGTTGTCCAAGCAGATGGGATCCCTGGAAAACATAATGGTTTCTATGAGAAGTACTCTGTAAGATTCTGTATTTTTCAGGCCTATAATTTATTTAGATTGGCTAATGTGGAGAAATTAGTTCATTATGCTTTAGTTTGTATGTTTTTCTGAGTTTTCATACGTGGGATCTAAAGTTATTCAACATATTATTAGGTATTTTGACATTCTGAATCTCTGTACCATTCTATCAGAGTTGGGACGTGCTTTTTGTGAGTTTCTTCTACTTTTCATGAGGGAAAATATTGAGATGTTTGTTAAATTTCTTTGAATTTTTTTTTTGGGACGTGCTTTTTGTGAGTTTCTTCTACTTTTCATGAGGGAAAATATTGAGATGTTTGTTAAATTTGTTTGAATTTTTTTTTTTTGGGGGTTTGGTACCCCTCTTTGAGGGCTTTTTTGGAAGTTACTTGCACTTCTCGTTTCTTAAAATACCCAGAAATTCTTGCAAAATTACTATTTCCGTGTTTATTTGGATAATTTTAATTCTTCCATTATTGAAGGAGCTTAGTTTTTCAAAAAAGAAAAACATGGCTATGCTTATAATAATTATTATTAGGCATGGCCAGCCTTTAAGCAGATTGATAGGGACTTTGTATGGGCAAAGTCCCACATCGGGTAGTATGGGCTGCTTGATGGGGTATTTAAACCAATGGCTCTTCCTCCCTAACAGCTAGCTTTTGGGGATTGGCTCTCCAAAGGTTTAGGTACCTATCAATGGTATCAGAGCCAGGTGGTCGACGCATCGGAAAAGGCTATATTGATAGGTACCTAAACCTTTGGAGAGCCAATCCCCAAAAGCTAGCTGTTAGGGAGGGAGAGCCATTGGTTTAAATACCCCATCAAGCAGCCCATACTACCCGATGTGGGACTTTGCCCATACAAAGTCCCTATCAATACATCCTCCCTGGAAAGCCGACGTCCCGACGGCTCCACTCTACGACGCTTCACTCGGCCCTTGCCGGTCAGCCCCTCCGCAGGTAGCCCTTTCCGGTGAGTCGACCACCGGCTCTGATACCATTGATAGGTACTCAAATCTTTGGAGAGCCAATCCCTAAAAGCTAGCTGTTAGGGAGGGAGAGCCATTGGTTTAAATACCCCATCAAGCAGCCCATACTACCCGATGTGGGACTTTGCCCATACAAAGTCCCTATCAATACATCCTCCCCGGAAAGCCGACGTCCCGGCGGCTCCACTCTACGACGCTTCACTCGGCCCTTACCGGTCAGCCCCTCCGCAGGTAGCCCTTTCCGATGCGTCGACCACCGGCTCTGATACCATTGATAGGTACCTAAACCTTTGGAGAGCCAATCCCCAAAAGCTAGCTGTTAGGGAGGGAGAGCCATTGGTTTAAATACCCCATCAAGCAGCCCATACTACCCGATGTGGGACTTTGCCCATACAAAGTCCCTATCACAGTACTACTTCCAGTTCTAAATATAAGTGCAAATTACACTACGAACTAGATATTATATTTAGGCCTGGAGGTAGTATTTAAAATATATCCTATCGATATTAGTTACAGAGTAGTTTCTAAAATTGCCCTATAGAAGTAACTCTTGCTGACAGCTCTTGAAGAGCATCATCAGTGTCAAACTTAGCCTTGCATAGCCATTTCTTGTCCAGATATAGTTAATTTTTATAGACTGCGTGAATGCTGATTGCAAGAATTAAGGAGAGATGTCTTCTGTGTTATTTATTGTCCTGTAATGTAGATTTTGTCTGGAACGTTACATAACTCTATTGATTTTCGACTTTCCATGACATGAACTTCTTTAGGTTCTTTTGATTAAAATTTTACAGGAATCTTGCTTGTTTTGCCTTTTAAAAGAAAGCTTATGATCTTAGGAGATCTCTTTAAAAACGAGCTTATAAATTAAAATGGAACTTTCAGGGAAGAATTTCATAAAATTGTTTTATCTCTTGAGAAAATTCATCGTGATGGTCGACAATTAGTGAAAGGTGGCTCTTCACGTCCAACTATTAAACAGCTGCAGCAGCGAGTTGGCATTAAACCTACCCTTACTGATTGCTTGGATGGCCTGTTGTTTCTTCATGACATACACAACTCTGAGTAAGTGATATATGTTACTTTCATTTATATTGTGCTGTTAGTAAAACTGTAGTAATGACTAATGAGATTCTTCTGTTTTATTGTAATCTTGCTTTCTCTTGTTGGAGTTCACTGGCAATTTTTTTCCCCAAGGTTGTTTACTTGTATGATATGTGAAGGGATTGATTTGGTCTTCGGAGATAATATTCTTTTCTCCTTTCTACCTCTCATCTCTCTCTCTCTCTCTCTGGAGTAGGTATCAATTAAAGACATCAATAATCTTAGCATTATCAGCTGGTGCCTTAAAGCTCAGGTATGGAGATTAATGGTAAACTTTGGATACTATCTTTGCCACATTTTGGGTTTTCTTTTTCTCCTTGTCTCTATCTTTTTAGGAAACTTTATATCAATGCTGTTCTTCATCTTATTCTATATTATTATTTTGTGTTGCGTTGCAGTGGCAGTGACCTTAGTGCCCTACTACAACTCCTGATTGATCAACCCAACATCCCAAGTGAGGAAGGTATGAAAGAATTATTTGTTAGGTAGAAGTGTCTTCTTGATGATAAATCACAAAAATATGTCTATACGTTCATTCATGTGATGGGCAATACATCTGTGAAATTAAACATTTTTATCAAGACTTTGTGCAGTAGTTAAGGTAATTATAGATAGCTTGTCTTCTGTTTCTATACAGGCAATGGTTCCCCTCTTGGTTGATCCTTAGGTCACTGATGTGGTTTTCTTAATTTAGAACTTCACTGTTAATGTGCGTTTTATTCATCAGCTCTCCTGAGACCTCATCTTCACAGTTGTTTTATGGTGTCAATTTTCTTTAACACATTTCACTTTTTCTTTTTTACCTTTCTTGCTTGACGTTTTTAGAATTTCCAAGATATTTTCGCCTGCTAGGAAGTTGTAGATTGAGTAATATCTTTATGAAGAACTTTCATGCTCTTGAAGTTTTAACCCAAGCTATTAAACTTGGCCAAGTTCACGAGCTAACTTGATTTTAACAGCTTTGGTGTAGTCCTGTTTCCTCCCTTCCTCTCAAGGACAAACGACTGAACAAGCATGGGAAATAATGACGAAAACTCTGTATAATTTGTAAGGAGTTTAAAAGGCTTCAAGCTGTGGGGCCGGAAAAAAAAAAAAAAAGGCTTCAAGCTTAAAAAATGGAAGATGCTGAAAATTAATGCTAAATTTTGCCCGCTGTCTATTGGCACTTGGCACTCATCTAGGCAGTGTGAAATATTAATATATCAATATGAGTTGTCTCTTTATTTGTTTTCGTGCATATCTTTGGAAGTAGTCTCTCATTCTTCTGCATGGTTATCGTAATTACTTTGTTAAAAATAGCTCTATAGCATTCCCCTCTTACTCTCTCGTATTGCTAATAAGTAGTAACTTTGTTATTTTCATGCAGTAGGATCTCTAATTAGAGAAATTTTTTTTGCTTTTTTATGTATTATGCTTTAATAAGTTTCTTGCCTTTCTCTTGTATTATGTTCACTTGCCCCATTCTGACTCTTGGACATTTCGGTGCAGTTCAATTTGTCTTTGACATAATATTTGCTGAAGAATGCTGAAACTGTGTTATTCATGGTATTGAGTCTCTGCCTGGTGATGCTTGGTCATTGGAATTCAAATACCTCGATCTGTGCACTCATGGAAATGGGATTCTTTTCTTGCCGGCCCGGGTAATAAAAGGAGATAATGTAATATCCATCTTATTGTTAAGTTATTTTTATTATATTTTTTGGTTGGGAACAAGACAATTCTACTTTTCCATGTGTAAAATATGGTCGTCTAGAAGGAAATCTAATTATATTTTTAATATGATCATATATGCTAATGTTAAATTTAGATGCTACTCATAATAGTATTCACTATCCTTTGCCTTATTTATCACGAAACATCAAGGAAGGGTTTGGAAAATGATCAACTCTTAAATTTAAAAAAAAACTACCAAACCAACAGGCACTTGGCGAAAGGACAATATAAGAAAATATGTTCCAAAGAGTCCTCCTTACCTGAACAATGACAGGAACTCGTATCAATCGAAAGACGACGTCTCTGCAAAGTATCTGAAGTAGGCAGTGCATGAGGCGAAAGCCACAAAAACATTTTGACTCACGGTTGCAGTTTCAACTTCCAGGTTTCAGAACACCATCCTCTAACTGTAACACTACTTCTGTCTTTTGATTTTAACTGGAAGACTTCGTTAGTAGGCTACAAATGAATTGATAACCAGCCTTAACTGCATACAAAGCCCGGTTATTTTTCTCCCAACAAAGTGAGTCTGACGTGGGGAACTTCGACAGAAGATGGAGATCAAAATTCTGAACCGCATTACTCGGATGAAGAGAGTATAATTTCTTAAAATCCCAATTTTGCCGTTCGCGCAGTATAAGGTATGCCAGTTTCAAATTAGAGAAAGAGCAGCCAAACTGTTTCAAAGGCCCCCGAGGCCGATCATCCAACGAAATAGACTGACCATCCCCAATTCTCCAAGTAAGGTGATTAAGAATAATCTCTCTCGACTTGAACACGTCCTTCAAATTTATTGAACTATTGTATGCCGGTTAAAAATTGTGAATAAGAACCATGTGTACCATAGTTTTGTCCTAGGATTGAACATAATAAGGATCCATGCCCATCAATAATCCTCCGAAATTGCTTTGCAAGCAGAGCCTGAGTGAAAAGGCTGATGTTTCGAAATTGCAAACCCCCTTGCTCCAAAGGACGACGTAACTCATCCCACATCAGAAAATGAGGTTTATGGTGTTGTTCTGTAGAACCCAAAACAACTCGGCCATCTTCGTATTCTTTCTTCTTCTTCTTCTTCTTTTCAATTGAAAAGGCACATGTACTCTCTTAGCGAAGACAACCCTGTTTAAGACGCTGGGTACAGAATATGGGTACTCTCCCAACAAGGGTCAATATAGGGTTAAGGTGCATTTAACACCCCCAAATATTTTCTCAGGTGCATCTAGTGTACTAAAGTATTTTGTGGTGCATTTAACACCTTGAAATATTTTTTGTGGGGAGCTCAACATCCTGAAGTTTTTTTTTTTTGCCTTGGTGTTGGATGCACTAAAAAATATTTTTGGGTGCTGAATATATCTAAAAAAAATACTTTGAGATACTAGATGCACCAAAAAATACTTTAAGGTGTTAGACGCACCTAAAACAATATTTCAAGGTGTTAAATACATCACAAAATACTTTTACAGTGCTAGATGTACCAAAAAAAATATTTCAGGGTGTTAAATGCATCTTAACCCTTTAATATATAACTATACTTTTTTTGACCTGAAAAATATATAATTAGACTAACCTCTTGAAAATTTATATTGCCATGCGTGCATGGATAACAATATTTCTTTTAAAAACTGCATATAATTTGAAAGACAACAGGTTCTTACATCCCCCCAGAGATTGTCCTGTTTTGTTATTAAGCTTAAATTTAAATCTCAATAAACCTTAACTTTATTTATCAGGTCTAACATAACTGGGATTTACATTCAAATGCAAATACTGTAGTTATAGTCTTAGATTTTATGATTTTTTTTGCCATTAAACTTCCACTCGCCAACCAACAAATGATGTAAATCATGTTACATTTTTTATCACAATTAATTTAACCATATTATATACCTTTTTTTGCCAACCATATTAAGTACTCTTCTAGTCTTAAATATAAAACTCTTATGCACACTGGTATAAGGGTATTATATTTAGGACCGGAAGAGTACTTTTTATTTCCTTTGTTAAGATAAATTATACATAATGTATTCAGAACCACACAATAAAATATAAATAACTCAATAGTAAATTTGAAAGACACAATAATAAGAAATATATTTAAATATTAAAGTAAAAACTTTTACCACTAAAATTTTATTACGAAAATTTTAAATTTAAAAGATAAAATTAGACGAAAAACATTTTAGGGTTTATGGTTTGTATAAAAAAAAAAATAAGATGCATCTAGTGTGCTAAAGTATTGAGTGAAATACTCTGATTACCTTTGTAATTTACATCAATTACATATAATTTTTTTATTTTAACAATATACAATTTAGTCCAATCAGTTAACACAATTAGAAATACTCTAAAAACATTATAAAAACATTATTTTTAACTAAAATTTATATTAAAATAAATTTTATTTACTATTTTACTTCTCATTTTAATAAATTCCTACATTGTATTTTTACAGTTATATAAATTTCATTTAATTAAGACAAACATAAAAGACTTGATTAAAAATTTAACTAATTTTTTCAGTACATATATACTTGACTAAATATGTTTATAAATTTTGTAAAAAGATGTGTTTTAAAAATGTTGAATGATAAATTTAATTTATAAAATTTTCTAAACTTATATTATTTAAACTTTATGATAAACAAAAACTATGTATTTGAAATATATGTTTACAATTTAAAAGAAATCAAAGTAAATAATTTCTAATGAATATGATAACAAATTAAAATTATAGAATTTTATGATTTAAATCAAAATTAATAAATTTTATAACATATTAAAAAATTTAAAAATATAGGAAAAATGACAAGTAAAGACCCCCTGAATTACCAAAATTACAAGGAGGTCATCTGAATAAGCCAAATTACAATGAGGGATTCGGCCCCATATTGCAAATATGAAATCTTGATAAAATGTCTGAAATGTCTCTTAGCCAAGTTATGATTTGGCTTACTAGAATTGTCATTCGTTAAAATGAACTTGTTATTTCTTATAGTCAACTTGTCATTTGGCATACCCTCAGTTAAATTGTGATTTGATCTACTGAAATTGTCATTCGCTAAAGTGAACTTGTCATTTTTATAGTTAACTTGTCATTTGACTGAGGGGTATTTTAGACATTTCACCAAGATTTCATATTTGCCATATGGGACTAGGTTCCTCATGGTAATTTGGCTCATTTAGGTGACTTCCTTGTAATTTTAGTAATTCAAGCGTTTTTGTTTGTCATTTTCCCAAAAATATATGCATTAGAGTTATTTTTTGATTTTATAAAAAATATTTTCTGGAAAATCTAAGTATCTAAATAATTATTATGCAAAAAAAGGGTATTTTGATCAAAAAATAATTTAAAGTCAAGCTTAACAATGAACTAGAGTTTGAGTAGATGGACATGAAATTTTAAATATAATTGAGAGGTTTGTGAAACATATGTTTTAATTTTAAGAAAGTTTATATATATATATATATATATATATTCAAAATAGAGGAGGGGTTTCTGTAATGGAGATGAGGTAGAAAGGCAGTTGGTGTATTTTATTCTAAAGTATTTTGTGGTACATTAGTACCCAGAAAAATTTTTCAGATACGTCCAACATGCTTAAGTATTTTTTTTTTTTTGGCTTTCATACTAGATGCACCAAAAAACGTTTTTTTAAAATAGAGAAGAGGTTTTTATAATTGAGATAAGATAGAAGGGCAGTAAATGTATTTTACTTTAAAATATTTTGTAATGTATCTAGTACCCTAAAATTTTTTTCAAATGAGTCTAACACTTTTAAATATTTTTTTGGTCTTGATTTTAGTTGTACTAAAAAATACTACTTCGGTCCTAAATATAAGACTTTTTTTGTAATGTATATTTACACTATAGAAGGGATTTTATATTTAGGATCAGAAGAGTATTTTAGAGTACTAAAAATACCTTCAAAATATATAAAAAATACTTCACCATGCTTAAATCATACTTAAAAAAATATTTTACAGTATTAAATATTAGGGAAAATGTTACCGGATGCACAAAAAAAATAGTTTTCGTGCATCTTGACCCAGAAAAAAAATGCATTTTTACCTGTTCTTCGAAGGAAAGAAAAAGAAGTAAAAAGAGCGAGGAACAGCCGAGCAAGAAGGAAGCAGCCTATCGTCTTCTTCAGCATTAACTTCACTGACTCCTCGCTTACTCCTCAGTCCTCAGTCCTTACTGTCGCCGACTCATCGCCACAGCTTCGCCACTGAAGCAAGGAACCGAGGAACCAGCAAACTATCTCCCTCACGGAGCCCTGTTCTGGTGGTTGCCCTCTTGTACGATCTGTTCAGGAGGTTAACTTCTTCTAAGATTCTGTGTACACATCTGGTACGCTCCTTCTGCAACCTCGCGGAATTTTTAATTTGTTGAATCACTTAATTCTCTTTTGGATATCTTAGCGTCAAATTCTGCTGACTCTGAAAAAGGAGTGCGAATCAACTTAGATCATTGATAGGTTAACATTGCTTTCCTATTCTTCCCATGAGGAAGAGCTAGTTACTCTACTCATAATACTACCATATATATGATTCTTTACTTTATTTCAATCTCCATTTTTTGACCAATACTTACAATCTTCAATTAGACCAGCAAGTTTTTATGCATAACCGGTAGTCGGTTATATTCCTTGGGGTATCTATCAAAAAGTAAACCCAGATGTATTCAGTTTTATAAATGATGAAATAAAAAATGCTTTAGAAGTTTTATCTTAGGATGTTGATATTCGTGTAATTTGGTGGTAATGTGCACTTTATGTTGTTCTTTGGAGCGTATGGTTCGAGTGGAGAATTTTGATGTGCATTCAAAGCTGTCTTAAGTTTTGTTTACATCCATTGGTCATGTTGCAGAATATTATTTTAGCACGTGACATATCGCTATAATTGTGTCAAATACGTCACAAGCTTGACGACTCCTGTATGCATGGTTCGTGTAAAATTCTGGCCGGAACTTTTGTCATCTGCCCAACCCATGTATTGGTCTAAAGCCTCTTACATACTTAGTGCAGGTTAATGGAAGACTAGAGATAACTGGCCTCAACGATTCATTCTTCCGTATCAAATTTATCACACAACTCATGGCTATCCTTCATCTCTCTGCTTCCCTTCAGACTGGCCCAGCCATTACATGCTCCAAACGTTTCTTCCACAACAACATCTTTGTGCCATCTTCATCTGTTGCACTGATAGTCCCAAGCTATACTAGAAACATACGATTCTTATGTGATGTGAAAGATCCGCACAAAAAGGTGAAGAGTAAGGATATTGATATAGATATTTTTGATGAAGAACAAGAATCCAAGGAGGAGGATGTAGGCGAATTTTCAGCTCAGGGACTGTATGCAAGAAGAGAGACCGGGGATATTGATCTTGAGGATGAACAAGAAGATAAAAATGATTATGCGGCTGGATTTTCAGGTCGAGGGGCATATGCAGGTAAACAAGAAAAAGATTATGACCGTGATCCAGAATTTGCTGAAATTCTTGGAAGTTGTCTTGATGACCCGAGCAAGGCCCGATCCAAAGTAAGCAAAATAATCTAAAGATGGTTTGCTCGGTTTCTACATGTAAATGTTTACTTGATGTATTCTTATGAGGGAATTTTATATTGTTTCCATAATGCCTTTTCTTTAAGGATGATATTTGTCGCTTTGATATTTGTGGCCATTTATAGTAATTGATAATTAAGGAAACCCTTCAGTGAGCGATAATCTCATTGGAGCTACTTAACAAAATTTCAGATGGAGGAGAGGTTAAGAAAGAAGAGGAGCAAGATACTGCACTCAAAGACCGGATCGGGAGTACCAATGAAAGTGTCATTTAACAAGTAAGTTTAATCATGGATGTTTGCAGGATTTTGCCTCTGTTGTCATTTGCTGCAGTAATCTCTCTTAGTAAGCTATTAACATATATGTACAACGTTGCATTTGAAGACAAGAAATACAATGTGGTCTTTGGGATCTTTGAGAGAGTGATATGCATGGCTTTGGTGATGAATGACTTTACTACGGCTTCAGATATGTGTACCTTGTAACTATATAATTGTTTCTTTTTGGCACTTATGATAAATAATTCTTGGCCTTTTTTCTTAGAATAAAATATAGGTGTGAGTTTCATTTTTTTCCCCATCAAATTTGCCTACCAAAATGTTAGAGGGTATTTTTTAACGGATGTCTTTTTCTTGAGTATATATATAATTGGGTGAATGTTATGTAATTGTCCTTTACCTTTTTGTTTTGGGTCCCCTAATGTGCATCATAATTAAGCATCAATTGAAGTTTATATTTTCTTTAATTGTGGTTTTGTTTCTTTTCTTGAGTTGGAATATGCCTAAATAATGCCCTTGTTACTATTGTTCATACCCTTAATGGTGGAATTTCCAGATTTGATTTCTCAAACTCGTACATATGGATTGAATTCTACAATACTCCACTTGCAAAGGACATCTCCTTACTTTGTGATGTAAGGGACTTCATGCAACTCAAGATGCTCTTGTATTGTTCATTCGCTAATGACTATAACACTGTTTTCATTGAGTTGGTCCCTCGTGGGATTGCCTTTTCAATTTGATCCCTCATAATCTCATATATATGGTATTTCTCAAGTGCTTTCTCAATTTGGTCCTTCATATATGAAGCCGACAAAAGCTAAGTCCGTTAAACTATTTACTATTAATGAAACTAACTGTGAATCTTTATTTAAATTATATATAATAAAAGCGTGAGTAAGTGATAACTCACCAAAAAATATGACATTATTTAGAAATATATATCCGTGAAGGATCAAATTGAAATGGCAATTTTATATGTCTTAAGTTGAGAAATGCCTCATCCGTGTAGTAAAATGGGTATTTAGTTCATTCTCCAATATTTATAGATGCAGTTGTATATGTTAGGGACTTTAGTTGACCTTGTTTGATTTGACTCTGATCAGACTATTCGGGCATGGCACATAGTTGGACGTCTCGGTGGATGCAATTCTATGAATATGCAAGTAAGATTCTCTTCTCTAATGGATGCCATTTGAATGCTTTGTAAATTGTAAATTTTTCAATGTAATAAGATTGAGTCTTGTGCATTAGAGTTTGTATGAACCGCATTGTTTATGTTTATATTTTTTATTGATGATGGTCCTTAATGAACTAGCCGTACTCCTACAGCTATCACAAAGTCCTTTGGACAAGAGACCAAGTTATGATTATATTCAGGGGGCGAATGTGACACCAACTACATTTTACAACATTGGGGATCTTGAGGTCCAAGATAACCTTGCTCGAATATGGTATTGCTCCAATATCTTCTGTTTTTCCTCCCTTTACTTCTTGTTTACACGTTAATGAGACTTGAGGTTCAGTTATTAATAATTTGTAGTTGTGATGTGACAGGGTCGATATTGGAACTAATGAACCATTGATTCTGGATGTTTTAATAAACGCATTGACCCAGATAAGCTCCGAGTATGCTCTTCACTTCTTGCTTTTCTTCCACTTGGTTGACTATTCTGGTTTAAAGGACTAGCCAGCCAGAGCCATTTGGGCTCTACAAACAAGTGGGAGATTGTCATTTTTGTGTTGTGCTTTTCAACTTCTACTCCCGCGGCGGGTTATATGTGCAGCATGTGCCTTCATTAAATTTATAAATTTATGGTGTAGGCTATTGCTGATATGACGCAAAAAGCAAAAGAAACAAAAAGTTATTACACATTTGTAATGATTTTGGCATTAATTGTGCCGCTCACTTGCAATCAAACAGTATTGATAAGATTAATGCAAAAACCATTGATTAGTTAGTTCTCTCCCTGTACACATGATGGCGCACGTTTCTTTGTCTCTCTCTCCCTCTCCCCCTCTTTTTTTTGTTTTTTTGCTGACGTACTCATCGATCTTTGTGGTTTCTGTTTGTGTTGATAGTTTTGTTGGGATCAAGCAATTGATGTTTGGGGGAGCAGAATTTGAGAATTGGAAGGAGAACTTGACATCTGAGGAAGCGGGTTATAGCGTTCACAAGATTTAGACAATGTTTGAGGCATTTATGGTACTGAGTACATAATAGACTGTAGATTTTTTTACCATTATTTATTGCTAAGAGTGTAGAATTATATGCCATGGTAAAATCTCCCTTGAACCTGTTGTCTCCTCAATGGCTTGATGCAATTGCTATAACACTATGTTGAGATGTAGAGTAGCTTATTCGGAATATGTTGAGAGAACTTATTTGATAGTTATATCTTAATCAGAACATTTTAGAAGAATTTTATTTGAATGGAGTTGTCGATTTAGGTTTGCTTGACTTAACTACTCGTGCTTTTAGGGAAGTTATTTCCTCAAAAGTAACTTCTCAGAAAGTTTATGCATGAGTTGCTTGTTTAATATTTTACTTCCTAGAACTTTAAATCTATTTTTTACAATAATATGCTATGTTTAGACGTTAATGATTCATGTATCCTTGTTTTAGATTTAGGAGATTTAATAATGTTTTGTTTTTGGAAATTAATATATACCTGGAATTGGAAAGTGCAACTTCCTAATGTTGCATTTGGGAAGTCACTTCTGAAGTTCCAAATTATTTTTTTGAATAAAAACTGAATCTCATTACTAGTAACAAACAACAAGTACAAAGTTACTCATTTTGATCAAGATCCACCCCATGGAGTATAGGTGGAGATTGATCAAAGATACAAGAATTTTCATTTAACCTATGAGAAGTTTTCACTAATTGATCCGTTAAAGCAAGGTTCTTTCTAAAACTATGCTTGACTAGGACCTCCCAGTTCCAGATTATTTTTAAAATCAAATAAAAGTAAATAAATACTCTACTTTCCAAAAAGTTCTGCTTTCGTTTTACTCTCTCATGCCAAATCGGCGTACTCCTTTATTATTTTGATTTGCATTATATTAAGCAGCATTCAACACAACTTGTTAAGATGGAATTTCCTTTTTAACTTCGTGAATGTGCTACTGCTCCATATGAAATGTATTTATGAGAATTATATATTTTATATTTTAATTGGCAAAGTGAGAATGTTTGTAGTTTGTTATGATTTTTTTTTTTTTTAAAAAGAAAGCAAGTCATATAAGCTCAAGGTAGTGGGTAATCAATATGGCAATTGATAATCGATTGTACTTATTCACAAATGATACATCTTGATGTAAAAAATAAAGGTAAAATAAGAATTCCTCTCTGAATGACACTTAACTCATAAGGAAATCAAAACAATTCATCGAGAGGGGAAAAAAAAAGTTATGATGTATATTAGTATCTTGGAGTACATCTAATATCATGAAGTATTTTTTTTTTTGCCTTAGTACTGGATGTATTAAAAAAATATTTTAAAGTACTAAATGTACTTAAAAAAATATTTTAGGGTATCGGATGCATAAAAAAATAATTCAAGGTGTTGGATGTAACATTGGAATTTTTTTTCCTTATAACTTAAGTAAATATTTATTAACATTGGTTTAACAGAAGTTAAATATATATAAGTAATTAAAATAATTATGACTATATGTATGTGTGCGTAACTATATATATATATATATATGAATAAAATGAATAAAATAATAAGGTTGAGAAGTCCCACATCGACTAAATGATAGAAAATAGGGTTCTATGAGCCTATATATCGGTGGTAGTAAAGTGCCGTGTGCGAATTTGTAAATTGTAGGATCGGGTAGAAATTTGGTCTACTGGTTTGGGACGAGGTATCTAACTCATCGATTTTAACGGTTGGATTATTGATATGATCTCCGAGATATGAGTAATTAGGTATGTATTGAACTCTTTTTTCAGATTTTATAGATAGAATCTTTAATAGTAAATTAAAAGATACAAGGAGCTCACAAATGAGTAATGAGGAGAGCATGCCACCATTCTTTTGGTAAATTATTGTTTTTAAATTTGTTCACTGTTGGAGAATAGACTCAAGACATCTAATACATTAATCTCAACAGTTAGATTAATAATTAAACCACTATAGTAAGAATAATTTAACTTGTATTAAATTTGTTTCTCTAAGTTCTTCAAAAACAGAACATAGGTTATTAAATAAGAGTTTTCTACTTAGGTTACAAATCAATTATAATTTACAATTTTAATGATATATCGTAGTAATTTAAAGATAATATAAGTTAAAGAAATTTATGAATTGAATCTAAATCTTGATATCATTGTTTTTACTCCAAATCATAAAAAATTTGTACAAGCTAGAATTCTGAGTAACAATTCATAAACCTTAAAGAAGGAGTTGTAAGTTGAAATTTAACATATAGCTTACCTATAAGATATTGTAGTAACGTATAGTTTCCATTTGCAGATTTGAAATTTGATTTGATGACCCCAAATTCAGGGTTTTGATTTTTGACTCGTAAGCACTTATTGGATACAAGGTAATATGAATTCTTTCTTGTTTCTTCTACTGGTTTCTTTATGGGGAGTTGTTAATTAAACCAAACCTTTTAGGATAGAATTTGAATAATATAGAATGGGAAAACTATTTTGAAATTATGGAAAAATTTTTAAAAATTTGGAACTTGCTTAGTGTCGTTGGTTTGTGAAAAAAGAATTAATTGCTACAACTTTGGGATTGGATAGAAGCTTGATGAGTAATGGATGAAATTCTAGAATTGTGGCGTACCATGTAGTTGTCATGGCGAAATGTTATTTATTCATTGCAGTGAAGTATCCATGTTATTATTTTATTTGACTGTGTTTTGTATGTTAGCATGAATTTCTAGAATGATATGTTTATGCCTTGATTACCTAAAAATATTATTAAATAGTATGATATTAATTATCTGATATGGTTGAGGCATGTTTTCAATATAATATGATACACGTTCTTGAGATACCTAATGAGAATCGAGAAATGCCATCGTTATGATTAATTGGTTTAACACTCGTGGAAGGTGTGATGATGGAGATTGATATATATATATATATATATATATATTACCACGTGATTTGCTTTCATAGTACGCACTATGATTGGTCTTTTAGAGAGGGTAGCATCTCTTTATTTATGATACTCCAGAGTATCTCGGGGTAGTATCCCCTAAGAGCAGTATCACTGCTAGGATGATAGGCAAGAAATCCATTGGGACAACATCCTTCTTTTTTGGAGCAACCTATGGCCCATGTGTACTTTATGATTTTGGCTGATATGTATTACACGTGTGGGAAACTCGTGAGTCACCAGTCATATGATTAGGACTTGACCAATGGGTTTAAGTCGATAGGGACAAGGAGGATATAAGACGATGATTGAATGATTAGTAATAAATAATGAATGATGAGTAAGGCATGTACCTATGTTGATATTTTCCTTTAGCTTATGCGTTTATGATATCTGGTGTCTATAATGTGATAGTATCGTGTTTAATTATTATTTTACATGTTAGTCCCACTTAACGTTTCTTAAGGGGTGTTGGTAAGTGAAGTGGGTAGGAGTTTTCATTACTGAATAGTCTCACTCTGTTACATCTACTATTTTCAGGTAAAAGTAGTAGAGGAGTCGCAGTAAGGAAGGAACCAGAGGCATGAGGTCACCTTCATTAGTGATCACACCCTAAACTCTGGTTATATTTAGTCATTAATTATTTGTCACTTAGGACATCATTATGCATATCTTTTTGTAATCTCTATGATTGAACTATTTACATGTCTTTAATTATAAATTTCTTGTTGAGAGTCTTGAGGGTTATTAATCCATGATTGAACATTTTTGAGGATTTCAATAAGTTAAATTTAGTTGTTATATTATTTGTTACAAATTGTGTCAATCAAGTATATGGAACGTATTTTATAACCATGTTAGGGGTATAATCCTTCCTAACATGGTTATGCACAATAGGTAAGTGGGAATTTTTTTTATAATTATGATATGTTGTACTACTGATTGATTGTCTTATTTTTTATATCATGGTTATGTGACAAAGAGAAAGAAAATCTGGAACAACTTTTATAACCCGCTTTGTTTAATTATTATGGTAATGATGTTGGCATTTTTTATTTGTGTTAAGTTTGGCAAGTTTCTGGATAAGGTGTTACACTAGACACACTCACAAAGGTACTTGAGGGTGTTGAGTATACCAGAAAATACTTTAGGATACTGAATACATATGAAAAAATACTTTGAGTTACTAGATACACTTTAACCCAAAAAAAACAATGAGTTTTAAGAGGCACATATTATAAGCCCAAAAATATAAAAAGAAAAAGAAAGAATAACAAAAACAAATGCGCTCACAACCTGAGAAACCAACGCTAATATATGGATTAACATTTGTAAAAATGATATTTATATTTGGATAAAATAAAAAAGGGTCAAAGTATATATTTAGTCTATTTGACTTTATATATGATTTTAATATGGTCCTTTAACTTTAAATGGTATAATTTTAGTCATTTAATCCTAAAAATGTTAAAAAAAATGAATGTTGTTTCAATTTTAAAGGTTGATAAAATATTCTTAAATACTAACATATTAAGTTTTAATTTTTTTAAAAAATTATAATTGTTACAAAAAATCATCATTTAACCCTAATGATTTTAGAATTAAAAGATTACATATATACTCTTTAAGGATAAGGAACTGAATTAAAATATTGTATAAAATTAAACGACTAAATGTATACTTTAGTTAATAAAAAAGTCAGTTTTACATTTATCTATTTGAATGATATATTAAAAAAAAATAGTTTTAGAAAGTTTAAATTTGAAGAAAAAGGTGAAAGCATAGGAAAAAATTGTTCCAGTTTTAAAATAATTTTTGAGAAAAAGTCAGGTTGTTCATGCTAAATAGTATCATTTTAAACCTGAATTATTTTTTTGGATTAAAAAGTTAGTTTTGACATGGCAATCTGGGTTTCAGGAAGAGAGGAAAAAAAAGTACATCGTCTTAATGTCAATGCACTTTTATTTTCTTTCTATAATTATTTTTCTAATACTAAAAATTGCCCATAATAAAATAATGTATAAACAGTACAAAATGACAAACATCTGCACAAAATGTGTTTTTCTTTTTCAGTGTTTGGTTTCACATTTTCAAACGAATAAAAGATACCTGGGAGGCAGGGTTATGGGCTATAAAAATTTTCAGAAAGAATTTGGTTGTCCCCATATTCCAAGAGAAGCATGAAAGGGTTTTTTGAAGCCTGGTTTAACACGTGGCATCCCATGAATTTCCAGCCCAGTACAATTGGTCTCCAGCATTCAAGAAAGAAAGCGGAATTTTGAGTATGGTATTAGAAATTTTGGGTGAATAAGGAGTGAAAAGCAAATCTTTGTTCCAAGCAGTAGGAGGCCAATAATTGGGAGCATGCAATATAAGGTCCGAACACATTAAAAAGGTTGTAGACAGGTGCCAAACCTAGTTGCATGGGCACCACAAAGGATCTGAGAAAGTTATCAAAGAGCTTTAAGGTAAAATTAACTACTTTCAAATGGCCTTTTCAACTACTTTCGTTTCTAGGCCATTGATGAAAGCAAACACTCTTCATCAATCTCAAAATACAACCTCAAGTGGTGATTGGAATATCACTCTATGAAAGAACAAAAAGAAGAGTTAGGTCAATTAATTAGTTGTTATATTATTTCATGGCAAGGCCTTTCAAACTCTCATGATAACCATGAAAATCTCACTGCCTCAACTTTTCACTACTTTATATTTGAGACTGGCATTTTATTGGGTCAGAGGTTACTGTCTTCGTTTGAATATCTAATTTCAACTTCTACATTTTAATTCTAGTTTTTGCACTTCTTCTACTATTAGAGTTTGAACTTTTATTTTTTCACTTAATGTCATCTTGCCTCTATTTTTTTTTTTAAAAAAAAATTGTTTTCGGTCGAATCTATTGTTTTAGTAATTTTTTGAATGAATTTGTTTTAGTAACTTTTTAAGTGAAACTAAACACATAATGGTTTTATTTTTTAATATGAAAATTACACAATTAATTTGTGAGAAGTAAAGAGTGGTCTCTTATAGTACTTACGATTCGTAGTATAAGAGTTTGTTTGATTTTTATTTTAATTTTAAATATAAGATATTAATATACTTTATCATTCATATTTATTCTTTTTTTTTTCAATGTAGTCCTTTTAATAATGGTGGTTCTAACTAATATATTTGACTAGTAAGGATATTTTAAGAAAAATAACACCTATTTATTACAAATAACTAACTTAACTAATTTTTTTAATCTACATAAATTAGTTAATTAATTCTTATATTAAGGAGTGGAAATCATATAAGTTACTTTAAAAGTGAAGGATATTCTTTATTATAAAGCAAATATGTTATCTAATTCTTACATTTAAAAAAAGAGACAGTGTTATATAAATTTTTAATCCATAATTTCGATCTCAATCTTTCCAATGACATTAGTTTTTATATGCAAAACAACCGGCTAAAAATGTTTATTTATTTTCGAGAATTTAAATGGATGATATTATTGTTTCATTTTTAATATTTTGTAAAGTTTACTATCCTGTTATTTGTTTTTCTTTCTTTTTTAACTTAACAAAAAAAAAAACTGATTATCCAATTGATGTGCAGCAAGATACGGCGACCCATGAAGATTGCACTTTAGTTGCGAAGATTATCATCTCATTAGTTTTTTTTTTGGCTGGGTATTATCTCAATTCTCATCAGTTCTTGATAAAAATAAAAAAAAGCTTCTTCTTCTTCCTCTTATAATATCTTTTTTTTGGGAGAATTATAATTAGCTCCCACCTAAGAATATTCAATGCAAAAAAGTCCCTTAAAATTATAAGATTATTTTGAAGTCTCAAAGGACTTTTTTGCAATAAATTTTATTTGTTTAATTACTAAATTACTTTTTTTTTCTTCTTAAGTTTGTATTGATGACTGAAAGAGCAGTGATTGACAACCTAGGGTGTAAGGACTGACAACTATCGCTGCTGTTTTGACAACACATTTTCTCAGCATATCACACCTTAAGTTGTCAAAACAGCAACAATAGTTGTCAGTCCTTGCATCCTAGGTTGTTAACCATTACTCTTTCAATTGTTAATACAAATTTTAAAAAAGAAGAAGAATAATTTGGTAATTAAATATAAAATTTATTGTAAAAAAGTCTATTGAGACTTCAGAATAATTTCATAATTTTAAGAAATTTTTTGTATTTAATTTTCTTGAATGAGACTTAATTGCAATTTTCCCGTTTATTTTTTTTTGCCGTGAATACTTATAATATCATTTTATTATCGTTATTATTTCACTCTCAGAGTCACCACCGGCAAACACTGGTCACCGGCGGCTACAAATCATCGGCGTTGTTCCACCACGCCACTCTAGCGGATCAGTTTTGAGTCTGTTTGACGTCTGGACGACGCCATCAGGTTTGTCTCTAACCCTTTCTTTCTCTCCCTTTTCTTGCCGCAAGCTTTCGCAATTTTGTTTGGTATACTGTTAATTTCTTGACCTCTCCATCTCTATCTTCTCTTTGTACTGATGCTATGTATTCCTATGAGCACCCCATTCCATGTTAGATATCGCAATAGCGCGTAATAGCTTTTGTTCTCTAGTCCTTCGGATGTGTGCACAAAGATAGAAGTTCATTGTGTGCTTGCGGGTGTCAAATTTTGCAAAATTTTGATTTTGTTAATGTGTATGAATGCCAGTCCCAAGTTCTGTGCTTGAGAAGTTTTTATAACCAAAGTTACATGTAATATTGCTTTGGCATACATCACATGGAAGTAGAGTAAGTTGACATATGATAGCAATTATCATGCTTCAAACGTAGTTGTACACACGGAGACATTCCCAGAAAAGAGTTTGATCTTATGTTATGCGCTAGGGTTGTGGTTATGGGCCGTCTTTGATCTTCTGCTTCTGAGAGATGTAGGTATTTTTCACTTTTGACTTGAGCCTCTTAGGTTCACTCTTCACGGTTTTCTTTAGAAGGATATTTAAGCTCCTCCTCTCTGTAATTCTTGTTCTTTTTTTCTGATGAAATTTCTTCTTTTAAACAGGCTGGATGCAATGAGATTAGTATAATAATCTGCTCTGAGATCTGAATCTTATTACCTGCATTAGGGGCTTGACAACTTAGCTTTTCTTGTGTAGTCAATTGATTTGTGGAATGAAGAATGCTGATACTTTATTTCTAGTCCCTAAATAGTATGTACGTCTAGCTTTGTGCAGCACAGCTCAAAGTAAATCGGAGCAGCATGGTTATATTTGTCTTAAATTTTCCATTTCAATGTTCCTTTCATCCCAGCCCCTCCTTTTGTGGGTAGTTTAGTAATTAACCATCTATGTCCAATACTCCAATGTAGTTTAAGCATGATACCTTGTTTTTGATGGTTAAAAAGGTCAACCTAATAAAACATGTGAAATCTTTTTGGCAGAGTGGAAATTTCGTTGTATATTTAATGGGAGTGATTAAAGATGGCACAATCTCAGGGTTTCTACCTAGCCCCCGTGGATTTCTTGTCCATTATCCTGGTTATCCATCATCCATGACTCGTGCTGTAGAAACTCTTGGTGGAATTCAAGGCATCCTCAAGGTACCAGAAAATTTTATTTATGCCAGTTCAGATGCTGCTCTTTTATTTGTTTATTCACAATACTAACTTTTATGACCCGTTTGTTTAATCTTAAAAGTTAAGGGACTGTCAAATTGTTTAAAAAATTGATTTGTTGTTTAGAGATTTTATAAAAAGAGATTATTTTTTATTTGGTTATAATTACAAAAAAGCAGTTTTTATTTGAAAGTTCTTTTTAAAATAGTCAGAAGCTATTCAAAATAACTTCTTTACAAGGATTAGAAATATGGTTTTTTTCTAGATTTTGTTTGTTTGTGAAAGTATAGACAAACATTCTGAAATTTCTTAAAAGTACTTAATTTTGAACAAAAAAAGTGATTTTTTTTTCCATAGAAAAGATGAAACATATAGGCCCTTGTTCATGATTTGTCAACGGGATTTAGTTTCAATGCATTTTCACTTATGTTATGGTCTGGTTGATGTTCTGCAGGCACGCAGTTCACAATCTGAGAAATTGGAGCTCCATTTCCGCCCTGAAGATCCATATTCACATCCTGCTTTTGGGGAGCTTCGTCCTTGCAAGAATTTTCTTCTCAAAATATCTAGGGGAAAACCACATGATGGTCATGATGCTAAAGATTCTGACAGCCTATCAAATAATCAGATGCAAAATGAGGTGCAAACAACTCAATCAAAAACGGATACGACGGCTGTCACTGAAGAAGCTGATAACCACATACGTGCAGATGGAGAGGCAAATCTCATTGCTGATGTTGTTGCTCATGTTCCTGAAGCTTATTGCTTTAATGGTTAGAAGCTTAGATTGGGCTTGTTTTAGGTGATCTCATGCTAAGGTCTGGTAGGTTTCGTTAAATTTATGCAACTTCAAAGGTAAGTTGACATGTTTTTGTTTTGTGCTTTAAAATTATGAAGGAATGGTAGACTACCAACATGTTATTCCAGTTCATGCCAATATTGCTCAGAGGAGGAAGAGAAACTGGTCAGAACTTGAGGAGCCTCACTTTGGTGAGTACTGTGTGTTTCTGTGTTTGCATATGTTTCTGAGATGCATGTAATAGTTACTTGCCATTATAGTGGTTATGTATTTGGTTGTGTGCTGTCACAGAAAAGGGTGGTCTCATGGGTGTGGATCACGAGGATATTATGCTTATAGTGCCCCCAATTTTTTCCCCAAAAGATGTGCCAGACAATGTAGTGTACGTTCCTGTAGCCTTTCCTGTTTTGTCGATTGCATACTTCCTGACTTGAAATATCTGGTTAGATATCATCTATTACAATTGAAGACTTTTACTTATTTTCTAAGTGGACGCAATGTGCTATCAGGGCATACCTCTCATTTTCCTGGACGGGGAGTTATGAGGGACTAGTTGCCAGTTAAGCAAAAGAAGGGCCGGAAGGATAGAGAACTAAGAAATTTTTAATGATAATCAATCAGAAAACTGATTTATATAAGCACTTTACATAGAGCCCAAAAGATAGCGTTCTAGAATGCTAGATAACATGCAAATCCTGACTAGCTTGTAATCCTTGATAAAGTTAACATAGTAAAATGAAACATAATTTTAATAAAACAAAATATATTGAAATATTGAGTTCGAATCCTATATATTCTTAATTTAAGTATTTTTCATTATTTTGAACTCATATTTTCTACATTTCAGTTTGAGACCACCATCATTGTCGGCAGGTTCAAAAAAGAGACAAGAGGTTAATCCACAACTTGAATTTGAGGTATTACACTTCTTGAATTAATTTCATAATGGGACATAGGCTGTGAAACATTTGTTACATTAGAATGAACCAGTCAGTTGGAAATACTGGTTTATTTTCTTGTTGATTTTGTTTGTTTATGGGCACATCATAATGACTAAATATCAACAAAGACCGCACAATGTTGCACAGTTGACTTTTTTTTCCCTGCCCATGACTTCAAAATCTGATTAAAAGAAATTGTTCCAATCAAAATATTATACATGTTTGCATTGGCACTTAATATAAGTGCATGTACAATATTGTGAAAGGACGACTTTGTTGATATTTGCAGTTGGGCTTTTATAAGTACATGATCTTTTTTTTTTTTTTTTTTTAATGAAGAAAACTTATACTTGTCCTTTTTATGCAGATGGACATAGAGTCAGTTCTTGCACTTGATTTTGACATTAAAGATATCCTTATCACAATTAGTGAAGAATCATTTTGTGAATTATTGAAGCTTAAAATTTAATGCCTTTATATAATGACTGTTTTTATTGTCTAAGGGTAAGCAACTGTTAGTGACAGGTACTCTTTACTTGAATTATGTGGTTGAAGTTACTGTTTTATTGTTTAGTTGGGCTCTTTAGTTAATTATTTGGGTGTTTTTTTAACTGGTAAAGACTGTTAGTTTAGGACATATTGAGGTTGCACGGATTATTTTATCAAGCGAAAGGGATCAATTTTAGAATAGAGGTGAGATGGGCTCATCTAATTTTTTTCAAAATTATGTTGGCTGACCAAACTTCAAGGTAAGAAAGTTAACCAATTTCTGTATAGTTTCCTGTCCCTGGTTTTCCTAACTCAGATTTCTATCCCCGTCTGGTTTTCCCAACTCAGGCTTCCTGGGGGCTTTCAAAAGAAGAAAGTGTTGAATTTGTTTTTGCTAAAAACCACCATTGTGATTTTGTTCTTGTTCTCACTCAAACACCCCCACTCCCAAAAAAAAAGAAATTTCTGTACTCTCCTCTTCTTTTGTATCTCTCTCTCTCTCTCTCTCTCTCTCTCTCTATCATTTGTATAACTTATACCTGAAAGTTTCTCTAGAAGCTGCTTCCACTGAGATTAGTAATTAGTGGTACTTGTGGAATGTCTTAACTTGTAATTGAATATATCACTGAAAATTTATTTCACGCCAACAAAGAAGACGAGTTTTCTACTAGATTGGAAATTAAAAAAACAAAGTGTTTTGGTCCCAAAACGCTATTACTAGAATAATTTATTTTCCCCAAATCAGTATAATGAAATATCACGTCTTGCTGATTATGTTTATTCCATTGAGAGTGTAAGATGATTTTTTGTTTTCGTTAAACCCTTCTTTTCATTGATAATTCTTTCAATTTGAAAATAGTGGAGTGCATTTAAAAGGTTTGCAGTGTATTTGGTACTTCTTGCATGTCTTAAAATGAAAGTAAATAAAAATTTGTTTAGATATATTGCAATGAATGTTGCACTTGTGCCTTTTGGGTTATACTTAACTTTCTTACAGATTCCAAAGATAGTGAATTGGGAAGAATATGTGCCCCAAGGCTCAGATCAGTGGGAGTCACAGAAGGCTATGAATAGGCTCTTTGATGAGCGGCCTATTTGGCCAAAAGATTCTATCAAAGAATGCTTACTTGACAAAGGCTTAAATTTCTCAAATGAGATGCTTAGAAGGTTTTTAACTTAAGTTCTGTGAACCACCTTTTTAAATTGAGATAGTTGAATTCCTGATAATCATTCAGAAACCTTCTATGCTCTCTTACTGCAGGCTTCTTTCTAGAATTGCATACTACTTTTCCAGTGGACCATTTCTTAGGTTTTGGATCAAGAAAGGATATGATCCTCGGAAAGATCCTGATTCTCGGATGTTAAGTTCTACTCTTGATTAATCTCTTAAACTTTGGCCGCTCTTGCACTCTTGTTTAATTTCAGTGTTTAATGATTTCTAATTTATTGTTTAGTTTTGTGATACGACTTTTTAGAATACTAAGATATCATGTATATTCATACCTTCATAAGTAACAAAAAAGACTTTGAATCTTTATTAGTTAAGAATTATAGAAGTTGTTTTGTTCAATGTTCATAGACTAGCTGAAGCATGTTAAAAATATTAGTAAAATTATTCATGGGCCTTCTAATATCATAAGCTCTCAGCTTGAAGTTGTTTCTCACAACTAGACACTCCAAACAACTTATATCATTATAGGCTCGCGGGGTTTTTTTTTTTGGGGGGGGGGGATCGGTCCCTGAAAGATATATATACTGAGGTGAAGGAGTCTGCTTGCTTGAATATTTCATTGAACAGCCTGTTTACTTAATATGCCACATAGGCATCCCATACCACTTTGGTCCTCATTTAAAGACCAAAACTTTGAAGAGTTCGTGCTTCTCTCTCCCTTGCAAATTCTATACAATAATTTAACTCTGTTTATGAGCCTAAAATGACAAATGTTTGTGACACAGTGCGGATCAACTTCAGCATACTTGGTTTTGTCATAATGGTATAGGCTCTTTAAAATGCTTATTGCTGCTTGGTTACTACGTAATAACTTAATGGATGCCCTAATTAGGGACTTGAAGTTCCTTAAGGAGCATTTTTAACTATATACTGAAGAATTATTTGCTTTAAGAAAATATTGGACCTTGACTCTCTTATTAATGTTCAAACCTTTGTTTTGGCAGTTATCAAAGAATCGATTATCGAGTACCAATACCTTTAAGAAGTTACTGTGATTCTCAATTGGCCAACAAGTAAGTTCTTTTCTTCATTTCATCTTTGGCTTTACCAATGAAGGTTTGACTTCGAGCGTCTGCATTTGACATGATGTTAATGAATCTGATGCTTGTTTGTTGTTCAAACAATTTTTTAGCTTCTATTGCTCTCTTATATGTTACTTTTCTATGCAGAAAGAAGCACAGATGGGAGGACATATGTGCTTTTCGTGTTTTCCCTTGCAAGATCCAAACGTCATTACAGTTATTTGAGCTTGTTGATGATTACATCCAGCTGGAAATAAAGAAGCCTCCCCTCCAGGCAACTTGTACTGTAAGTTATTAATTACGATTTTTCACATAACATTTTCACATTTTTTTCAAAGGCACACGTCTACACAATAATACAGTTATTTGAGAGGCAGAGATGCTAAGCAATTATATAGTTTCATATTTTTCTCATCCATTGGTAATTTTCACTAGAAGCACTAGTAACAAATGCTTGAAAGTTAAGGGATAACCTATCTATGAAATATTGACTGATGGGATACTGTGTGCAAGATCTTTACTCCCTTTCATAATGTGATGGGAATATGCAAATCATTTCCAACGCCAGTACTTGAAATAAGAGAAAATCTGGAATTGAATGTGTCTGCAAAGTTCTTCAGCCGGATGTTGTTGACCAGTCGCCAGACATTTTCTCCTCCCTTGAGTAAACTTTCAAATTTTTCTGTTGCATGGCATTTTGACTGATTTCAGATCTGTTTTTGTTACGTTCAGAATCTTGATTGGTTGTGTGTACGGGTTGGAAATAGGGGATCATTTTGAAAGATGGAAGGATTGGAAAAAGTGGTCTCAAGTTTTATTCCAGGAACAACAAATAAATTTCCATGCAATAGTATTAAGCACCCTAGCAACGTGATTAACCATTGACATTCCAAAATATAGCTACATAAATATTGTTACTACGAAGCTTTATAATCATGGATATTGAATGAACACAAGGTATGCTGTTGACACAACAAAATCTGAAGTGCCCATATGTAGTATGAAGTTTCATGTCGTGTCTAATAATTAACATATGCCAGATTCGGACACTGTTCCTTTCTTTTAGTGTATGTGCCTCTTCTGCGTAACCTTGAGAAAATGATGATCCAGTTCAGATTTCAAACAAATAATTCTTACAGATAAAAGTTCTAGTTATACTCATGTCTCCCTTAGTAGCTGTTGGTTCTATTAGTCATAAAGCATCAAATTAGCTTTGAAGGAAGAGCGCTCTGATTATGTATGGGGCCATAAAAAGTTCCTTATTGCTTACTTTTTGCTTGAACAACAAAGAAGCATCTGAGTAACCTTTAGTTGTGGTCTAGTAGCAAAAAGTTTTGCTAATTTGCAGTAAATCTTAGATTTAAATGTTTATGGAGCAATGTATTAAGAAAAATGAAGCAGGTTCCTGATTTTGTATACTCTTGTTTTGTTCTGAAATTATGCATGTATGTTGAGTTTCCTTACATTACGTCGACTATTAAAAATTGCACAAACTATTTGAATTTTTTTTTCTCTGTAAAGTTATCACAAGAAATTTGGCAAACTATCATATTTGCTTTTAACATTCTAATTTTTACAGTTTGCTACAGGGTGGTTTTCACACAACATAATCAATTGTTTTAGACAACGTCTTATGATGAGGTTTCTATCAGTATTTCCAAAACCTGGTGCAGAAAGCTTACTCAGAGCTGCCACTTCAAAGTTTGAAAAGTTAAAGAGGGACTGCTGTAGGGAAACCATAAAGCTTGACGGAGAGGACAGCCGGCAAGCTAACTCAGGTTCATATTACGATCTTCCTAGTTTCTTTATTTACATTTTGTTTTAGTGTTGTGGAGGCTGTCAAATCTGACTAAAATAAATTAGTGCCACATAGCTATGTATCAGTACTTTTATAAGGGCCATGGAAAATCTGTTAGCTTCAAGTTTCACAAGATAAAAAGCTGCTCTTTGGTATTTTTATGGAGTTTTTAGTGCCCCAACAGATCTGTTGCTCCAAATTGGTTTTAAGGGTTTGGTAACAGAAAGAAAGACAAAATTCTGTTGCAATGTGTAGTTTGTGTGATTATGTACTTTATTTGGTTGGAGAGAAATGCCCGCATTTTCAAGGATTTTTCTTTTCCTTTGAATATATTATGAGATAAAATTGTATTCATGGCTCCTCTTTGGTGCTCTGCCCATGGTCTTCTTAATTGGGACTTTTCTTTTGTAGTTCTGTTCTGACTTCTGTGACTGTACCTGTTCTTTTTCAGATGATTTCTTGTATTCCTATGTTCTTACTCTCTTCTCATTTCAATAAATCCTCTTATTTTATCAAAACCAAAAGGTGCTGAAATGTCAAATTTTAAGTTGCTTTTCTCGCCTCCTATCACTTTTATCTTTCAAGTCCCTTTATCATAAAATTTGCATTTCATGTTCTTCTCAATTTATCTAACTGGCTTCTCCTTTGGGTATGCAAAGGAGTATGGTATTTATTGCGCTTTTGATCCTTTTGGTATTTTTATTGCCCTTTGTCTTATTTCTCCTTCTTTTGTTTTCTTGGGGGAGTCCTTGTTATTTTCTCCTTTTATGCTATATTTCAAATAACACACCGAATTTCCCTTTTTTTCCCTTCCCATTATTATAATCAAAAGGAGAAAAACCTCTAGAGGTTTCTCTCAAGTTTTTTCCTGTTCTTTGAATTAATTAATTAGTAATGTCATGGTTATTTAGTTGTAATGTAAAAATTAATTTCATTTATATTGTAATTATGAACTCAATCAAATTGAGACTTTGCAAAATAATATTTACTGATATTAATGAAAATTTTGTATCCGGAATATCAGGTCTGCAAGAGAATGAAGAAGCGATTGATGCTGAAGATAACGAGGAAGATGCCGCTGAGGCTAACAACAGTGATGAGGAATGGGATCCGTACGACGAACTTGATTTGGTATGATCTTTCTCGTCTAACTTCATTTTGTATTCAATCGTGTTCCAACTGGCTTTTGTCCAGACTAATTTGTGATTTTTGCTGTTTGATTCTTGTGTAGGCTGAAGATGGTGAAATGCCTTTGCCATCACATTCTTGTATCCATATCTACTTGAAGCGTATAACTTTTTCTCAATACATTAAAACCTGCCTTTTAGTCCATGAATCAATATACTGTGTACGTGTCTTGAATACTATGAATCCAGTCTTATTACTAGCTATCTTCAGCTATTGCCTGAAGTTTTATGAATGAGTCACATTGTCCCCCCCCCCCTTCAAATTGTATAATTTGCCATTGTTTTAACGTGTTATATTGATATTGACATCCCCTCCTTGCATCTGATGTGTTATTTCACAAATTCGAGTTGTTAACGAAAACAATGGACTGACAACCGGTCTCTATATTGTCTGGGTAGACATCACCCCATGCATCTGAATAATTGTGTTTCAATTTGTTTTCTTGATGAATATTGTGTCGAGGTTTATGTAACATCAATATCTTTTATAGTTTATTGTTAGAATTGCTCAAATATCATTCATGTATCATTTTTTCCCCAAAACTCAAACACCCATTAAACCAACTTTGTACCGAGGGTTTGAACTCACAACCTAAGGGAGGGCCAGCTTGGTGTAACTGTAAGTTGGGTTACAAGCCCGGCAATTCATGTATCATTGGATCCATATGTGCTATTGTGTTCCTATACATGATTCAGATATGAATGCAGAGAACATTTCAAGAACCCATCTACAGGAGCTTTTTGATAGCTTTCCTTCTAGCAGATATGATGCTGACAGACCAGAAGAAAATGTTAGTGATGAAGAATACCAGATATATGAGCAAGATAGTGATGACAGCTACTCTGATGAGTGAATGTTAGCCTGCAAAATTTTCTCCAGATATGCCTAGATTTCTTTTAAAGTTGTCTTTCTTGTATTTATATTGTTAATTAAAATGCAATTTGTAGTTTTACTAGAGACACAATAGGAATAAGCCAATGTAAAGCCATAATTGCTGCCTAGCTTCTCTGATTCCCCCCCCCCCCTCCCTTTTCTTTTCTTTTTTCCCTGTCTTTCTCCATTTTGCTGGGAAGCCTACAGTTAGTATCAGTTGGAGGATGGTTAAAGTCTGTTATTTTGTTTTTTTGGCCAACAAAGTCTGTTAATATGTTGCTTTTATGAAGATAGTTGGTAGAAATATTAATTATCAGAATTGTTTTTTGCCAACCATTGCCAGAATTAATATTATTTAATGAAAAAGAACTCTTTTTTTTTTTTGGGTAAAAAATACTTCTAAGAGATAGCAAGGGTAATTCTTTTATCACATAAAAGAAATAAACAATTACTTTAGGACAAAAATACTGCGACCCAAAGTGATCGTTTTTTAATCACATCTTAAAATTTTTACAATCGGTTGATATAATTTTTTTGGTTTCTTAAGCTTGTTTTCATTCTGATTTTGATCATTCAAATTTCTTTTTGTTTAAAATATTGATTTTTATAATTTAATAAAGTCTTAGATCATTTTGTCAGGGGCAAAAATCTGTGATTTACAATTCAAGAGACTAAAGCTAAAATTATACAAACTTGAGGAATTAAAAATGTATTAATCCTTGTTTGTCCTATGTTCTTTCAAGCAAGACTTGTCAAACATGATATATTTTGTCAAATATTATTGGAAGGGCTCGTCAAATTATTCTACAGAATATAACCTGATTTATAAATATTTTTTGACCAAAATTAGTTTAAAGATGTAAGACATAAAAAAGTAATTCGTTTTAGGAAAAAGAATGTTTTTAATTAAAATATAATATGTACATAATCTTCAGGCAAAAAAAAAAAAAAAGAATATGCACATAATCTGTGAATGCTGTTAATCCATCAAGGCATGATAAAGATCTAAAATACGACCGGTGGCCCGAAAGAAACAAGAAGCGAAGAAGAGAAACCCAAACAAAAATGAAAAATCTAAACACCGTCGAAGGACAAGGCAGCATTAGCAAAAGGCCACGTCTACCTTGCCAGAGCCACATCCACTTCTTGTGTATAACCCCATACACGTCTCTCCTGTAATCTGCATCACCCTCTGCGCCCCAAGGCCCAGAGCTTCTCTTGTTCCCTTGCAATCTCTCCCAGAATCTCTCCCGAGGTATGTGCTTCTCTATTCCCGCTTGAATTTTTGGTGGGTCTGTTCATACTTCTTCTCATTAGTTATCAGTCCTTGAAGTCCAACGATCAATCAAACCCATTTTAGAATTGCATCTTTCCTTCAAGTGGAGAAACGCTTCTCTTCTGTTACGAAATTGACTAGAAAGGCTGATCTTGCCTGCTGATTTATTGATATTTGTTACTTGTAAATCTCTGTTTTAGAACTGCGTTACTGGGGGTTATTATTTTTGTCCTATTGTGTGTGTGTAATTCGGGGCTCATTCGGAGCGTAAGCTAGTTTACATCTTAAACTAATCTATCGTTGTTTTTTCTCAGTCTATGCAGGCAATTAACTTTACTCTTGTCTTCGTCGTCAGCAAAATTATGTTCTTTTTCGTTTTCTTGTTGAATTCATCATACACGAGTACAATATTCGACTTGGGTGGTTAAGTTTAGTGAAAGAAGTGTGTTTTGATGAATTGTAAAGCGAAATTGAGTGACTAATTGTCTCTAACATGTTGTCTTGCTTATACTCTTCAGTATGCTGATATATATTCTTTGAACTGGCTTCTGGTGTATGTTTTGCACATTGGCTCTCTTTGTCATTCTTTTGATAACTGTGTATCCATAATTTTTAACGGCACAATATAGATGGGACTTTTGACGGAGACTGATTTTCATTTGTTGGTTAGGTGTTAGATGAGATTAAATTCCACTTTGCGCTTTTGCAGTGATAAATGCTAATTGTTCTATATTTATTTTCCTACTGATCAATTAACTATGCAATGTTACAACTTTGTCAGCACTGAATATGGCGTCAGCATCATCAGTTTGTGTTGTTGGAAACAGTTTATCCACACAGAATAATAAAAGAACTTTTAGCAAGGACTTCCACCGAAGGTATCTGACTTCATCATGGAGACTTCCGTCATCAAATAGGGCATCAAAGTCATTTTACATAAAGGCATCCTCAGATCAAAAGCAGCATGAGAGGAGAAGAGGCTTTCTGAAACTGCTTGGAGGTGCAGGAGTGGGTTTACCTGCATTATTGGGAAATAGGAAAGCACTTGCTGATGAACAAGGGGTTTCCTCCTCTCCAATGTCTTATTCTAGATTTTTGGAGTATTTGGACAAGGATAGAGTTAAGAAGGTGGATTTGTTTGAGAATGGAACCATAGCTATTGTTGAGGCTGTCTCTCCGGAGTTGGGTAATAGGGTGCAGCGAGTCAGGGTTCAACTTCCAGGACTCAGCCAAGAACTTCTCCAGAAATTTAGGGAAAAGAACATTGACTTTGCAGCTCATAATGCCCAAGAAGATTCAGGTTCTCTGTTGTTTAACCTGATTGGAAATCTAGCTTTCCCTCTGATCTTGATTGGAGGGCTGTTCCTTCTATCAAGGCGATCATCTGGAGGGATGGGTGGTCCTGGTGGGCCTGGCTTTCCTCTTGCTTTTGGTCAATCTAAAGCTAAGTTTCAAATGGAACCCAATACTGGAGTGACATTTGATGATGTTGCTGGGGTGGATGAAGCAAAGCAAGATTTTATGGAGGTGGTGGAATTTTTGAAGAAACCAGAGAGGTTCACTGCTGTTGGGGCTCGTATTCCAAAAGGAGTTCTTCTTGTAGGCCCTCCTGGAACTGGAAAGACACTATTAGCCAAGGCTATTGCTGGTGAAGCTGGAGTTCCATTTTTCTCAATCTCAGGTTCTGAGTTTGTTGAGATGTTTGTTGGTGTTGGTGCTTCTCGAGTTCGTGATTTGTTCAAGAAGGCCAAAGAGAATGCGCCCTGCATTGTATTTGTTGATGAAATTGATGCTGTTGGACGACAAAGAGGAACTGGAATTGGTGGGGGAAATGATGAAAGAGAACAGACCCTCAACCAACTTTTAACTGAAATGGATGGGTTTGAAGGAAATACTGGTATCATTGTAATTGCAGCAACTAACAGGGCTGACATTCTTGACTCTGCTTTGTTGAGACCTGGCCGTTTTGATAGACAGGTATGTAAATGACTGGAAGTAATTTATGCAATTATGAATGGGCAAGTTAATCAACATAACGTTCTTGCAGGTGACTGTAGATGTTCCAGATGTTCGGGGAAGGACTGAGATCCTTAAGGTTCATGCCGGCAATAAGAAGTTCGATGCCGATGTTTCTCTTGATGTAATTGCAATGAGAACACCTGGTTTTAGTGGAGCAGATCTTGCAAACCTCTTGAATGAAGCAGCTATATTGGCTGGACGTCGTGGAAAGACAGCAATTTCATCTAAAGAGATTGATGATTCCATAGATAGAATTGTGGCTGGAATGGAAGGAACAGTGATGACTGATGGGAAGAGCAAGAGTTTAGTGGCATATCATGAAGTCGGGCATGCCATTTGTGGGTATGCAAAATTAGGCATTGGTTTTATTTTATTTTCAACTTTTTGCTGTGTCTAATTGCATTGGAAGGGAAGTGTGCCTGCTACATTTTGTGCTTTTGTGAGGTCAACTGGAAAGGCAAAAAAGGGCAAATTACGGTTGATATTTGAAATCTCTTTTAAATGGAATTGAGAATTCTATATAATGTTCTAATATTATATCCAATTTTGTCTTTACTTGTATGCAGAACTTTGACTCCTGGTCATGATGCTGTACAAAAGGTAACCCTAATTCCACGTGGTCAAGCTCGGGGTCTTACTTGGTTCATTCCTTCGGATGACCCCACTCTGATCTCCAAACAACAACTTTTTGCAAGAATTGTTGGTGGACTTGGTGGTAGAGCTGCAGAGGAAATTATTTTCGGTGAACCTGAGGTTACGACAGGAGCAGCTGGTGATTTGCAGCAAATCACTGGTTTGGCCAGACAGGTACTTGTTTATTGACATCAATGGGAATTGGTTTGGAAAGAATAAGCTTGTAGTAGTGATTGGTGACAAGGAAGTTGTGCCCTTTTTTTTTTCCGGTAAAAAGAAAAATTGTTCGTTTGGCTCCAGCCATGATTTAAACTGAATCCTTCCACAGGAGAGCATTGCACTAGAGTAAGCTAAATCTGATTGGTAAATGTTTCTTGAGTACCTGTGGAAATGATTCGTGTTAACTGTCTAGTCAAATGATGCTGTTTTTTTTCTGATTGGAACGAACACCCATCTCATGTAACTATTTTCATCTTTCACGTAAAAAAAGAAGGAAAGAAGTTTCAACTTTCCCACCTCTTATTGGACAATTCTTTGATGCATGTGCTTCTTTGGAAAATCACATTCTTGCAGATGGTAACGACATTTGGAATGTCTGAGATTGGCCCATGGTCGCTTATGGACGCTTCAGCTCAGAGTGCTGATGTCATCATGAGGATGATGGCCAGGAACTCGATGTCAGAAAAGCTCGCAGTAGACATTGACATGGCGGTCAAGAGGATATCAGATGAAGCATATGAAATTGCACTTGGCCACATAAGGAGCAACAGGGAGGCCATTGACAAGATTGTGGAAGTGCTTCTGGAGAAGGAGACAATGAGCGGGGACGAATTCCGGGCGCTTCTGTCAGAATTTGTTGAAATTCCAGTTGAAAATCGGGTGCCGCCTTCAACTCCTACACCGGTTTCTGTTTGAAGAGCCTGTCGTTCGAGTTGAACCCTCTCTTGTTCCGGACAGTCTTTGGTGAGGGAGAAAAAGAGACACAAATTTGTGCAGGACAGTCGTTTGTCTCTCTTCCAGAAATTATTTCCAGTGCGAGAGGATGTGTGGCAGTCATTGTTAGTGTAGCACTAGATTCTGCATACTCAGATTTTTGAAACTGTAAAATATTTGTAATATGTATTATAACTTAGAATACTGCCTGATACAAATACGTGAATTGGGAACAAAAAAAAGGCTACTAGCGCTTTCCTTGTGTAAAGCAACGAAGAGTCTGTATATCAGACCAAAGACTAAAGCTTGAATGTGATGATATTTAGTTTTCAAACGTCATGCCCCGGTCGTTGGAGATAAAGGAAGGGGAATGAGTCTGTTGGATAATTTTATTTGGCACAGATTTTGTAGGATCTAAAAGGATTTCACTTTTATTCTATAAGAACAAGAGTCGTGGGAATTACAATGATGTTGGAGGGTATAGTTAAAAGAAGGATTAAATTCATGACTGTTTTCTCTTTTTTATAGATGTTGATTCTAAATATAAGAACTAGTCAATTTAGTCGATTAATTTGAATAATTAAATAAATAAGTTAAATTAATTATTTGTAATAATAGGTATTGTCTTTTCTAATATATCTATCCTAATCAAGTTGGAACTATTATTATTAAAATGATTATCTTGAAAAAATTAAATAAATATAAGTGATAAAATTGATTGGGGTCTTATATTTATTATCAAAATAAAAGTCAAACAAGGTCTTATATTAAGGATTGGGAGTAGTATATGTAAGTTGAATATGCTATCATTCAACTGAAATCAATCGATTTTAATGAAGTGCTTGATATTAAAATTATTCCTAACATTCTTCTTAATTCTAATTGGTTGAGGGGAGTGGAATCAAACACCTCCCCGATGGGCTTCTACTTCCTGGTGATAGCTCGAGCCTTGCTTCAACCATCATTTAACCTTCGAGTAAATATGGTCAAACATGCATGCCCATTAAATTTTATTTTCCTCCAAGGACAAGAAGAATATAATCCCGTTGGCCAAAATAAAAGATGAATATAAGCCTGGAGGATGAGCAGTGGGAGTCCCAAAAATCTCTATTTGTATTGTTTGATGAGCGGCCTATTTGGTTAGAAAAATCTATTGTTGATAAGGGTTTTTTTTCAATATAATAATGATTAAAATGCGATGTAAGCGTTACATAGTAAAGACCAAAAAAAAAAAAATACATGCTTGCGGTTTGTAATCTGAAAAAAAAAAAAAATCTAAAAAGTCTTTAATAGGTGAGCCAGATGCTGCTTGATGATGGAGGACAAAGATGAGTAAAGGATTCAACAAAAATCATGTTTAATTGTGTTCTGTCCTAGTCCCAATTTTTAGAGCCGAATAGTCTCGTCATGAAATTTTTTTGGAACGGGCGGATATATTATTTTATAAATTTATTTTACTTGTTATTATAATATTATAATAATTTTTATGATTATATTGTTTACAATTTATAAGCTTTTTAGGACAATATTTAGGTCAAGTTTTTTATATTCATTATATCAGTTTCTTCCATCATACCGTGGATCTGTGTTCTATCTTTCAAATATTAGCACTTAATATTATTTAATTATAAATTCATTTAGGAAAATAAAATACATGACCATATGTGATTGAAAAACTTGATATAACAGATATAAGTAACTTAATCTAATTATTTTCTATTTTTTTTTGTATGGCTTATATAATATTTTATAGTGGATATGTAGACTTTATATATTTTTTTCTTTCCAAAAAGAAACTTTTTTTCTTTGTCAATTTTTTATTACTATTAATTTTTTTAGCCAATATTTTTCATGATATGATTAAACTTCTTTAAGTACTTGAATCTTATATATATATATATATATATATATTCTTATCATCATTTAAAATTTAAAAATATCATAAAATACTTTATGTTAATATTTGGACAAAAATTTTATTTTATTTGAATAGTTTCTAATTGAGATTATTTTTATCATCTTATATCAACTCATTATCTTTACCAAATTCTTCACCTTTCTCAATACTCCACCTCTCTTCTTATATTAGGATCATATACGAGCAGTGCGGTTATGGCTTCCTCGACAGAAAGACCTACTGATAAATCTGAATCTTTCTTGACAGACAGTGAACCATATAAACAATTTGATCAATTTATTATTGATCGGAGTCATCTTAGCTCTGAATCCAACATTGATGGTTACATGCTCGACGTGTTGAAAGCATTTGGTGATGAATTGAAAAATAAGGCATAACTTGCCACAATTTAGATATCTATTCTGTGTATATTTACTAACACGGGTGAGAAAAACATATGAAGCAGATGGAAAGAAATATATATAGCCTTAGTTAATTTTTTGGATTGAATTCCAGTCACTCTTGTATCTTAACTTTTTTAAGTACTTCAATCTCATATATATTCTTATCATTATAAAAAAATAATATTTATGAACTATTTTAATCCCAATTAATTAAGTAATTTCTTAATTACAATAATATTAGTAATAATACATTAATGATAAAAAAAATTATAGATCCGAAGGATAGAGTGCAAAACTACTGAGACAGAATCTTAGGCTAAAAACCTTTATAGGAATAAAATGCACAATGGTCATAATCTCAAGAAGCCATTTGCGTTCAGATTAGAGTGAAAAATGTTACTAGAAAGTAAAATGTCTATTTACATCCAAAGAAATAAATACCCAACCTAACATAATAACATGACAAAACTACCCTCCATAAATTTCAGAAAATCCACCTCAAGACAACGGCTTTGTATAAAGCAATTTACTAACTTTGGTTTTAGAACCCCAATTTACATAATTAACAGTTAATCCTACATGTTTAGTTTTATTGATAGCCTTTTTGTTCTTAGATCCAATTAACCTAAAGGGCCTCCCTGTTTTACTGTGCATGCATATTTCAATCACCCGTTATATGAATAATATATTGCACACATATAATTTTATATTTTTTTATGTATAGTATTTTTCCTTAAAAATATTTTATATTCAATATAACTCTGGTAAGCAATGGTGGTTGGATTAAGTAAAATGAACTCGATTTCTTTATTAACCAATATTAATTAAAGAAACATATACAATAGACTTTGACTAATAAAGCTCTCCTAACAGAATATTAATGTTGCTTCATATCAAGGCTTAGACCTAAGAACAATGGTTAAATATTTAATATATAAAAAAAAGATTATTTGATTAGCAATCATGGTTTGCATGGGAAAATAACTTTTTAACGTGGTTCCACGATAAACCAAACTTTTTCTAATTTGTGTTTTTTTTTTTTTGTCTTGCTTTGGTTGGAAAATTCAGACTTTGTAACTGTGACAACCGTTCTTTCAAAGTCATTTTTAAGTTAAATCTAACAATTTATTTGAATAATTAACCATGATAGAAAAGAAGAAACCTTAAAATTTTAAAATCGCTATCATGGTTAAAAGAAATAAACTTATATTACGAGCAACATCGATAATTAATTTGGGCCTTGAACTTCCAAAGTCCAGAAATATCATTCAACCATTAGCCCAAACCAAACCTATACTTTCAAACATATGAACTAATGAATCCTTTTAATATAAGTCATGGAGCCCATTAGTCAAAGTCAACACTATCAAAAAGCGTAATACGCAAACACTTAAATATCTCTGGCCTTTCAATGACCCCCATATCATATAGTAGTAATAAAAAAATAATAGTTTACAACATTAGAATAGATGAGCTATATGTGGCAATATATAACAAATCAGCACATATAACAAAAGTCGTGAGGCTATACAAGTTATAACAGCACACTATGCCTCTAGAGCCTTTCCTAATGGGTCACCACTTGAACTATCACTTGAAGATAGTAAAAACTACGGTGTGAGACAAACGCCTCAGTAACCAACTTTCCAACTCATCATACATACTAACGCGTGCTCGTGAGGTGTTAAGTGGGATAATTATTAATTCTTGAAAACATAGATATATAATTTCAATCATCCAAACCCTCATTATGGGGGCTAGCACACAAGCCACATAAGTCTATCCCTCACTATGGGGAATATAGGCCTACCCCTCACTCTGGGAGACGAATAAGAAGCCACAAAGGCCTATCCCTCACTATGGGGGACAAAGGAAGAAGCCAACCAATGTGCACCAATGGCAGCCTTACCACGTGGTAGCATCGAACTCAATCCAAAATTCAAAAAACAACCAATCATTCACAATATAATAAAAATGTCTCAATCTTTTCTCAATATAATCCATATGATATAAATCATATATTTTTCCAAACTTCTCAATCACAATTCCAAAAATCCCACAAGACAATTTTCATAGCTCAAAAGATATAACTTATCTACTCAAATTCCAAATAATAAATATTATTCAAAAATAGCAAAATACTCACAAACAACATATTAGCACATATAACAAGTGGAAAGTGGTTACCTCTCGCCAAAGCAATAAAAAGGATTACCACAAGGTCAATCATTTGCTCAACCAATAATTAATCTACACAATTAGTATAACCACATATTAATATGAACTAATTAATTAATTACTCAAATTTCTAATTTAATTTAATCTTTATTCTAAATTCCCGTAACTCTCATAACCCAAAATTAAGTATTTTAGAAATAACTTAAAATTTTTTAAAAGCCAAATTATTTATTTACAACCTCCGAATTAATTACCTTACTAAAAAGAATTTTCCAAAATTTTCAAATATAAGATTATTATGTTCTAAATTCTCAAAATCTCATTTTAAGTTTAAACCTTCTTTGCTCTTCTCTTGTTCTCTCTTTCTCTGATTCTTGTTCTCTCTCTTTCTCCTTGCATACACTTCGTTTTCTGCGTCTCCTCTCCTTTTTTATCTCTCATCTTTCAACCACCTAGCGCAAATTTTCTTTCTGCATTTAATTCTCCTTCCCCCAAAGTCTTCATTCCTCCTCCTAAAGTCTTCTTTCTGATCCACATGTCTCCATTTTTTCCACGCCTCAATTTTTCCATGCATCAACTTTCCACAAGTGAATTTTCCATGGATCAATTTTTCAACGTAAGTGTGGAAAGTTGCTCCCTTCTTTTTTTTTTTTTTGTATTAAAATATTATTATTTTATCTTTTTTTTTAAAAAATTAAAAAATTAGGATATTACAGCTCTTCCCACCTAATTAGAATTTTGTCCCCAAAATTCAAACAACCACATACACAAATTAAAAACAGAAGCAACTCAAAGTGCTTACTAAGAAAACAAGTAAGGGTACTCATAACGCATCCGTTCCTCAGTCTCCCAAGTAGCATCACCAGGACTCATGCCCTTCCAAAAGACCTTAACAAGACGGATAGTCTTGTTCCTCAATTGTTTATTCTTAACATTCAAAATCCACTCTGGTTCTGTTGAATAGGTGAAATTATCTCACAACTCGACTTCTTCGGGTTCAATAACATGAGACGGATCGGGATGATACTTTTTCAACTGTGACACATGGAACACATCGTGTAAATAAGAAAGATGTGGCTGTAGCGCAATTTGATATGTAACAGGTCCAATCCGCTCCAAAATCTCATAAGGACCCATAAATCGGGGTGTAAGCTTCTTGGCTTTAATGGATCTACCAACACCAGTGACAGGTGAAACCTTCAGAAATACATGATCATCCACTTCAAATTCTAAAGATCTCCTCTGATGATTTGCATAACTCTTCGTCGACTTTGGGCCATCAACAACTTCTGCTTGATCAGCTGAATCTTTCTGGTTGTGACGTTCACTAAATCCGACAAAGTGGAGATCTACACTTCCTCCCGTACAAAGCTTCATATGGTGCCATTTGAATACTATCGTGATAACTGTTGTTATAGGCAAACTTTGCTAATGACAAGTGAGTGTCCCAACTGCCCTTTAGCTCTATAGCGCAAGCCCTCAACATGTGCTCGAGAGTTTAAATAGTCATCTCGGTCTGTCCATCAGTCTGAGGATGATAAGTAGTACTAAACTTGAGCTTAGTGCCCATGGCTTCATGTAATGACTGCTAGAAGTTCAATGTAAACCTCAGGTCCCTATCTGAAATGATACACTCCGTGAAGTCGAACAATCTCATCTATATACAGCTTTGTCAATCTTTCTAAAGAGTAAGTACTCTTGATAGGCAAGAAATGTGCTGACTTAGTCAATCTGTCCACAATTACCCATATTACATCATAGCCAGCTAGGGTTCTTGGCATGCCAGTAATGAAGTCTATAGAAATATTGTCCCATTTCTATTAGGGAATATCGAGATTCTTTAATAGTCCTGGAGGTCTCTGATGTTCTATCTTGACCTTTTGACATGTCAGGCACTTTAATACAAAATCTGTGACATCCTTCTTCATTTTTGACCACCAGTAATTCTTTTTCAAGTCCTGGTACATCTTGGTTATCCTTGGGTGTATCGTGTAATTACTCTGATATGCCTCTTCTAGAATAGTCTTTTTGATTTTCTCATTATTAGGGGCACAAATTCTCTTCTTGTACCTCAGGATTCCTTCTTCACTAATTTCATAATCAGGCACACCACGGGTCTCCACTTCCTCTCGAATGCTCAATAACCGGTCATCCCCCATTTGTGCGGCCTTCAAGTCTTGAAAGAACTCATAATCACCAAAATTGATTGTAGAGTGGCTGGAGCCTCATGCACTATTTGGAGATCTCTCAATATCTCTAAATAGTAGTGTTCCTCTAAACTCATGTGAAACACATGCACCGATTTCCTACTCAAAGTGTCTGCAACCACGTTGGCTTTACCTGGATGATACTTAAACTCAAAGTCATAGTCCTTGATGAATTCCATCCACCAGCATTGTCTATTATTCAGTTCTTTCTGATCTACTAAATACTTCAGGCTCTTGTGATCGTTGAAGACTTCAAACTATGATCCATATGACTAGTGTCTCCAGATTTTTAATGCAAAAACCACCGCCGCTAATTCCAGGTCATGTGTAGGATAATTCTTCTCATGTGGCCTTAATTGTCTAGATGCATAGACAACCACCTTATCTTCCTGCATCAGGACATACCCTCAACCCTTAAGTGAAGCATCAGTGTAAAGGGTGTACGGTTTACTAAGATCTGGAATAGTCAACACTAGTGCCGTGGTCAACTTAGCCTTTAGTTCTTAAAAAGCTACCTCACACTTTTTGTTCCAGATAAACGGTTGGTCTTTCTTGGTTAACTTAGTTAGAGGTATGGCGATTTGAGAAAATCCCTTGATGAATCTTCAGTAATACCTAGCTAAGCCCACAAAACTTCTTATCTTCGTCATAGATTTTGGTGTTTCCCAGTTCAACACGGCATCGACCTTGCTAGGATCAACAGCTACTCCCTCAGTAGATATTACATGGCCTAAGAACTTCACTTCTCTAAGCCAGAACTAGCACTTGCTTAACTTAGCATACAACTGATGATCCCTCAATATTTGTAATGCAATGTAAAGATGCTCTTGGTGTTCTTCCTCATTTTTAGAGTATATCAGGATGTTATCTATAAACACCACAAACTTGTCCAAATACGGCCTAAAGATCTGGTTCATATAGTCCATAAACACTGTTGGAGCATTCGTCAAACCAAAAGGCATTACTAGAAACTTGTAATGTCTGTATCTGGTGCGAAAGGCCGTCTTCAGCATGTGCTCTGCTTTGACTCTTAATTGATGATATCCAGACCTTAAGTCAATCTTGGAAAACACCATTGACCCCATTAGTTGATCTAGCAAGTCATCAATCCCAGGCAGAGGATATTTGTTCTTAATAGTCACTTTGTTCAACTGCCTGTAATCTATACACAATCTCAAGCTCCCATCCTTCTTTCTCACAAACAGTACTGGTGATCCCTACGGTGAGACACTTAGTCTAATAGATCCTTTTTCAAGTAACTTTTTGATTTGCTTTTTCAGTTCTGCCAACTTAGAAGGTGACATTCTATATGGTGCTTTGGAAATTGGAGTTGTCCCTGGCACTAACTCAATGGAAAACTCAACTTCCCTTTCAGGGGATAAATCCGATATTTTCTTAGGAAATACTTCAGGAAACTCCTTTACTACGTCGATTTGGTCTATACCAACTTCTTTATCTGTACTAACAAAAAAGAAAACAGCATAGGCCTGACAACCCTTCTGAATACACTTAGTTGTTTGAGTAGCAGACAACCACAAAAGACCATTAATAGCCTCAACTATCGTAGTGCACAAAGGAAGAGTTACCATCTTCCTTTTGCAATCCAAAATGGCATTATTTGCTGATAGCCAATCCATGCCAATAATCACGTCAATACCCTTGAGGGGTAGACAAATCAAATCAATCACTGACTCATAATTCTCAAATTTAAGCACAAGACTTAAACATACCTGTGTGGTTAACACAGTGGCTCCCGCTTTAGTTGACACTTTCAACATGTAAGACAAATCATGCATTGGAAATTTAAACTTTTGAGCACATTCCGTAGCAATAAACGAATGAGTGGCACCGGAATCAAACTAACAGGTATATCATGTCCTTAAAGAGAGACAGTACCTCTAATTAGATTAGGAGACATACCAGCTTCCTCTCTAGTCAAAGCAAAAACTCTCCCAGGCACCGTGGATATGAAACTAGGAGTTTGCTGCTGCGTCTCTGGACAATTACGAGCTAGATGTCCAAACTTATGGCATCTATAGCATTCCCAACACTGTCCTGGATGATTTCTCCCACATCTCATGCAAGGGCCACTAACACTTGGTGTGGATCTGACAGGCTCATGGTGGACACTCCGATCTCCCCCTATACGGCTCCCCTGAGCCTGTCTCCTTTACATAACGCCTCCACGGGCTGAATTCTTCTGATTCTGGCTCTTGCCTCTGCTTAAGTTACCCGAGCTCCCATAACTGTAGTTATTCTTTTTATTGATTCCTCCCATTGGCCTCATAAAACTAGAGAATCTGCCCTGGTTATCCCCACGTCAGCTCACCTCTACCTCTCGAGTTCTGCGGGCTGTCATCATAAGTTTCGTGCAGGCATCCTCAAAACTCTTAAACTCATATAAGACCATTTGCTACTTCAACTCTGGCTCACCCGTTCTATCAATTGCCGGGCCATCCACTCTAGATTATCTTTATGCTGCAGGTAGGTAACATGCTTGGAAAGGTCAATATACTTGGCAATGAACTCATCCTCATGCATATTCTAGTCTTATGAGATTTTGGAGCGGATTGGACCTGTTGCATATCAAATTGTGCTACCGCCACATCTTTCTTGTTTACACGACGTGTTCCATGTGTCATAGTTGAAAAAGTATCATCCCGATTCGTCTCATGTTATTGAACCCGAAGAAGTCGAGTTGCGAGATAATTTGACCTATCCAACAGAACCAGAGCGGATTTTGGATGTTAAGGATAAACAATTGAGAAACAAGACTATCCGTCTTGTTAAGGTCTTTTGGAAGGGCATGAGTCCTGGTGATACTACTTGGGAGACTGAGGAACGGATGCGTTATGAGTACCCTTACTTGTTTTCTTAGTAAGCACTTTGAGTTGCTTCTGTTTTTAATTTGTGTATGTGGTTGTTTGAATTTTGGGGACAAAATTCTAATTAGGTGGAAAGAGTTGTAATATCCTAATATTTTAATTTTTTTAAAAAAAAGAAAGATAAAATAATAATATTTTAATACCAAAAAGAAGAAGGGAGCAACTTTCCACACTTCCGTTGAAAAATTGATCCATGGAAAATTGACTTGTGGAAAGTTGATGCATGAAAAAATTGAGGCGTGGCAAAAAAAATGGAGGCATTTGGATCAGAAAGAAGACTTTAGAAGGAGGAAGGAAGACTTTGGGGGAAGGAGAATTAAATGCAGAAAGAAAATTTGCGCTGGGTGGTTGAAAGATGGGAGATAAAAAGGGAGAGGAGACGCAGAAGACAAAATGTATGCAAGGAGAAAGAGAGAGAACGAGAAAGAGAGAACAAGAATCAGAGAAAGAGAGAACGAGAGAAGAGCAGAGAAGGTTTAACATTTTGAAGGATAATACAAGCTTTGGGGATCATCTAGATACATAAATATAGTTCTTTTTATCAAACTTTCTTCTTGAATATTTCCTATATATTTTAGGTTTCCTAATGATAGTATTACTAAAGTACTTAGAGAAAATTTTGAGGCTTATGTATGATATCAATATGGAGTTTTGGTAAAAGATGATCATAGAAATTCATAGGTAAATGAGTTGTTAATTTTAATCAGTTAGATTTGTCCATTTGTTGGTTTTTAGTGCTTAAATTGATTTTTCTAGTTGAAAAATATGTTATCTATGATTTACATCATATTGTACCAATTAAAATTAAGTTTAATAATTTATTTGAGGTGTTTAACATATTATTAAGATTTTAATCGGGTTTAGTTTTATTTATTGGGTGATTGGAAGTTTTTAAAATAATTATTTTAGCTAAAAAGTTTATTATTGATGAAAATATATATATAATGGTTATATCATTAAAGTTTTGATTAGATTATTTATTTATAGATATTTGAAATATTATTGAATTTTTTATAGTTTGATTTTGAGAATTTAGAACATAATAATCTTATATTTGAAAATTTGGAAAATTCTTTTTAGTAAGGTAATTGATTCGGAGGTTATAAATAAACAATTTGGCTTTTAGAAAATTTTAAGTTATTTTTAAAATACTTAACTTTGGGTTATGAGAGTTGCGGGAATTTAGAATAAAGATTAAATTAAATTAGAAATTTAACTAATATAAAGAAGTTTAATTAATTAATTAATTAATTAGTTTATATTAATATGTGATTATACTAATTATGTAGATTAATTATTGGTTGAGCAAAGGATTGACCTTGTGGTAATCCTTTTTATTGCTTTGGTAAGAGGTAACTACTTTCCACATGTTGTATTTGCTAATATGTTGTTTGTGAGTATTTTGCTATTTTTGAATAATATTTGTTATTTGGAATTCGAGTAGATAAGTTACATCTTTTGAGCTATGAAAATTGTCTTGTGGGATTTTTAAAATTGTGATTGAGAAGTTTGAAAAAATATATGATTTATATCCTATGTATTATATTGAAAAAAGATTGAGACATTTTTATTATATTGTGAATGATGGGTTATTATTTGAATTTTGGATTGAGTCCGATCCTACCACGTGGTAAGGCCGCTATTGGTGCACATTGGTTGGCTTCTTCCTTTGTTCCCCATAGTGAGGGATAGACCTTTATGGCTTCTTATTCATCCCCAGAGTGAGGGATATGTCTATATGTCTGATTAATCCCCCATAGTGAGGGATAGACTTATATGGCTTGTGTGTTAGCTCCCATAGTGAGGGTTTGGATGATTGAAATTATATATCTATGTTTTTTAGAATTAATAATTGTCCCACTTGACACATCACAAGCACGTGTTAGTATGTATGATGAGTTGGAAAGTTGGTTACTGAGACGTTTGTCTCACCCTGTGGTTTTTACTATCTTCAGGTGATAGTTCAAGTGGTGACCCATTAGGGAAGGCTCTGGAAGCATAGTGTGCTGTTATAGCTTGTATAGCCTCCTGACTTTTGTTATATGTGCTGATTTGTTATATATTGCCACATAGGGCTCATCTACTCTAATGTTATAAAGTATTACTTTTAATTACTACTATCTGATATGGGGGTCGTTGGAAGGCCAGAGATATTTAAGGCTTTGCGTATTATGCTCTTTTGATAGTGTGGACTTTTGACTAATGGGCTCTATGACTTATATTAAAAGGATTCATCAGTTAGTATGTTTGAAAGTATAAGTTTGGTTTGGGCTAATGGTTGAATGATATTTCTGGACTTTGGAAGTCCAAGGCCCAAGTTAATGGTCGATGTTGCTCGTAATATAAGTTTATTTCTTTTAACCATGATAGCGATTTTAAAATTTAAGGTTTCTTCTTTTCTATCATGATTAATCATTCAAATAAATTGTTGGATTTAACCTAAAACATGGCTTTGAAAGAACGGTTGTCACAATTTGGTATCAAGAGCGTAATATGCAAAGTCTTAAATATCTCTGGCCTTCCAACGACCCCCATATCAGATAGTAGTAATTAAAAGTAATAGTTTACAACATTAGAGTAGATGAGCCCTATATGGCAATATATAACAAATTAGCACATATAACAAAAGTCGAGAGGCTATACAAGCTATAACAGCACACTTTCAACATGTAAGACAAATCATGCATTGGAAATTTAAACTTTTGAGCACATTCCGTAGCAATAAAAGAATGAGTGGCACCGGAATCAAACAACACAGGTATATCATGTCCTTAAAGAGAGACAGTACCTCTAATTAGATTAGGAGACATTCCAGCCTTCTCTCTAGTCAACGCAAAAACTCTCCCAGGCACCGTGGATCTGAAACTAGGAGTTTGCTGCTGCGTCTCTGGACAATTACAAGCTAGATGTCCAAACTTATGGCATCTGTAGCATTCCCAACACTTCCTGGGTGATTTCTCCCACATCTCATGCAAGGACCACTAACACTTGGTGTGGATCTGGCAGGCTCATGGTAGAGACTCCGATCTCCCCCTATACGGCTCCCCTGAGCTTGTCTCCTTTGCATAACGCCTCCACGGGCTGAATTCTTCTGATTCTGGCTCTTGCCTCTGCTTAAGTTACCCGAGCTCCCATAACTGTAGTTATTCTTTCATTGATTCCTCCCATTGGCCTCATAAAACCAGAGAATCTACCCTGGTTATCCCGACGTCAGCTCTCCTCTACCTCTCGGGTTCTGCGGGCTGTCATCCTAAGTTTCGTGCAGGCATCCTCAAAACTCTTAAACTCATATAAGGCCATTTGCTGCTTCAACTCTGGCCTCACCCGTTCTATCAATTGCTGGGCTATCCACTCTAGATTATCTTTATGCTGTAGGTAGGTAACATGCTTGGAAAGGTCAATATACTTGGTAATGAACTTATCCTCATGCATATTCTCTTGTCTAAAAGCATAAAAAGCTGTTTCTTTTTCTTGTCTCATGGCTGGGGGAAAGTAATGGTCAAAGAACATCTGCTTAAATTCGTTCCAAATAATCCCCGAGTCATCTTTGTCGCTTATGCTCCTCCACCACCTTTTAGCTCAGTCCCTCAATAAGAAAGACTACAACTGCTTGTACCTTTTGGTAGGTATTACAGCCACAAGCTTTGAATATTGTCTCCATATCATTGATCCAAGCCTCAGCTTTGTCAGGATCCATATCCCCATCAAAAGTCTTTGGGTGATGCCGCTCTATGTCCTTCCATATACTCTTAAGATTCACAGCCTCCTCTTTTCCTTGTCGCCTTCGTGAACTACTCTCTTCTCTAGTTCCTTCAATAGAATCCCTGTGGGTGATAAAATTTCCCACAGACGGCTTAGGAAGCCCACCCTCTTCAAACTCTTCCACAGCTTTCTTGACTCTCAAATGTTCCTCCATCTTCCTTACTCTCTCATCTATCACCTTAACTACCACTTCCCTTAGCTGTTGCAGTAAGGTATCTTGGTTAAATTGTAGAGGATTCGTTGGTTGATTAGGCAGGTTTGTGGATTCATCTCCACCCTGATCAGTTTGTCGGGATCGCGTCCGTACCATCCTCCCCACCTAAGGATGGAACCCACCAAAAGAAACATAAAGCAAGGTCAAGCACAGGCACAAAGTAACAAGGAAGGTTATGTGAGATTATTATATATTGCTACTAAATGCAACGTAATGCAACCCAATTCACAGAATCTTTAGCTCTGATACCAAATTGTGACAACCGTTCTTTCAAAGCCATTTTTAGGTTAAATCTAACAATTTATTTAAATGATTAACCATGATAGAAAAGAAGAAAACTTAAAATTTTAAAATTGCTATCATGGTTAAAAGAAATAAACTTATATTATGAGCAACATCGATCATTAACTTGGGCCTTGGACTTCCAAAGTCCAGAAATATCATTCAACCATTAGTCCAAACCAAACTTATACTTTCAAACATACGAACTGATGAATCCTTTTAATATAAGTCATGGAGCCCATTAGTCAAAAATCAACACTATCAAAAGAGCATAATACAAAAAGCCTTAAATATCTTTGTCCTTCCAACGACTCCCATATCGGATAGTAGTAATTAAAAGTAATAGTTTACAACATTAGAGTAGATGAGCCCTATGTAGTAATATATAACAAATTAGCGCATATAAAAAAAGTCGGGAGGCTATACAAGCTATAACAGTAACTATGCCTCTGGAGCCTTCTCTAATGGGTCACCACTTGAACTATCACCTGAAGATAGTAAAAACCACTGGGTGAGACAAACGTTTCAGTAACTAACTTTTCAACTCATCATACATACTAACACGTGCTCGTAAGGTGTTAAGTGAGACAATTATTAATTCTTAAAAACATAAATATATAATTTCAATCATTCAAACCCGCACTATGGGGGCTAACACACAAGCCACATAAGTCTATCCCTCACTATGGGGGATTAATCAGACATATAGACCTATCCCTCACTCTGGGGGACGAATAAGAAGCTACAAAGGCATATCCCTCACTATGGGGGACAAAGGAAGAACCCAACCAATGTGCACCAATAGCGGTCTTACCACGTGGTAGGATCAGACTCAATCCAAAATTCAAATAATAACCCATCATTCACAATATAATACAAATGTTTCAATCTTTTCTCAATATAATACATAGGATATAAATCATATATTTTTCCAAACTTCTCAATCACAATTCTAAAAATCCCACAAGACAATTTTCATAGCTCAAAAGATGTAACTTATCTACTCGAATTCCAAATAACAAATATTATTCAAAAATAGCAAAATACTCACAAACAACATATTAGCAAATATAACATGTGGAAAGTGGTTATCTATCGCCAAAGCAATAAAAAGGATTACCACAAGATCAATCTTTTGCTCAATCAATAATTAATCTACACTATTAGTATAACCACATATTAATATAAACTAATTAATTAATTAATTAATTAAACTTCTTTATATTAGTTAAATTTCTAATTTAATTTAATCTTTATTCTAAATTCCCACAACTCTCATAACCCAAAGTTAAGTATTTTAAAAATAACTTAAAATTTTCTAAAAGCCAAATTATTTATTTACAACCTCCGAATTAATTACCTTACTAAAAAGAATTTTCCAAAATTTTCAAATATAAGATTATTATGTTCTAAATTCTCAAAATCTCATTTTACGTTTAAACCTCAAAATCAAACTATAAAAAATTCAATAATATTTCAAATATTTATAAATAAATAATCTAATCAAAAATTTAATGATATAACTATCATATATATATTTTCATCAATAATAAACTTTTTAGCTAAAATAATTATTTTAAAAACTTCCAGTCACCCAATAAATAAAACTAAACCGATTAAAATCTTAATAATATGTTAAACATCTCAAATAAATTATTCAACTTAATTTTAATCGGTAAAATATGATATAAATCATATATAACATATTTTTCAACTAGAAAAATCAATTTAAGCACTAAAAACCAACAAATGGACAAATCTAACCGATTAAAATTAACAACTCATTTACCTATAAATTTTTATGATCATCTTTTACCAAAACTCCATATTGATATCATATATAAGTCTCAAAATTTTCTCTAAGCACTTTAGTAATACTGTCATTAGGAAACCTAAAATATATAGAAAATATTCATGAAAAAAGTTTGATAAAAAGAATATATTGTGTACCTAGATGATCCCCAAAGCTTGTATTACCCTTCAAAATGTTAAACCTTCTTTGCTCCTCTCGTTCTCTCTTTCTCTGATTCTTGCTCTCTCTCTTCTCTCTCTTGCATACACTTCGTCTTCTACGTCTCCTCTCCCTTTTTATCTCCCATCTTTCAACCACCCAATGCAAATTTTCTTTCTACATTTAATTCTCCTTCCCCCAAAGTCTTCATTCCTCCTCCTAAAGTCTTCTTTCTGATCCAAATGCCTCTATTTTTTTCCACACCTCAATTTTTCCATGCATAAACTTTCCATAAGTCAATTTTTCATGGATCAATTTTTCAACGGAAGTGTGGAAAGTTGCTCCCTTCTTTTTTTTTGGTATTAAAATATTATTATTTTATCTTTCTTTTTTTGAAAAAAATTAAAATATTAGGATATTACAGTAACTGAGCATGATTCTCAAATATTACTTCCGATCCTAAATATAAAAGTTAGTTGACTAATTTAAAGAGGTTAAGGAAATAAATTAAGTTAGTTCTTTGTAATAAATATGTGTTGTCTTTCCTAAAATATCATTGCTAATCAAATTTATTTGCTAGAACTACTATTACTAAAAGGACGAAAATAAGAGTCTAACGAAGTCTTATATTAATGACACAAAGTGGTATCAATTATGTAATTATAATCTCTATTTCCGCATCTATAACAACTGAGTATTAATTTTTTGTAGCAGTCATATTTAAAAAATTGATATTTGAATATTGCAGTTGTCCCGTGCTGTTGGAGGCTTTTTTATTAAATAAATTATCTAACTTTTAAATTATATAATATGAATTATATCACTATAAAAATCATGAATTATTGACGCAATTTACAAATTTCATAAAAAAACTGTCATTAATTGATTAAGGGCGGAATCTCATCACTAGATTTCTAAATATATTTAGGAATCTCTGTTTATTAACTTAATAACGATTCTTATAAATTATAAGATGGATTACGTTTAATTATTAGGAAACCTAAAAGTCTTAGACCTCAGGGATCAAAAGTTAATCATCACACTAATTTACAAGATCTATGGCTCAAAAGATGATTGTTTTCATCTTTTGTGTGAAAAAGCAATTTAAATAATTTATATAAACTGAACCACAAAGAGATTCTTCAAATAATTTATTTTCTAAAAACTAGTTTTGTTTAATATGCTGCACATCCAGATTAACCATATATGTTTTTCTTCAAGATTTCCTTCCATTGATATATTTTAAGACTTTAAATACGTTTTGCCGTTAACTAAATATGTTATATACATATATATATATTCCTTTAATATTTTTAATAATGCAGTCAATCAGCACTCCGATTCTTAATTTTTTTTTATGAATTTTAAATGTGAATATAATGGGAAAAAAAAAGATCTTATATACATTTTTTTGGCAAAATTTACTATAACCTAGACATTTTTTTTTACAAATTCTCAAAATTTGAGGAATGAGTCACATATTAAATTAAATTGGATATTCAAATGGAACCAAACTATAAAATGATTAAAATGCAGGTGTGTTTGATCTTGAACTGGGCGGCTTGGTTCAGGTTATGGTTTCAAACATTTAAAAAAAACAAAAAGCCGAAACAAATTGAACCAGATCGTTTTTAATATCTACATTATCTAATAATTATCCAAATCCGATGCTAAATAAATAAAACAAGCCAAGACTCAATCAGCCCAAAGCTAATAAACCCATTAATACCTGGTAAAAACCGTAAAACTATTACGCAAACAGAAAGAAATATGAACAATATAGATAGATTAGGGTGAAAAAAATTCTAAAAAAGTAAAACATCTATTTACATTAAAAAAAGAAATAAGAAATAAAGCTTTTCAATATTTGTTTTTAAAGTTTCACAGAAAAGCATTTTGGTCATTTTATCCTTATTTATATGTATGTTTAAAGGCCTGGGTTTTCAAATAAATTTGAGGAATCGTTGACTAATAATGATGAAAAAATTCAAACTAATTAATTTTAATTTCAAGTTATTAATTATTATAATAAATAATTGTTTTTTTTCACATTAATTTTATTGCTTGAAAATCAAATTGATTAGATTAGACAGATTCGATTACTACTAAGTAATTAGATATTAATTAATATCTTCTCTTCTTTAACGTCTTTGCAGTTAGAGCTAAAAAAACAGGTCAGCCCGATCTTACAGAAACGACCTTGCAGGGACGGCGGGTTTAAAAGGACCGGCCTTACAAGGCTGAAATTTCAAAAATACCCTAATTTGCCAAGCTTGGTCCTTAAGCAATGGACTCAGAGCTGGCCCGCAGACTTCCGGTCTGTTTAAATTTTTTTTACATTTTTCATATTTCTTACCTGTTTTATCAAAAAATGAAAATAAATCAATGAAATTACTAGTAAAAGACATAAATATGAATAAAATTAAGTCACAAATAAGAAAGATCATCATATCTAAATGTCCAACAACATAGAAAAAATCTAAAACATCTATTAGACATAACAAGTCAATAACATTAACATCCAAAAGTTTCATTAAAAGTAGACAAACACTTTCACTAAAAAAAAAAGGACAAACACTATCGTCACTATCATCAATTATAATGATATTTGATTGGACACTTCAGTAGTAATAGGCTCTTCTTAACTTCTAAAAATATCAATGATTTATTCCCAATACTATTTAGCTATTCTAGAATCTAATATGTCTTCTTCTATCTTTTTAAATTGAATTTTTTACCCACTAGTAAGTTTGTTTAAAATTATCAATATTAAGTTTGTTTTAGAGGTTTCAACTTAGCAACTATTGGGGATTGATTCTGTGTTGTCTACTTACTACCTTTGGTCTTAATTATAAGATCTCATTTCTAGTCTACAAATAAGGTCTTATAATTTGGACCGGAGTAGTATTTTTTTTCTTAGGATTAATTGTGCAAACCACTTTGCTGCACAGTCTTATAGGAAGTATGAAATATCTTAGCACTTTGGATTGATCCATAGTATGCTTTTAATAAGTTAATGGTGTCATCCTCTTTTTGCTTTTATTTATGATCGTCTTCTTTAGTTTTATCTAGTTCGTTTGTCTAACCCTATTTAAATATAGAGTAAAAATTTTGATATAGCCACTATAGAAAGGTGTTAACTTATTTATTAAAATTTTATAACATATATACAAATTGATACGTATTTGTTGGTTCATTCATTAAAATTTTGTTTTAATACAGGAAATATATTTTGTTTATTTAATATATAAATGTTGGTTCAAATAAATACAAATTTGAAATTTGATTTAGGAATATGAAGAATATATTTTTTATTATTTTAATATCATTAGAGACTGATGTGTGAATTGAGAGTGAGTGAAAGACTGAAAAAGAAACTTAGAGAGAGTGTGTGTGTGTAAAATGTTAGGAACTTAGGTTAGGGTTAAGAAAAAAAATATAAATTAAGAAAAAAAATTATTGTTAGTGGGTTTAAATGGGCCTGCCTTTTTATTTTTGGCCCTACAGGACTGGTCCTTTTAAGTCAAAGTTTCTTTTAAAACTCTAAATTACAACCCGGCCCTCAACTTAAACGGCTGAGCCCGGCTCTATTTGCAAGTTAATCAACAACTTCGGTCTTCAAAAATGTTTATGATTTTTTTGATCTCTTAATTAAAGTTAAATTCAAAGTTAAAACTATGCATCTGAATATAATACTACCTCTGGTCTAATATAAGACCTATTTGATTTTATTTGGTCCTAAAATAAGATCCCAATCCACTTTGTCTTCATATTTATACATTTTTTTTCAAAGTAGCCTTTGTAATAATAAGAGTTCTAGTCTATACACTTAATTAGTAAGAATATTTTAGGAAAGACAACAATATTTAGAACAAATAACTAACTCATCTTACTTCCTTAATCTCCTCAAATTAGTCAACTGGCTCTTATAATTAGTAGTATATTATTATTAAAACATTCCATGTTATATAAAAAAGATTTATTTTTTGGGTAAAATTTATTATACACATTAGTTCTACTTATTACTAATTTCAAAATCAATTGATTAGGAAGATTTGGATGAAATAGTAGTATCTCTTTTGAAATTACTCGATAACTTCAGTCTTGGAAAGTGTTTATGGTTATTTTTCAGGTTTTTTAATTCAAATTTAAATTTGACAAAGTGTCCATCGTGGAATATAATATATTTATTTTTGGAAAGATCCCACATTATTACAAAAAAAATAAAGTTAAAAAAAGAAAAAGAAATGGTTACCTTAAAAGAATTTAGATATATCTTTCAATTAAATATCTAAACAAATCCAACCACATTAAACATTCAAAGATCCTCCTAAAACTAAAAGGAAACTGAACTTATAAATATACGACTAGTTTGAAAATTTGCTTCAATTTCATTTTATTTCTCTTCTTTCACAAATAATAAAGATAAAGATGTCTAATCAAACTACTCTTCAAGGAGGGCCATCAATATTTGAAATTGATCAACGTACAAATCTTGGACGTGAAGTAATTCGAGCTCTGCTTTTGGAAGGTCAAGGTGATGAACTTACGATCTATGTCTCAAGAAGCCGATTTGAATACATGTTTGGAGAAGTAGAAGGAGGAGAAGGGGAAGACGAGGACGACGATGAAGAAATAGCAGACGAAGAGAATGGCGGCGGCGAAAATCATCGAAGGTCAGTAGAAAATTTAGAGAAGGTCGAGATTCAAGAGTCTACAATGTGCTCGATATGTCTGGATGGGATTACTCCGTCGAGTGAAACAGACGAAGAAGAAGACAAAGGAGCAGCTGGAATTCCCTGTGGTCATGTGTACCACCACAAGTGTATCTTCAAGTGGCTCCTCAAGCAGCAAACTTGCCCTTTGTGTCGCTACAAGATTACAAGCTAATGGTGTTTAAATTCATTAATTCATGATACAGAAATCAAATAACAGTTCTTCTTATATTTCTTATTTCAGTATCAAGATTTTTACTTATTTCTGGATTCAATCAAAGATTCAAATTATGCATGTAATATTCAATTTGTCCTTGCTTATATTGAGACTTCTGTAGATATTGTAGTTCTAAATTATTTAGTTATAATTTATATGTGTAACGACTAAGTCTTATTTGTAGTAATCATATTCCCAAAAAAAAAAATTAATATTTGAATAACGCAATTGTCTCCGGGAGAGCTTTTGATGGGCTACAAGTAGCTTATTTTAAAAATAAGCCCGATTCAAAAATTTGTCCTTGTTTGGCAGAGCTTGCGCACCGGGAGGGATTTTTTTTTTTTTTTGGAAGTAGCTTATGGAGTTGTTTTTAGAAGAAGTAGCTTATGGACCATGTCAGGAAAAGGCTGTCAATACCCACGTTTCTGCTGTTCTTGTCATCTTCCTCATATCTTCCATTATCTAATCTTGAATCTTTTTTTTTTTGGACTAAAATCTTGAGTTTTAGTTTGAAACGCCAGTGGTATTTTTATTTCCAATTTAAGACTTGAGTTAATTTTAATTTAATTGGCTTTTATCATAATTTTTTTAATTTTTATTTGTCAGATTTATTTATGAATGTGGATTATGCATGTTTCACTTTATATTTGCAATAACTTTTTATGATTTCTCTAAAGTTTTAAAATTTAATTCACTAATTAAATTTGACTTCTTCATATTAAATTATTTTAATTTCATGTATTATGTGAAATTTTTTTTTAGTCATATTTCATTATTTATTAAAACTCATACCTATTTTGGTCATTTTACAACTAAACTTACTTTTACCTAACCATAATCCAAACAACCCTTTATCAATCTCACTTTTACAAACTAATTTTTCCGAACTCCAATCCAAATATAATTCAGTTTATCCAATTTAGTTTTTATCCAACTTCACTTTTTCATAAGCCAAATTGACAATAACCTACTTTTCTAATCACTGATCCAAACGGATCCTCAATCGTGATATACTGATGTTGAAGGCATTGGTTAAATAAATTATTTAACTTTTTAATTGTTTAATATAAATTATATTTAGGAATCTCTTTTCAATGTCATTAAATTTAAAAATAAATTGTGAATATATACAATTTAATATATTTTTATTAAATTAAATTTTAACCAAATGTGCTAAACCCACTGAGTAGTTTCTATTCTGTAACACTACAATATGTGTGTGGATGCGCGGTGTTTAGTGAACATAACACAGAAAAGTAAAAGCATATTTATAAAATCTATCTCTCTTCCATATTGTGCAGTCATCTTTGATGACGGTATAACATTTGAATTAAACAACAATCCATCATTTAGAGGCTGGTGAAAAATCCTTTTCACAGGCACTAATACTCTGAGACAATAACAGAGATCGAACCCACAACCTTTCATTTATATAAGAGCTTTCACATGACTAGGTTACAATGCCATTGGCTTTTGTGAGAGATTCTTAGAGCCTTATGTAAACATCTTGTGGGCCCCCAAAAAAACAAAAACAAAAACGAAACAAAAGGGAGGGAAGGGTTGGCAACAGATGATAACAATACCTAAGAATTTTATTCATACACTACACGATGCTCAACCGTGCATGAGATACACACTTCTTCTTATGATGTTGACAAGGAACCGAGCATATAGATTACATTATGTAAGGACTAAAATCTATCTATACATAGAAAACTTGACCAACATTTAGAAGACTCTCATGGGGGACATTGAAGATCACACTGTTTTCCCTGCACATCTTCCTCAGGAATGCATATATGTAATCCACAGCTACTTTCTTGTACAATCTTGAATCCCTGCTTGCTCTCACAACGGTGTTCCCTAGTATGTGAACCACCCCAGCATCCCTGCAATTGTTCAGGAACTCAAGTTCATCACCGTCAGTCTGGCTGCTTCGTAGACCGGAGGACCTAACGGTAATATTCACGTGTGATGGAGATCTAGCTGGCACAATTGAATCCACTGATGACATTGTTGGATCCATATCAGATGAGGCTGTGTTGCCGCTGCTATTGTTATTCACAAGTCTATTATCTCTTGTTGTCTGCCTCCCTTGCTGCTGCTGCTCACATAAACTGTATTCCTCATCTGAGTCTGAAAATCCTTCCATCATTGACTCCAGCCGAACAAACATGAAAAGATTATCAAACAGTTTTTTCTCAAAATTGTCATCTTTTTTGTGCAGATCTCTATAGCCATATCGTGCTACACATCGAAACATGTGGAAGTTCTTCGGCCCTATTCTCCTGACAAGGAACCGTTCTTCTTCTGGGACGGTATAGACAGGTAGGTATTTCACACATACAAATACAACAACAGAATGGATGGCTGGTAGGTTGGTGATGAAGTGAGAAAAGATGTGAGGTACTCCACGTGCGAGCTCTGTGTAGACTAGTCCAATCCCTGGGACACGAACAAGTCCTAAACTTGGGCCAAGCCCGAGAATCCATGCCATAGATACCCTACTATGCATTTCAAACTCGTACCTCTTGACTGTGCCATAGTGCCAAACATACATAACTGTAAGGAATGCTCCAGCAATTACAAGGGGAGCCCAACCACCTTGGTTCACTTTGAAAAGTACAGCAGAGAAGTAAGTGCACTCCACAATCAGTGATAAGACAGTGAAGACGACAACAAGAATCCAATGGCAGCGCCACACCAAAATCATGATTAGCGTCATAAGCAATGTTGTGACCAGCATAACTATCACAACTGCAGTACCTGTTGGGACAATGACAATTCTTCACTTGAAACCATGCTGGAAAAAGACTGAAAACACTAAAACAAAGAGCTAAGTTTTATAATGTTTGCTAAATTGCCAAGTGTTTAAATAAATGAAATGCAGATGCAATTCTTTATAGACCCCTAATGCAACACAGTGTTACTTGAGGCATTCATCCGAATGGATTGATTTCACACATTCACCAGAGAAAAAGTTGCCGGCATTGAATTTAAACATGCAAACAATTATAAATAAACTGTTGCAAATCTTAGAAAACGTCGAGTTTATAGGGAGTGCAGAGCAGCATAAGATGTTATATGGTTGTAGTCTAGACCGCAATAATTTATTTTCTCAAAGTTATACAAGTTTCTTATTAAGCTGGGACTTTGGAATGCTGTAAGGAATCATTGTAACTTGTTAACTCGGAATTAGGCGTGCGTTTAGGAAATCAATCAATCCCTCATTTTTATGAACTTCTCCAATTTATTTTTATTTCCTACATCTCTCTGTAATAACATATATGTCATTTGACTATCCAATACAATATGATATTCCTGCATTTTGTGAGCTGCCTTCCTCAAAACATTGTATATGGGGCTAGGGAGCACATGATCAGAAGCTGAAACCCCTATCACAAGTTACTAATAACAACAGAAAGTTTACCATAAGCATTTCCAATCTGGCTTTGATTTTCAAACCCAGCAGTAACGGCAATGCAAAGAATCATTAGGATCCAGTTAATATCCGGAACATATATCTGGCCAAGGAATTTCTTTGATGTATGTATGACTTTGACTCTTGGGAAACAGCCATGTGCAAAGGCTTGCTTAATAATTGAATAAGTTGCAGATATTGTGGCTTGGCTTGCAACTATAGCTGCTGCTGTTGCAACAATAAACACAGGCCAATATATTCTCTCTGCAAAACTAAGGACAGTCAACATCAAAGAAAAAGAGGTTTCATTAAATAATCATCAGATTACATACTTCCTAATATTTGGTATGGTTATCGGTTTATCTTTGTTACGAGTCCCACATAACTTATATCTCAGATTAAACAATCTGTACTCTACCATAAATGGATGTAATGCAAAGCCTCCCTTTATTAACTCTTTCCTAATTATTTTTCCAACCACATGTTTTAACAGAAATCAAATAAATAAATGTCAAATTCATGCCCCCAACTCCGGACAGAAATGGTTGGGTAAGAAAGTGCTCACAACACATTTAATGACTCGCACGGAACTTATGTTCATGCGCTTTAGGCCATGTCTTAAAACTCAGATTATTCAATTGACAACGCTAGCTCAGTACTTCGGTCTCTAAAAATTTCACTACTCTGTTTTGTAATAAAAACAAAGTATAAATTACTCGCTCAGTAGTTAACAATATTTTAAATGTTACAACACAAAATAAGTAAGTTTCAATGGACTGAAGAATATGACGAACCTGGAATAGATTTATAGAAAGCATCCCGGGAATGATCCAAGTGACTCATAAGGTAGGCAGCTTGTCCGGAATAGGCTAGCAGAAGGCAAGGAAAAACAAGTAGAGTAAATGCTATCTGTACAGCTGAAACTGGAAAATGAGATAGGTCTGCAAATAGAGCCTCTGTCCCTGTAATAAATCATAAGAAGTTGTCAAAGCCAAGAGAACTATTTTCGTTATTAACTAACTGTTCTGAAGTACAAGAAGTAAATAAACGGCTGTTGTGCTAGATGTACCTGTTATGCTCAGCAATACACCCCCTAGGGAAGTCCAACCATCTATTCCTCCTCTTCTAAAATACCGATATATATAAACAGGATTAAAAGCTTTTAGAACATTGCTGTCGTGTTTCCAGATGTTGAAAATACCTATGCTTCCGATAAGGAGAAACCAAAGAAGAACAATTGGAGCAAAGAGCCAACTAACTCTATCTGTACCATAATGTTGCATGCTAAATAACCCGACCAAGATTACAACAGCAACCACCACAACTACACCTGCAGGCCAGATGGAACAAAGTTTAAGACTCAGAATTTACGACATATGGAAACCTACAAGAACTTTAAGGAACTAGGTGGGGGAATAGAAGAAATCGTTCCCCTTGTAAGGATCCGTACCATTACTGATGTCAGGGTGATTTACCTTGATTCCACCAGCAGCTGATAAAACTGTAGCAGAAGATCTAGTTATGTGTCTTTTAAAATAAATCAGAGACTTGATAAAGGTAGAGATGATAAACAAGAGATTAATTGCAGCAAATTCATTTTTCCTGGAGTCCTTAGCAATACTGCTTTATACATGATTGATAGGAAAATTTCAACTCTAGTATCCTTGTAAGCCCCATGTTCAGTTTCTCTCAAATTCTATACACCTCTTAACAGGGAACTTCTTTTCCTAAGCATAAGGCTTTCCAAAAAATTTAATAACTAACACAAGACAAAGCACAAAGGTAGAAGGAGCATATAAGAATAGCTGTAATTCTGAGTGGCACGTATAAGGGAACAAGTTTAATAAATCATGTTTTTTTGGCCGCTCCTAAGCTTCATTCCTACATCCACATCTTTGCCAACTAATTATAGGTTATATCACTGTTTCATTTTTCTCACCCCCATCAATGTTTTGTATATTTACGGTCCAGTGAATTTGCCCAAATGTGCACGTTCAACGTGCAAAAGCATAGTTAGTGGTAGATAAAGAACTTACGCATAGCCAGTTGACAGTTACAAAATGAGAAAAATTAATAATAATGTAAACCAGATCAGTTGCACATAAAGTTATACCAGATATTGCTGGGGTAAGAATCCCATCTCCAATAACCATGCAGGTGCCAACAAGGACAAGAATAAGGATAGCATTTTTCCTGGAAGCTTTTTCCTCTAACCATCTCTGCGTTTTGCAGCAAATGACCTTTCATGGATGGTAGACCGACTATAAGTTGTTAGCTCCTCGTCAGTACGATGTTGATTAGGAATTGTTTTTATATTTGCATGTCGGCAAAGCAATGAATAAAGTGCAAATGTTCCACCTGCTCCACAAATATGCAAGTTCAGAAAACTAAAGGGGTTTATCAGTGTCCAATTGACTTATCTGTCCAAGACACTTCTAATATGATATAACAGAGGAAATTACACAGTCGGAGATATCCATTATGTTATCAAAGACAAAGTATCTTCACTAACCCAGACATGTCTATTGGTGGGAATATCAGGGAATCACATTTAGAAGTTCGTTTTTACAAGAATGAAAAGGGTCCCAAAGTTTGCACCATTCATGGTACAAGCATAACGATGTTTTTCATTTTCCCAAAAGCAAAAAGTGAGAGCAAAATTATTTTTAGGCAAGCAAAACTACCTTTTGCTGCAGCAAAAACAAGAGCTGATGTAAATAAGAAATCTTGTGACTTGTAAGGGAGAAATAAAGTTCATTGATAACCTTGAAAAGTACAAAACAGAACTGGTCGTTATGGCAACTACTTGCAAAAATAATAGCAAACGTTTGATTTATCCAATCTCGATTATCTTAAAGACCAAAATTACAAAACAATACATACCTTGTCCGTTGTCATTTGCTCTTAATACGATGAAAACATATTTGAGGAGTGGCACCAGAGTAAGAGAGTATATGATCAAAGAAAGAGCTCCAATCACATCCTCCTGATCTTTCACTTTACGGGGAAAAGTATTGTAGAACACATACAAAGGCGAAGTTCCCAAATCCCCATACACCACCCCAAGGCTCTGATATGCAAGCCGCAGAAGCAATAGGGCAGAAAATTTCTGAAGAAATCGAAATTAGATCAACAAGATTCAATAAGAAAATATAATTTCAAATACAAGTAGATATAATAAATTACTTCTGGATCCGTACAAGAATAAGGGGAGATCTAACTAAAATTTGACAACAGATCATTTGTGACAAGTGACAAATCAAAAACTGAATTTCTTTGCTGAATACACATTGAGGAGGGACATGATTTTCTTTTAAGCAAGTGGAATGGAGGTGAGATCTCAAAGATTCTTACTCATAGGCCCCAAGTTGCGGGGCCATAAGCACTCTATCTTCCCATCTTTTTGCTAGAAGAGGCTTGCCCACAGGCCCCTAAATGAGGTATAGTGAAGGTATCTAGCCCTCAAGGTTGCATGAGCCTAAGGATGAAGTTACTTCAGGAAACATATCAAGAGGATACAACACAACCATTATGAGTCAGGCAACTAGCACTCCCCTTGACCCTTGTTGAGGAAGGATAGCTTACAGGCCCTCAAGGGGGACTTCTACAGGGATGCTTATCAAGGAACTTGCCTTCAAGTGTATTTTCGTTAACTTCTCAAAAGTTGTCACTCAGATTTGCCAAACCTAGAGCAAGACGTATTTGGCACACATAATGGAATGAAACGGAACGAAAATAAGAATAAGAAGGTGATCTTGAGGCTAAAATATCAGCATTGTCCTGATACTTTATAAGAGCATAATTTATTGCAGGAAATGGAATTAAAGGCAATCACTACACCAAACTGGGCCTCTTTTTATTATTTTCTATGATAGAAAGTAACCAACAGAATCCCAAGTGGGGCGCCACTGGGAAGTGTATGTGCAAAGTTTTTGCCATCTTTCTTCCTTTCACCTTTAAGGTGTAACAGAGCTAAAATTTCACAGGGAACTTTTACGAACTTCAGATGTAGGAACTCGGTTTCAAAGAAAGGGGGAAAAAAAAGGGATGTAGGAACACAGTTCTATGCCACTTTAGGTGGTTACTTTTTGTGCAGTAGCAAGCAACCTGATATGGAGTAATATGTTTAGGTTTCTTTAAGAAAATTATTCGAACTCCGCGCATGTCAGCAAAGGAAATGAAGTTGAGGAGGATCTTAAATACGAAGTCGCATCTTACTTTTTCTCTGTACATATTTCTGAGCCTTCCTGCTTCTTCATCCATAGGTTGGTCGAGGTTCTGATCCAAAGCCCACATGCTACCTTTGGTTTCACTGTCTTCACTGGTATCTACTCTTGAAGCCATTTGTACCAGACTTAATTGGCTATGTTGTGTTATATCCGTCTTCCTCTGTTCTTCAGAAGGCAAAATTAGGAGCAAGACTTTCACAATAGCCTCATTTGAAATCCATTCTTAGTACAACCACCCATCGAAGCTGAACAACAAAACCTGCACAGGCAGCCAAAATTGGAGATTTGATGGATTTACCTCACTTGCATCCAATCAATATGGATAAAGAAACAAACCTAATTTCTAGAATCCAGATAAACTTCGACTTCGAAGTTCAAACTTCAAACAGACTTACAGCCTTTGACTATAAATACATGTTAACAAAACCAGAACCGAAGATACTCGTGAATTCAACAGAGAAGGCAGAAGTAGCTTCAGCACCAGATATGCACTGATTTCAAATAAATAAGCAAGAATCGCAATCAAAGAGCAGTAAAACCAAGTTTGACCCGTAACAAGAGCAGGCAAAACAATGAAAATCGTCTCTTACTGAAAAAACACATGTGGGGTCACATGGAGAAGAGGATTCGTCTCAGCCACAGGATAGAAAAATCCAGTTCTATTCCACATGCTCAAACATGAAGACGAAGAGATGAACAGTAAACCACCCAACCCAAGTTGATTTCTGAGAGCAAAATGGAAGAGAAAAATAAATAAAAAATATGAACGCTACTGAGAGCAAGAAGAGGTTGTTTCCACGCAGCTTGGTAGCGTCATCCCAGAATGATGATATGATAAGCGGACAAGAACAATTAATTCGGAAGCACCACAAGCACCAAATGTTATTTTGGTCCGATTAATAATGATTGGTTTTGTTGCCGGTACAAAAGGAAAGGAATAACTGCGTTCAATTTCAATGGACAAAGATTTTGGCACAAACATGTACCGTGCGGGAAACAGAAGAATGACTACACTGGAGAAGGATTCAAAATAGAAAGTGTTTATTTTAGTAAAAAAATTTAAAGAGTTTTTAATATCTCAAGTTTGTTGTCATTTTAGTTTTAATCTCACAAAAAATAAAATAGCCTAGATTCTTTATCAGATTATAGAGATTAATATTATAAATGAAAAGAAATTTAAAGGATCAAAACCTATAGTTTGAAATTTAAGAGACAAAAACAAAAATAAAAATAAACCTAAAAGACTAAAAATTATATCAATCCAAATTTAAATCTCAACTTTTGTAATACAAAAATTTTGGAACATGTACTTCCATTAACAATACTACCTCATATCATAAATATAAAATCTAATTTATAATTAGGTACCACGAACAACAGATGGCAAAGAAAATTACTATAAACTAGATTATATATTTAAGATAAGTGATACTTAGGTCGAATTATTTATATTTATTATATCAGTTTTTTAAATTATATGTGATGAAGTGTCATATTAAAGGACAATCTTATTCAAACAAATTTTGCTTTATACTGGCTTCATAATCTTGTGAGAGCCCAATGCTTTAATGTATCATTCTGCCAATGTCTGAATTAAAACATTGTCATTAAATTCACATAAAAAAGTAAAATACATTATCATCTGTCATTAAAAAAATTAATATAAAAAATATAAAAAATTTGATGTAAGTATTTTTCTACTAAGATATTCTCTCATTCTCAGTATCTAACAAGGTAACAAACTCAATTTGAACGCGTCTGATTGATATGCTAGAGGGAGTAAGTTTTGTTTCAAATTTCAACGTAGAATCTTTACTTCCCTTAATAAGAATAAGTAAATATGAAGTGAGAAAGTATTAATACGGAAAAATAAAGCCCATGTGAAAGTGATACTGTAGGCAATTTTAACATTTTAAGAAAATATTTAGACAAAAGTATATATTTAGCATTTTGATTTTAGACAAAGTTTTAGTTTGGTTCTTTAATTTTAAAATGTATGTTTTTAGTTATTTAACCTTAAAATTATTAATCTTAAATGATATTTTTTATAATAATTATAGTTGTTTTGAAAACTAAATTTAACATATTAGTATTTGAAAATATGTCATCCATATTCAAGATCACATTATTATCACCTTTTATTAACAGTTTTCATATTAAAAGTATAAAAATATACTTTTTTAAAAAATAAGAAATTAAAATTAAATCTTGTATAAAATTAGAAGACTAGATGTCTAGTTCAGCCAAATATTTATGATAACGTTCAATTATAAAGATTTGATTTAAAAATTATATTAACCGTAATAAATATAAGTAGGCAGATCTAGATTTTCTTAGCGCAGAGAAAAGACAGATCTAAATTTCGTGTAAAAATTTAATGACTACTACAAAGTCAAACAAGCAGTAACAAGTAACAACCTTCGCACGGCCGTTAGATATTTTCCCGCCAAGAGGGTAAGGAAGCGTCCATTAGATTTTTTCATTATTAGTATTATAAGTACAGTAATTTTTTATTAAAAGTAATCCTATTCAAAATACTATTAAATACTAAATATAGACATCTTTTCTAATAAAAATTTAAATTTAAATTTATCATATTACGAGAGATTAATCATTTCTATTAAACCAAACTTTTGTTAGAGAGTGTCCATTAGATTAATTGCCAAATGAATCCCACCTCTCCGAGGGGCGTGTGACGTCTGAACCAATATTTTCAATTCCAAATGATGATGTGCCCACTACGATGTGGGAATATGTACTGTTGCCCTATTTTGACGAGGCTTGATGAATTTCAGTGCTATCTTTTTTGTGAAAAATCCCACATTTATACTTTTATACTCTTTCGGGTTTTAGGTATAACTACTACTCTAAATTTTTAATACTATCTTCTATATTCAATAGAAAAGTTAATTTGATATTCAATTACTCTAAATATAAGATCTCAATTCACTTTATCTATCATATTTATCTTTTTTTTTTCAAAATAGTCTTTAGTTACACATGTTAAAGGTTCTATCTAATCTACATGATTAGTAAGAATATTTTAAAAAACATAAGATCTATTTATTATAAATAACTAACTTAACAAAAATTTTTAATTTATTCAAATGAGTCAACTGGTTTTTATATCAAGAACCGAAAACTATATAAGAGGTAGGTAACTATTTTAGAGATATTAAGAAAATTAATTAAGGTAGTTATTTATAATGAATATGCATTAAATTTTCTAAATTATTTCTTTTTAATTATCTACATTGAAACTACTCCTTGGTCGGAACCTAATCTATAGAGATATTTTAGAAAGAAAATTATAAATTTCGGATTGAAGTATATATTATATTTGGAACCAAATCCATCCCTCTAACTATCTTTTACATTAAGGATGTAGTACAATATTTGGGATAAAGCATATTCATTTTATAAATTATACAATATACTTATTCCAAAAAATATCTCTTATCTCTTATCCCTATTTTTTTCCACTCATTCTCTCTTATCTTTTTCAGTTATTCTCTCTTTCATCACACTCTATAAATAAGAATATATTTAAAAATATTTTTTTACACATTTATTATCTTTAACTAATTTTAACCAATTTTTTTATATATTACTCCTAATTCTCAATATAAAAAATTATTTGACTTTTATTTTGGTTCTAAATATAAGATTTTAATTTATTTTTTTCATACTTATCTATTTTTCCTAAAGTAGTTTTTATAATAATGATAGTTTTAGCCAATACACTAGATTAGAATAATATTTTAAAAAAAACATATTTATTACAAATAATTAATTTAACTAATTTTCTTAATCTACTTAAATTTGTCAACCAGCTCTTATATTAGAAGACGTATTGAAAATGAAGATTTTAGAATAAGTTTTAACAAAAAAAATTTACTTAACTAATTTTTTTAATTTCTACAAATTTGTTACTTGACTAATATAACAAAGAGCACAGTGAGAATCTCACGTATGAAATAACATATTTTTTGACCACGGAATCAAATAACATATTAATTCAACAAATAATTAATTAATTTTTATGTCTAAATTAAAATTATAAAGAGTTGAAAAACAAACTGCTTATATCACTCTGTGAACAATAATGCAACTCCAACTCAAATAATTTAAATATCTCTTTTATGTTTCATTTATTTAATATACTAAAAAATAAATAAGAAGAAAGCTCAATCATATAGGGAATAAAATTGGGCCGCAAAATAATTTAATCATGTTTGTCTTTTAATAGAACATAAAGTCTACCGTATGATGTATCTCCAACTTATATATTCACAGAGATGGCGAGAGGACGTGGAAGAGAGAGAGAGTGTGGGACCCAGGAGTTGTCTGATTGCTTTTTGTCCATATTCATGTGGTCAGTTCTTCATGTGTTTTAAATTTTAAAGGTGACAATGTAGTACGGGATTACCACTGTCCATTTGAGGTTGACCTCAACGGGCTAGGTTGGGTACTGGGTTCCCCTATTATTTTAACTATCTGCACTACTTATAATGTCAATATTCCATCCTTAAGCACTATATTAATTAAGAGTCCGCATCAAGTGCTCACCAGGTGATGGTGATGAGCACCAGGGCTCATCACATGAGGAGTAATCTGGGCCATCCAGATCTAATCTGGACGGTCCAGATTTAATATTTTAAATAATTATTTAAAAATAAAAAAATTATATTTTAAAGAATAATAGTTAAAGATTATTTTTATTTTTTATCCTATACTTATTAAAATAATATTTAAAAAAAATAAAATAAAATTTGAACAACCCTTATGAGCATTAGGTGCTATACAAATTATTAATTGATACTATTATTGTTTTTTGGACATGGAATGATTAAAATAAGAAAAAACGATAGGCACAACAGGAAGCGTATGGATTTGTTTTCTCTCTTGCAATTGATGACTACATAGTTTATCATTATTTTTGTTATTATTTTGGATAAAAAATTGTAATCATTTAAATATAATAGCTTTTCATCGGTTGGCTGACATGTATTGTTTGAATCGATTATTCTATTTAAAAAAGAATGTATTAGATAAATATAAGTTGTATCCTTAAAAGAGATAATTAAAAGAGATAATTAATCCAAAGCTAAAAGATACACATTCTTATTTTTTATTTTTTTGGTGCAAAAGCTACACCTTCTCCTTCTTTTTTTTTTTAAAAAAAGAGATAATTAATCCACAGCTCTTATAGTTTCAACTAATTTTGAATCAGGTCCTTATTAGTTAGTTTTTTTCTTTTTATCAGGTCCTTATACTTTCACATGTTTTTAATTAGATCCTTGTATTTATTTTTCTTTTTATCAAGTCCTTATAAATTCACCTTATTTTTAATTAAGTCCCTGAATTTTTTATTCTTTATTTTATAAATTCTAATAGTACTATTATATAAACATAAAATAGTATATATTATTAATATTAGTTTATAAACAATAATATTCTAAAGATATTGAATTATTATAATGATTTTAATTTTTTCAGCAAAAAAATTAATTGTTCTAAAAAAATTTCCTGAATTAATTAATTCCATTACTTTTTTATTACATAATTATTAATTTAATTTAATTATTAATATTTTATATTCAATATTAATCTATTTAATTAAGCTCATATTTAATTAATAAATAAAAATTAAAACTATATGGACCTGATTAAAATTGGGAGAATTACAATGAGATCCCAAGTAATTAAAAAACAAGTCCCAGAGGTTGTCATTCTCACTGTAAGACTTGTTATTATAGGCTGCTCAGGTTGTTATTTGGGACTTTTTAGTGATTATTCTCTTATGTGGAACTTGAATGTAATTCCCTTAAAAATTTAGTGAAATTATAAGGACTTAATTAAAAGAAAAATAAATATAAAGACCTAATTAAAAAAAGTAAAAGTATAAGAACCTAATAAAAAGAAAAAAAACTATAGGGACCTGATTCAAAATTCGTTAAAACTATAAAGACTTACGGATTAATTAACCTTTTTTAAAATAAAAACTGATCAAACGAAAAATCATTGGCAACTACTGCCATCTTCTTTCGTTAACGCTCACCTCTTATTCAAAAGATAAAAATTGATCAAAGGTACAAAAATTTTATCTATCATATATTATCTCTGGTATTAGTTATAAGAATTAGTTGACTGATTTGAAGATATTAAAAAAGTAAGTTGAGTTAGTTATTTGTTCTAAATAGGTGTTGTCTTTTCTAAAATATCCTTACTAATCAAGTGTATTGGCTAGAACTACCATTATTAGAAGGATTACTTTAAAAATATATATATAAATATGAGAGAAAAAGCAGATTGAAGTTTTATATTTATGATCAAAATACAAATCAATAAGATTTTATATTAAAGATCAGAGGAAGTAAGTAAATTTAGCCAAAAGATCTGCAGGGGAATTGCTCCTGTTGTGTATGAGTAATGGTGACCTACTAATTTCTATGAACAGGAAGCCCAACTTCATCCTGGTTGAATGGATGATCAACGGCACATTTCTTATCAAATTAATTGCTTCCATTAAACCAGGAAAAAGGCGAGACTTCCGTACATCCTTTTCACGCCAAAATGACCAGAAATGTGAATTAGTAATTTTTTTTTTGTCTTCAATAAAAGGCTCAAGATTATATTTTAATACTTAAATATAAATGGCATATCAATTTACGGCGGGAATTTTTTTAAAATTACTAATCATTTTTTAATTAAAAATAATTAAAAAGATAAAGGTGCAAAAATAATTATAAACTCTTACCAAAAGCACATCCACCATTATACATTTTTTTGAGTTACAAAAGTGATCATAAATTTATAAAACAGAGAAAAATCACACGGTTGTTAAATTTGTCGAACGATCGTTATTTTTGTGGCAAGACCACGCTAATGTTATGAAAATAACAAAATGCCCCTAATCAAGAAACGAAAAAAGGAGTAAAGGTATAAAAAATTTTCTAATTTTTTAGTTAAAGTGCGCAAACACCATTTTTTTTCAAGTGCAAAAGTACCCATAACCATGCAATAAATTAATTCTTTCAATTTTAGCAAAAAAAATTATTAAATTTTATTATAATATTATAATACTAATAATGTTATGGTTAATATGTATGTTTTGTCTTCAAAATTTATATCAAGTTTTAATTTAGTCCTTTAAATTTATAAAATGTATTTTTAATCCCCTTAATAGTAGCACTGTTTGTCTCATTAACAAAAAATGTTGATTTAGCAAATTTAAATGGTAACTCTGCAATTAAATCTTGAAATATTGATGCTTCATTTAACATTTGTAAATTGAAAAGTATTTAAAATGAAACCTAATGAAGATGTGTTCTGATTTTTATTCTTAAGACCAACAATCTATCTTTCAATATATAAAGAATATTTTATTAAATGATTAAACACTAAGCGTGCTTTGTTAGCATTTAAATTCAGTGAGTCAGTATTTTTGGTTAATAAGACTAACGGTGTTAATATTTCTTACTGAAAATATACTTTATATATTTAAAAAACTAAATTAAAACTTGATATAAATTTAGAGGATCAAATGTATATATTAACTATAAAATTATCAGTATTAAAATAGCATGAGAAAATTTAATAGATTTTTTCGCTACAACTAAAAGAATGAACTTATTTGCATGGTTATGGGTATTTTTGTGCCTCCCAAAAAAAAAAGGTGTTTGGTGCACTTTGAGTAAATGTTTATTGGTATTTTTACATCTTTATTCTTTTTATTTTTTTAAGTTAAATGTATTTTGTTACTTCTATAATGTTAGCATGAGCCTCACCACGAAAAGTATCATTAGGCAAATTGCTCTAATTTGCAACTTCATATGTATTTTTATACTTGGGAAACACTTACAGTGGTGACCTAGGTGCACTTTAGATAAAAATTTATTTACATTTACCTTGATTAAAATGCAGCCTTAATGAACCTGAATCAACTTGAACAGGTTCTTCTTTTTCAAGGATGAAGAAGGGGATAACTATTTGGCTATATGTTGTTATTGGCATTGGTTTTAACAGTTTAATTAACATTACTTTGGTTGTTTCTCACCCAACAATATTATTCCATGCCATTCTTTTTTTAAAAAAAATAAATATCCCTTCGCCATGTAAAAGAAGTATGGATTCTTGAATTCAAAACGTTAAGCTTAAGCTTTTGTATGAGTTATTTGAAACTGTCTTCCACACACATACGAATAAATTCCACCCCCGAAAGGTCAAGATTCACTCACACATCTCTAGCGTATATATGACTTACTGTCATAAATATAAAAACTAATTTGCAGTGCAAAGTGTATTACAAACTAACTCTTATATTTAAAATTGGATATAGCATAATAATAACAAATAAATAGATGCCACATTTAGGACTGGATATTTATGAAACTGCATGTCCTAGTGATGAGAGCGGTAGCATGCTTTTCAAATCATTGGATAAGGCTAGTATCAAAGAAGGAAATGCATTGGAGATCAGGATTCTCTTGTCAGAATCCTCTCTCTCATTTTTTGCCCGAATTCCTTCTCCACCCTACCCTAGCGTAGGGAAAAAAAATTGGATGGTTCAGATAATATTATAAAAACTATTATTAAAATATTTTTATAAATTAATTTGTTTTATATTACACTTGCAAACTGTTCAAATTAATTTTTTTGCAATTTAAATTCATTTATTTAATAATATTATAATATTTTATAAAATATTACTCTTCTGGCCCTGAATATAAGACCTAATTGTTGAGTTGATTTTGGTCATAAATATAAGACCTATTTCTCATATTTATCAAATTTCTCTAAACTACCACTATGGATACTCCTTCAACCATAATCAAGTAAAAGAGGAAGATAGAGTATTAAAAAAGATGATTATGGTATTTTAGGAAAAACATGTCACATTTTTTATAATTAACTAACTTACCTAACTTCCTTAATCTAATCAAATTAGTTAAATGGGTCCAAATTAAGAACCGGAGGAGTACATCTAAACCATCCATTTGTTTATCTGAGGGTACAGAAGGGATTCACAGAAGGAAAAATGAGAAAGATAATTCTGAGAGGATCTGAATCCGGCCTCCTCAATTCACTTCCTCCATTTTTATAACTTACAAACCTCCACGAACAAGTTTAATTTCATCTAAAACAATTAGATATAACTAAAATTATGAATATTTATATCTCGTGTTAGGCTTATGGGAAAGAGAAAGAGGCTAGATCGGTCTTACCCTCATAAATGTACACCTCTTCATTGTATCCTTATTCTCTCATGCAAAAGCATAGAGCCCAAAGGAAAGAATTTGAGGGCTGCTATTTTCTTTTTCTACTTGTGTCTGTGGTGTTATTTAATTTGTGGCTAACGATAAGAAATATAATGACTAGACGGAGCAGGTACTGTGAGCCATCATATATACAGACAAGTTGGTGGGCCTTGTTCAACTGGGAGCCATCATACAAATATATATAGTGTGTGTATATATATATGCGTGTGTGTATATGTGTATGTATATATGTCCCCCTCATTCGTTGCTCAGATAGAGAAGGTGGCGTGGGCCATCATATATATTTGGCTAAACTGTACATTTGGTGCTTTAATTTTATAAAGAGTTTCAATTTGATCTCTTAACTTTAAAAAGTATAATTTTAGTTTTTTAACTCTAAAATTATTAACGAAAATTGACAACATTGAGATCTTAAATATAATATTGATAAAACATTCTTAAACACTAACATATTGTGTTTAATTTTCAAAAAAACCATCATTGTTACAAAAGATCACAATTTAAGCCTAATGATTTTAGGGTTAAAGAACTAAATGTATATTTTTTAAAGTTAAAGGATCAAATTGAAATCTTGTACAAAGTTAAATGACCAAATATATATTTTAACCTATATATTTATATCGGTCTTAAATATAAAAACTCAATAACTAATTTTTGAAAGCAAAAAAATTAGATAAACTAATTATTAGTTAAAAAAAATTACTGATTTTCTTAAAATATCCTCTTTAATAATTTGTATTAGAATTACTTCCTTTATTAAAACCCTCTTAATATGTTTAATTAATAGAGAGAATTTAAAAGAATTATGAATTTGAAAGACAAAATAAGTTAAGATTTTATATTTAGAAAAATAAACCCGTCCCCTTTAATTTTTTTTGCCAACAAACCCGTTTAGCAAGCTCTTACAATTTGAGAGCGGAGAGAGTACATATTATTGAGCCACAAAGTTCATAAATGAGCATATACATGCCCTTGTTACAAGTTTGCAGCATCCTTAAAGAAAGTATAGATACATCTCTTCCTGTGAAGAAAATGACTGAAGACAAAAATGAAAAGAAGCTCACCATAGTAATGACCACCATATGCTCATCACTATAATGTATGGTGAGGGTTTAGAACAAACAAGAAGAAGGAGCTAAGCCATGGCTTAAACTGTGAGACTGATCAGACTGATCTCTCTCACCGATGAATAATATTATTATTTAGGGGGAAAGAAGGAGATCCAGGTCTGAGCAGCAGTGAGAAAAAGAGCGAAAAAACCAGCAAGAAAAGCAATTATCGTCCATGGCGATTTGAAATACATATGAAAAGCTTGAGACAACCATGTCTTGTACCTCTTCTTATAATGCATCTCTATCTCATCCGCCACACTCGCATACGTTGAAGCATCAGTCCTCAAGTCTGTGGCTATGGTGTTAAACAGATTCGCCACTTCCTCATCGCTCCCAAGTCTGTTCAGCAGAACTCCGGCGGCTCGCAGCATCTTCACGTCGTCGGAGTGGTCGATGATTGTGTCGAGGAACTCAACGTACGAGCTGATCTCGTGCTTGTTCTCGAAATCCGGCAATGTCTCGTAGGCTATGAGATTGAGGTAGGTTGGTGCTGTAATATTGTCGACCACTATTTTGGGAAGTTTGAGTCTTCCACCGAACCAAGTGGACTGGAATGAGATGTCGATGGGGCTTACTGGTTTGCTTCGCTTCACTCGAATCCCTGCTTCTCTTAGCTCCTTTACGTTTCTGTATGTTCTTGATCTGTGTTTGTGTTTTGATTTGGTATCTTCCGGATGAAAGCCTCTCAACATTTCGCTGCGAAGATGATGAAGAAGATGAGGAGGAGGAGCAGGATGTACGAGTCGCACCTCAATTTCTTTACCTGCGGCTGCATTTACATTTGTAGAAGGGATGAACATGTATAGTCCAATGCATCCCCATCACTTTTCAGTTGAAAAGTGGAAGAGATTCCCAAAAAAAAAAAAAAAAGAGCTATTCATGGAATGATCCACAGAGGGGTCCAACTTTTTTCAAATATATTATGAGACTTTAACCATTAAATTTTACTTTCATCTTACCTGGCATCATATAGTTCTCTCTCTACAAAACAGCCTGGGATGATCTACTCATTAAAAATGGGAATCATTTTGGGTGTTCATCAAGTTGCTTATCACTTTATGATTTAATAATTTAAATTAATTATTTTTAAATAAGAAAATTATTTATTTTGGAAAATAAGAATTTAAAGATTATCTTTATTTTTATTATATAATTAGTAAAATAATTATTTTACAAAAATAAAAATAAAAAACTAAATTTGGATTGTCTAGAGATATAGATTTGATGAGTTTGGAAGTGATGGGCACCCCTCACTCATTCTGTTAAAAGGAATGTATATTGTGTTGGTTGCGTGAGTAGATTCCTTGGGAAGGGCTAGGGATAGGTGAATAAAAAATTCTAATACTTTAACTCTATCACCACTGTTTAATTACACTAGACAAAGTGTAATTCAGAAGGTCTAAATGATGATAGAAAAATATTATATAACAATGGAATGTAAACTTGGTGAGAGTAAGCAGTGTACCATGCATACATATTTACATAATTATTTGCAAAAAAAAAATATTTCTGCTAAAAATACATTTTTAATAATTTGTAATGGAACTGTCATTGATTAAAAAAATGCATTTAATATATGTATAATTAATAAGGATAATTTAAAAGAAATTATAAACATAAGAAAAAAAATGTGAATTAAAATCCTATATTCATATAGGAACAAAATAACCCCCATGATTAACCCCTTTCTTTTGTTTAGCATGGAAAGAGAGTATATAACATATTTAGATGGATATGCACTTCATTCGCAAGAAGAGAGAATAATATAAAAGAAGTGGGTCGTCCTTTTGTTAAACCTACATAATCAGAAACGGGACCTACCATTTGTCTCTGTCTGTCTTTACTTTAGTCAAAAGTGAAGTTAAATTTATGCCATCCAATTATAGAATAAGGTGTAGACTTCATATGCATTCATATGCCTAACTGAATATGCACACATACACATTGAAATAGAAATAGAAGAAAATAATAGTATGACATAGAAATAGAACCATATGTTCTCACCAGTCTCCTCGTCCTGCATAGCTTTTTGCATCGACGACAGTCTCTCTGGTTTATGCACCGAGAAACGTTGAAAGCGACCAACAAACATGTCTATGGCTCTAATGACGAGGTCGTCATCATTTGTTAAAAGGCTGAGAAGTTGAAAAGGAAGCTGGTTCTCCAGCAAGAGCACGTCCTGGCGAAGAAGAGCCAGCAGGTCAACCTGAATCTTCAGATCTTCAGGTTTATGGAAATCAAATTTGAGCAAGATTTGAAGCAGTGAACACCCATCCACGAACAATATCGCCGACAGTTTCTCGTCGTCCTCGAAATCTCCAAGAGCATCTTCTGTGTAGAGATCTTTCAGATCCTTAATGTTCTCAAGAACCTTCTGGTGCTTCGCATCTTTGTCCTTCCCTTGAAGATACATTGATGCCCACATGAACTTGAACTCTTCTCCTAGCTGCAAATGTGGTTTACCATAATGAATTGGACCAAATGACACAAACCTGGGAAAGTAATACTTTCCAAAGTTCTTTCGATTTCTCTGATGATGTAGGACCCTTTGTATCTTGGGCCGTGGAGTTTGATGATGATGATCATAACCTCCCTCTCCATATTTTCCAGTTTCCGCATTTCTTCATTCAGTTTGTTGAACATATCGTTTGTGGGATTTGCCATCGTTCATTAATGTTGTTTTGGTTAGCCTGATTTCTTCATTTATATAATATTGAAGTTTGGTAAAATCTGTTCAATGAAGAAGCTTTACAAAATGGATTGATATGGAATAAACCTTAGATAAGGAACACAGGATTTTCCAGCTTTGTTAATATTTCAAGTTTGGAACTATGCTCACTTTTACTAGAAAAAGTGATATTTTCTTTTTTACAATTAACCATTACTCTTACTCCATATTCTATCTTCCTGCACCTTTGCTTGGAATTGGAAAATGGTATATATGTAGGAGACAAGCTTGAAATTAAATATTATATTACTTTGAACAACCATAAGAAATTCACATATTCGACCTGCTTTATTGCCACCTATACTCGTGTGCTAGCGCTTCCATTCAATTTTAATCGAATTTGGATTCTCTCCGGCCGTTTTCTTTCCCTTCCACTTCAACTCCACTTTCCTTCTCAACCACTATTAATCATTAGAATGAAATTTGTGTGATCCAAATTTAATATTATATTAAATGACTTTTAAAATATTCTTCATTGCAGTTTTAAATTGTCCTGGTTAAAATTTAGTAATTTAAGTTCTTTATTTTTATAATTTAACACATTATTAATAATTTTTAAAATATTGAATCTAAACAGGTCAAATTTCAATCTAATGCGGTTCAGACGGAAAATAGAGGGAAAAAAATAAATGGGAGAGAACTCAAATCCACTTCAATTTTGTCACTTTAATTCTTTAAATATCACATATTTTTACAATTAATGTTTCATCCCCCTCCCTCTACTAAAGTAAAAAGGTCTACATGCATGAAATTGTAATATCACCTCTGATTCTTAATATGAGATTTAATTTGTATTTTAAAATCTAGTTTGAATTACACACTAAATCTTATATTAATTAAGAATAGGAAGTGGTACTAATCATTTTCTTTTACTTATGCATAGCAAACTTGACATTCACTAAGAAATATTAATGATAAATTGTTTTGGACCCTTTGGGCTTTTCTTCGTTGAGGTAGACCCACCAAGCCTTATTATAATATCCTCCTCCAGGTTGCCGAATTCCTTGTGGGCTTAAAGCAATCATTTTAAAAGAAGGACGTTGTAAGACCAATACTGTGCGGGTCTTTTACCAAAAAAAAAATTGAGTTAAAAAATTTTAGCCAACCCCCTGGGCAACTTAATTTCCAACAGCCACCATAAGACTCTGGAACTTATTTCATATCATTTGACAATTTTTTTTTTCTCTTCATTGAATTTCAGGTGAAGTTGTAAATTCTCATATACTTGCTAATCGTTTAATTTATGTTATAAATATCCTTATTTCAATTGTTCATGATATTTAATTTTTCTCTCTACAGAATCTCAAATGAAATTGTAAATTCCTATATACCTCTTGCAAATTGCTTAATTTGTGTTGTAAACCATTTTATTTCAATTGTTCACAACATTTAGTTTTTGTCTTTATAGAACTTTAAATGGAGTTGTAAATTCTTGTATATCTCTTGCAAATCACTTTATTTTAGTTGTGTGTTCAGACTTAAGCACTTGCATTTGTTTTGTTGTGTATATATATATTTGCATTATATTATTAAATAGATTGGATAGCTTGATGATTATAACTTTTTTTTGATGTATTAAGAGGTTATCCACCTTTTTTTTTTGAAAAAAAAAATTCTGCGGCAGCAGGACCATCAGAGCTCCAAGAAGGTTGATCTTTTTTTTAAAAAAAAAAATGCAAGGGCATAATTATATTTTTACTCATAACATTTAATTTATTTTGGTCTGTCAAAGGGATAGAATGAAGTTTTAAAATCTTTTGGGAGCTGTTAGAAACTAAGTTGCTTTAGAGGAGATTGACTGAAAGTTTCCCAAAAAAACTATTAGGGACATCAAGCTGAAAATTATTTTTCAATTTTTCCCAAAGTATGTCTAAAATATTTGGGGGAAAAAAGGGAAAGAAATTGTGGGTAACTTGTAGTCTGGTTGTAGTCCATATGCTTTTAACGAGTTTTAGTTTTGGTCTTTACATTTAATGACATTAATTCAAACAAAATCCTTAGAAAACCAAAAGGATAAAAACTATGATTTGAAACTACATAATCAAAATTAAAATTCAATCAAATTGTAAGCGTAAGTAATGATATTAATCCTAAAATCAATTATTAGACCATCAACCATATTTTCTCCATATTCTTTGAGTGCATTTAGATTAGTGTTGAGTAACATAGACTTTATAAAATTTATTTATAAACATAATTAATTTACTAAAGTGTTTGGCTAAATTTTTTAGGAAAGTAGTGAATGAAAAAGCAGGTAATAGTAGCTCATGGAATAATCATGATTTTTTTGGGTTCATATTTGATATGGTCATGTATAGTAATACGAGGATATATTTGGTAAATTATGAGATGCTCATAACTTCGGTTTATAATTATTTTGGCATGTGTATAACAATTATTTGTATATTTTGCTAAATTTTTTTTAAAAAAAGATATTTAAATAATCTAAATTTTTATTTGGGTCATTAAATTTGTCAAAACCCCAATTAGGTACATAACCCAAATTTTTTTTTAAATTTTATAAATGACTATAACGCCCTTTTTATTATCAAGGGTAAATATAAATTTTAGTCTCTCAAGGTTGCCTGTATTTTGGTTTTAGCCTCTCAAATTTTAAACCATAAGTTTTGGTCACTCAAGTTTCTTTTTATTTAAAATACTAAAATAGTGATCCCTATAATCCAATAAGAAATTAGACCATTTTGCCTTTAGAGTGACCAAAACCTATGATTTGAAATTTGAGGGACCAAAATCAAAATGAAGGTAAATTTAAAGGACCAAAGATTATATTAATCCCATTATAAATACAGAGAGATGTTGATTTTCTATCAATTTTGCGTTGTGTAAGAGCTTTTAACAAAGAAAACTTGGCATTTACTAGCACAAAATTGTAATATCAATCAAGGAGGCAACAAAGAGTTAATTTTTCTATCAAATCTTCCTTTCTTGATCTTAATAGTTTCATATGCTATCTTGATTTCTTCATTTTTCTTAATTTAACTCCAGTTCTTAATATAAGAGCTAGTTTGATTTTTAATTTGATTTTAAATATAAGACCCCAATCTATTTTATCTATCATATTTATTTATTTTTTCTAAAGTAGTTCTTGTAGTAGTTATACATATTAAATGTTTCATCGAATAACACTTGATTAGCAAGAGTACTTTAGAGAAAATAATACTTATTTATTATAAATAACTAATTTAACTAATTTTTTAATCAATTTAAATTAGTTAACTAGTTTTTATATTAATGACCAGAGGTAGTAATAAGAGACAGAATCACTATTCTAAATCAAGAAGACTTATTATTGTGAGACATGCAATAAAGTTGGTCACACAATAAATATATGCAAAAATCCAAACTGGTATTGGAATTATTTGTACAAGAAGATGAATATTTTGAATGGTGATTTTTTTTGGTTTTATATGGAATTAGAAAACAATCATGAATTGCAAGTTGTTTGTGTTAACTATGTTATTGAAGTTATTAATTTTTAAGGTTTTGCATTGTGATCAAATTTTATTTAAAGACTTAATGCAAGTATGTTATAAGGACATAAAGTTATTAATTCAGAATTAAAACGTGTTAATTATGGAGATATAAAACTGTTAATTTAGAACTAAAACTCGTTAACGGTGTAATTGAATTTGTTAATTTATAAGGTTGTATTATAATTAAGTTTTATTCAAGGATTCAATATAAGCGTATTACAGAGATATAAAATTGTCAAATGAAACATGCTAATTTGGAATTCTCTTTCCATTTCTAATAAAACAGACATTAGAGTCATTTTAGAAAATTTTAAAATTTCTCTTTAGATCATATGATTTGATTAGGAATTTGACAAATCTAATAATCTACATAAGAATTTAAATTATTTAATTTTCTTAAGGGATTCTTCCTATCAATCAATCAATCAATTATATTCTTGAAAATTTGTAATACTCGGTTCGTTTTAAAAATGGGTCGGGTATAATATGAAGACATCTGAATATATTTAATTGATAAGATTTAAATAATATATTGATTGGGATTTATATATATTGAATTAAATGAAGAGTATCATTATTAAATGGGATTTCAATTTGAGAGTCAAATGAAGGAATTAATAACTAATTTTGAGTTTAAATAATATTTTAATTGGGATTTGAATATATTAAATTAAATAAAAAACATCATAATTAAATAATACATCAATTGGGGGCTTAAATAGAGAAATAAATAATTTTAAATTTTTATATGGTCTTCTTAATTTTTAAATCTCTAATTCAAATCTTATTTGAATGAATAAAAAAAATTACATACCTTAGATAATACAATTTATTATTATTTAAAATTTAATTAAATATTTTAACCGTACATCACGAGAAAAAAATCTCTAGTTTATATATATATCTCTAAAATTTAACTTTTGTTACGAATATTTATTTCTGAAATAGCTCTCACTAATAATAATATTCCTGTTTTGACCAAAAAGAAAATTCCTCTGCTGGTACTGTTTCAGGGCATGCCCTTGCATTGTATTGTGCGGCGTAAGTGATATGGGAAGTTTAAAATCATCTGCAGATTTGCAGATGTTGTCTGTGCTTTCGCTCATGGGAATCCAATCCCATTTTTGGCTTCCGCAGCTTAGGGTTTAAGATGTTTTGTCTCTCCCATCAAGTATTTTCTTTTACTATCCAGCACAGCATTAAGCTATTAGAGCGCCAAAACTCTTGCACAGTGCTGAGCAATTCTTGAACTCCAGGTAGAAGCTGGAAATAAACGTTATTTTCTTTTTCTTATTCACTTTCTTGAAGTTGTTGTGGGTTTGAACACTAATTCGTTTCTGCACGGGTTTGTGACTTGAATCAAATTCGGCTTGGTTTTCTGCCTCTCCAACTCCCTTCCAGTTTTTGGCGGGAAACTTGCAAGGAAGTGAGAGAAACAGAGAAAATCAGGCGATGGGGAAAGACGAGGAGGAGATGAGGGGAGAGATAGAGGAGAGACTGATAAATGAGGAGTACAAAATCTGGAAGAAGAATACGCCTTTTTTGTACGATTTGGTGATAACCCATGCCCTAGAATGGCCTTCCCTTACTGTGGAGTGGCTTCCTGATCGAGATGAACCTCCGGGGAGGGATTACTCGGTCCAGAAGATGATTCTGGGCACACATACTTCGGAGAACGAACCCAATTACTTAATGCTTGCCCAAGTGCAGCTTCCTTTGGAGGATGCCGAGAATGATGCGCGCCATTATGATGACGATCGCGCTGACGTAGGCGGATTCGGGTGTGCTAATGGCAAAGTAAGGAGCCAATCTATTTGCGATACTTGTACTTTATTGGTCGATCTCCATTAAGATGGTGATCATGTTAACTCGTGATAACGTGCATGTTCTATTAATGTTTTGTCTAAAGAGATGTTACTTTTTCATAGGTACAAATAATCCAGCAAATAAATCATGACGGAGAGGTTAACAGGGCTCGTTATATGCCTCAAAACCCCTTTATCATTGCCACCAAGACAGTTAGTGCTGAGGTTTATGTATTTGACTATAGCAAGCATCTATCTAAGCCCCCTTTGGATGGTGCCTGTAATCCTGATTTAAGGCTAAGAGGTCACAATACTGAAGGATATGGTTTATCATGGAGTAAATTCAAGCAGGGTCACTTGCTTAGTGGTTCTGATGATGCTCAGATATGCTTGTGGGATATTAATGCGACTCCTAAAAATAAAACCCTGGAGGCTATGCAGATTTTTAAGGTTTGTTTTTCTTTTTGATCCTGGATTAAAGTGTTTACTCATTATATTTAAGCTTTACTTTCATAGTTGTCTGTGGTTTTTTACTTTTTCCGTCAAGTGGAATCATTTTTCTTTTTGGATGCGTTTTTCTGCGTGATGGTTGTGCTAGTAGTTTCAGGTGTACTACAAAAAACCCTCATTCCTTGATGGGATTTCATGTGAGGGCCTGAGAGGATATGTTAGTGCTAAAAGTGATTTTATTATAGATCTTTACCTAATAGCTTAAAATTTGTCGTTAAAATAATCTTTAGCAGCTTAAAGCTATCGTCACTCCAACTTGCAACTAACAACAGTGGACATCTTATATGTTGCTAAAAGAGATCGGTTTTGAAATACTGGTTTGGGACTTTTGGAGCATGGGATATTTGGAGGGAGAGTCAACTGTCAAAATGTCAAAAAACTTTCTTTGAGTAAGGAGGAGTTGGAATGGGTATCAGGCTTGGGTGTTACAGATGATATGCTACTAACGTTTCGGAAGTTGATGGTTTTATTTGTAGTATAGGACGGGTCAACAGGGTCTTTAGTTGTCTTAACTAGACTTGTAACCTGGTCTAAAAATTATGAGTTCCCCTCCCCCCCCCCCCGGGCGGGCGGATTAAATATATGTCTTGTACTTGGTGTAACCCAGACCCTATTTATCAGACTCTGGACGTTTGTACATGCCAAAATGCAAAATACGCTATATGGTTGGATTTGCTTAATGCATTATGTATCATGGTCTCCCTTTTTTCCTTAACTTAAATGCTCTTTACTTCACTCATGCAAGTGACCTTTTAGCACTTCTGGTCCCAAGGAGCTACCCAACCCTCCGTGAAGGGGTGTGCCTTTGTTACTATCTTTTCCCAACCAATTCAAATGTTGACATGTGAGTGTTTTTATTCCTCACCAACAAGATACGACTTTGCCATCTTGATGGGGGATGAAAAATACAATTTTGACTGGGACTGGGGTATCTGATTTTATATTGTGTATATATACAGGATATATAATTATATATATGTAGCGGGGGTTCTAAGCCACTCAATCATGGAAGACGCATTTGATGTGTTCTTTGACAGGGCTTATGGAAGAGCTAACTTGAACCTAAATGTCTAAAAATAGTTGCTAACTGAATAGATTAGTTTATGCTACTTCCATTTATATGCCTTCATTTGTCACAGAAAAGAGTCAGGGGCATATTAATATCGTACTAGAGATTTTCCTTGTACTGTACTTAAACCTTCTGTGAACATAAATCATAAGTAAATCATTTCCCTTACTCTCTAATTGTACTGCACAATCTATCTTATAAACTCAGTGGCTTATTGATTTGTAACAGGTTCATGAAGGTGTTGTGGAGGATGTCGCATGGCATTTGAGGCATGAATACTTATTTGGTTCTGTTGGTGATGATCAATACTTGCTTATATGGGATCTTAGGACTCCATCAATCAGCAAGCCTGTCCAATCTGTAGTTGCTCATCAAAGTGAGGTGCATGTTAAGGACTTTTTTTAAATGCTTTGTCAGATTTGTGGTTTTTTATAAGTATTTCAGACCAAGATATTTGTGTTCACTTTTCATATGCACTCTTTTTATGTTAGGATAATTTTATGGCTTCCTGGGAATGAAGTTACTTAAGTGAAAATCAATGTGAAAAATCAAGAAATGTTTTTGAAATCAGCATAGTCTGTGTTTATATGACTATTTAGATGGATTGATACTTGGCAGTGGCTGTTGAAATAACTGATCCTTTGGTAGTGTACAATTGTTTAGTATGACCAAATGTGGGAGAGGAATAGGAAAACAACTTATCAAACCCAAAAGATAATTCAGTTTATGTTGCATAATTTGGTCAAGATTTACTTATGGCATATATAGTTCTTACATTCATGTATGCTTAAGAGAGTATCATCCAGTATATCATTCATCTTACCAGTTAAGAACATCTCATTTTAATTTCTCTTAGCTTGTGCATTTCTTAATATCTTACCAACAGTTTTTGTTAAAATTGAGCCTTTTTTGTCCCACAGAAAACCTGAGAGAAATTACAGTATTATACCTAAAAGTGCAATATGGTTTTTTGTTTTTTTTTGTTTTTGTTTTTAAATTACCATTATTGACGATTTGCATGTGATTCATGAACTTAACTGCATTGTGTAACAAAACTCCTGAATAGTTTACCATTACTCTGTCTCTTATCTGATAGTTGGCTTGCTGGAATTGAAGTCAGTATTATGACATTGTTGACATGATGAGCCAAATAATTGGTTCTCGTATGCATGATTTTCTAGCCAATAACCATTGAAAGATGACCTGGCCATTCTTCAGGCATACATTGTGTTTTTTCACTTTGATGGCCTTTTCATGATTAGGGTGATGAAAATTTCCTCTAAGTTTCATTTTTTATACAACTGGGCAACTTTCTAACATCTTTTATATGTGAGACTTGCTGATATAACTTTTTATGTGGAATTTCTTACTAGGTCAACTGCTTGGCTTTTAATCCATTCAACCAATGGGTTGTTGCTACTGGTTCTACTGATAAAACTGTGAAGTTGTTTGATCTACGCAAGATTAATACTGCTCTTCACACCTTTGATTGTCACAAGTAACAATCCTCCATGGCGAAGTTTTAATTTTCTTCTAGTGTTTTTATGCTACTTTTACCTGAAAACTTATTCTTGTTTACAACAGGGAGGAGGTTTTCCAGGTGGGCTGGAATCCAAAGAATGAAACTATCTTAGCTTCTTGTTGTCTTGGCAGGAGACTCATGGTGTGGGATCTTAGCAGGTATTGTCTAATGGAATCACCGTCTGAAGTGTTTGTCATTAAGTAATGTGACCTTAGTGGATTGCGTGTGTCTACTTGTTTACATATTATTTTACTGATTTATCATTTCTTAATGCATTGTATTGCGTTCATGTGTGCATTTATAGTTTAACAGTATGACAAGTGGGGAAGATATCAACTAAGGAGGAAAAAGGGAACTAGCTGGAAGTCCTAAATTTTTAGTGAACATAAAGGAGTCTTCTGTGATCTTACAAATCTTTTTATCACTCACAAAATTTCCAAGTCTAAGGAGTGAAACAACAGTAAATTTTAGCTGTCCCCATTTTTTAGAGGACCTGCAGTTAACGTTTGACACTTTTGACTTGTCCTTGTCAATAATTATTCTAAGGATCGACATGAATAGGTGTAACTATTTTAATTTCAAACACGTTACAAAATGGGGATCTGACCCAACTCACCAAACGAAGTTCTAGAGCTTTGGTGAGACTCTGGTTCAAATTTTGAACTCTAATCCATTGGCGCGCTTACGCTGGGGGAATGCAGTATGCGGATCACCTAGGGTGTGGCTCCTCAATTGCGTGTCAACTGTTAAATTTTCCTCTGTTGGATTAACGAAGTTCTAGAGCTGTATAAGCAATATTTGGAGCCATTTTGTATGATAATAAGCATCAAATCCAATAAGAATATCTTTGGTTGGAAGATCACTTGGATGGTGGAAGCCTGGAAGGTAAAGTGAGAACAAAGCAGTGACATATTTCAATACATCAATGTGATGCATCAACTATCGCAGTGGACCTTCATCCCTAAGAAGTGTAATTGATTTTTCAGAGAACCCAGGCTGGGTTAACTCTAAATTTTGTACAAAGATAATCTATTGCATTTGTAGAAATTCAAGATTCAATAATTCTCAAACTTATTTTATTTAATGAAAGGAATGTTACAGTTATAGACAATACAAGAGAAAAATGGCCTCTTATTCCAACTAAAACACGAAACTTTAAAAGTGAGATAATATATCATCATATAATGAGACTGGAACTCCGTGGAAGGGTGCTGTGCACGCATTTCTATGATGCAGTTGGTTAATCTGGAATGACCACGTCTGATATGGCATCTTTTTGACTTTAGATATGTTATGGGACTCTGGTAGTTTGTTTAGGGCTTCTTTTCCAGTCTAATGCTTGTAGATGCAGTGATTAGACAAGCTTTGTAGCATTTTTGTGGATTGATTTTCTGACCAAAATGGATTATCCAAAAATAATGTTGCAATTTGCTGATTGCTGGAGCTAGAATTTTTTCTCTCTCTCTGTATCTGAGTATTCTCATTGAATCTGTAGGATTGACGAAGAGCAGACACCAGAAGATGCTGAGGATGGTCCACCAGAATTGCTTTTTATTCATGGTGGGCATACAAGTAAAATATCTGACTTCTCATGGAACCCATGTGAGGATTGGGTTATTGCCAGTGTTGCCGAAGACAATATACTTCAAATATGGCAAATGGCAGAGAACATATATCATGATGAAGATGATCTGCCTGAAGAATCAACGAAGGCTCCTTAGTATTATTTCCATTGTTCTCTAACATATTAAAAGCTTGGGTGATAGTATTCTGCACTTCTCTCCAATTCACCTAGGCAGCTGAAGTTGGTCTCTTGTGGTGTGATTCCGGTTTCCAAATTTGTCTATGCTGGAAATACGTAATAACTGGTTAAATATTAGTTTTTAGTGCAGACGTGTAAAATGCCATCCAAAAGCTCTGTTGAACATTTTGCGATGTGAATGTAATTAATACAAGGCTTAGATCTTCCGAAAGTTATGAAATTTGCAGTAAATCTCCAAGCGCATCTTCTGTGTCGAGATCTTTCATATCTTTAATTTTTTCAAGAATCTTATGGTGTTTCGCATCTTTGTCCTTTCCTTGAATATACACTGATGTTCACATGTGCTTGAACTGTTCTCCTGGCTGTAATTGTGGTTCACCATAATGAATTGGACCGAATGACACAAACCTGGGGAAGTAATACTCCACAAAATTCTTTCGATCTCTCTGATGATATGGGACCCTTTTTTTATCTGGGGACGTGAAGTTTGATGACGACGACGACGATCATAATCATCCCTCTACATAATTTCCTGTTTCTGGCTTCTGCATAGCTTCATTCAGTTTATTAAACATCTCATTTGTGGGATTTGCCATTGTTTAGTACTATTGTTTTGGTTTGTCTGAATTCATTTATACATTATTGAAGTTTGGTAAAAACTGTTCACTGAAGCCTTACAAAATGAATTGATTTGCCATTGTTTAGTACAATTGTTTTGGTTTGTCTGAATTCATTTATACATTATTGAAGTTTGGTAAAAACTGTTCACTGAAGCCTTACAAAATGAATTGATATGGGATAAACCTTAGATAAGGAACACAGGATTTTCGAGCTTTATTAATATTTCAAGTTTGGAACTATGCTCATTACTACTAAAAAATGTTTTTTTTTTTTTTTTAAATTAACCATTACTCTTACTGCATGTTCTAGCTTCCGGCAACTTTGCTTGGAATTGGAAAATGATATATGTTTAGAAGGAGACAAGCTTCACCTTAAATATTATATTACTTTGAAAAACAGTAAGAAATTCTCCACCTGCTTTATTGCAGCCCATACGGGCGCGTCCATTCAGTTTTAATCGAATTTGGATTCTCCCGGTTTTCTTTTCCTTCCACTTTAACAATAATTTCCTTCTTTTTTTTTTTTACCAGAAAACAATAATTTCCTTCTCAATAATTATTAATCATTAGAATGAAATTTGTGTGATCCAAATTTCATATTATATTAAATAATTTTTTTAAAATGTTTTTCATTGCAATTTTAAATTGTCCTAGCTAAAATTTAATAGTTTGAATTTATTCATTTTTTTGTTTGAGCTTAGAGTATTCACTGCCAGTAGCAATAACTAATTTCCTCATATCATAAACTTTCCAAATGGACTTTAGTGTTGGCCAATAGACTCTCTTTATATAACCCAGCTAAATGTCAATTGTATTAAGCCTCATGGTTAATAGTTTGAATTTAATTATTTTAATAATTTAATATTTTATTAATAATTTTTAAAATATTAAATCTAAACTGTTTAAATTTTAATTTAACAATTGAAATGGAAAGGGGAGAGAGTGGAAGGAAAGTAGACAGAACTCAAATCCACCTCAATTCTTGTCATGGCAAAAAAAAAAAAAAAAAATCTGATAAGTGTGCAGTTACCTGGTTTTACCTTTGAAACAGACTCTAGACAATCACAATTAATATTAATTAATTTAATTTTAATTAATTAATCCAACTTTTATTCGGCTTTATAAAATTGTTCAGCCCATGTCAGATTTTGCGTATGTCCGAGGAAACAAACTCCAACCCATCTCTCTAGCATTAGGAGGGTTGGGATCTGCATTGTCATTGGACTATTGGCATAACTCATTTTAACATGTTTCATTTGCGACACCAAGCAATGTTTGGGATTGAGTCATATCACCAAGATGGGATGAAACAATGTCATCTCTTTCATGGTATTGGAAAATCATTTATGAGATTGAACATTATTTTTAGCAAATTATTCCCATAATATTTCAGAAACTCTTATTTTTATTTATCATAGGGGTATATGAGTTTTTGTGTAACTTATGACTGATTATAAAATAAAATTAATATATTACCTCTGGTCCTAATTATAAGACTTGGTTTGTAGTCTACAAACAAGATCTTATAATTAGGACTAGAGCTAGTAATCATTTTCTTCATATATTACCTTATATCAAAAGTAATTTTGAAGCCCCATCCCCATTCTCACTCTCATTCTCAATATCATTTTCAATCTCAATCTCAATTCATTAAAATCTAGTGCTGCCTACCAAACATGGTCTATAACAATTTGAGTATGCTTCAAATACCGCAAACAAAAATATAACATGTAGCAAAGAAAAATGCCAGAAGAAAAGAAAGCATTTCACCATAAAATGTTTTAGAGGAGCATCTTGAGCATGAAGCACATGGGCTGCTCTAGACTCTTACAGCTTGAACCTCAAATGTTTTTTTTTTTTGTTGAAAAAAATCAACAACTCAGAAAGCCATTAGAAATTAATTCGAATGATTTTCCACATGAATCATCTTATTATCATCGACCACCTTAGAAGAAGAGGGTAGCCATAAGCATTAGGCTTGAACTAAGCTAGCAAGAATATTAGCATGCTCTATAGTTTTCCAGTGAGTAAAATTATAGTGATATATTAGGCTCATTTAATAAGAAGCAAAATTCATAACTCAAAATATTTAAAGACAAATTTAGGAAGGATGATATATGCATACAAAAGATGAAAGAAGATAATGATGAAGATAAATTAAAAAGTACGCAAGCATGTAAAGGCCACAAAATATGATACAACTATATACCTATTTTGCTGCAACTTGATATTTGGTTATTGAACCATTTACCCAAGCAAACATTCTTATCTAACATATAAAATCAAAATAAACTTTTGAACAAGAGGGCACCCAATGAGATATGTAAAATTTTTCTTTAATCATTTGAAAATTTTATTTTATGTATTTGAATTGTTTTGAATTTTTTATATTCATTTTTTTTTTCTTATTATTGTGTAGAGGAATAATTCTTGGTGTATTCTAAATGCAAAATACAAAAATAATTCATGAAAATTTAGGTCTATTGAATATTCTTATAAAGAAATTAGATGCGACATATGTTGTCAAAATCTGTGATTTTAGCAAGTCGTTAAAGACACTCTGAACTAAATGAGCTTGATAGAGCTGATGTCAAGAAACATAGTTGTAAGTAGAATAACAATAATTTATTTTTTAAAAAAATATTTATATTAACTAATAGCTAAAACGTTTTCATGATATAAATAGTTGTATAAAGAAGGGAAAGGGAAACTATACGTATCAAGCTTATAAGTAATTTAATAAATTAACGCTAGGTTCTACATTTCGTACCTGTACTTGAATGGAGATGGAGTTTTTATAAGATAAAATTTTACTTTTGATATATTTAAACATAACAAATGTTTTGAAATGAAGATGCATACTAACAAATACTCTAAATTAATTTTTTTTATTTTGGATATATTACGCATATTCAAGATTAACTTATTGGGTGTATCCAATCCTCTCGGGTACAAGAATATCAAAACTTGACTCTGATACTATTTTTTAGGCCTTCTGATACCGTTTAATGAGCTCAAGCTTTATTTTTCAAGTTTTTAAATTATATTTTCTGGGCCTAAAACAAATTCAGCAACATAAAATAATAAGATGTTTGTACAATGGTAACCCAAAAAATATAATGAAACCTCTGCATGTAACATTTAATATTATAAAGGTTGAAAATTTTAAGCTTCTAAAACTACTTAAAAGTAACTATCTATATTTGATATGGGAAGTTGATAAAAGACATCGAAGCAAAATCTACATTCTAATATATTTAAAGGCAAATTAATGAAGGATAATATATGCATAAAGAAGATGAAAGAAGATAATAAAGATGGTGAATTAAAAAGTATAAATGCAAGTGAAGACCAACAAATTATTATATAACTGTATGCCTATATTGCTTTAACTTAGTATTTGGTCATTGAACTATTTATCCAAATATTACAAGCATTCCTGTTAACTAAAAAAATCAAAGTAAACTTTTGAGTAAGAAAGATTACCATACAAATTTTTTAAAAAATTGATAAGATATGTAAAATTTTTCTTTGATTATTTGAAAGTTTTATTTTACGTGTTTTTATTTAATTTGAATTATTAATATTTTCTTTTTTCTTTCTCATTTTGTAGAAGAATAATTCTTGATGTATTCCAAATACAAAACTTAAACATAATTCATAGAATATTACTATAATGAAATTAGATGGTAAAACTTTTGTTATCAAAATATGCGATTTTAACAAGTCGTTAAGTTACTATAAATCAAATCAGTTTAATAGAGTAATTTTTTTTTACACATTTAGTTATATTGACTAATAACTAAAATGTTTTCATAATATAAATAGTTGTACAAAGAAGAAAAATGAAAGACTATATGTGACAAATTCCTGAACAATTTAATAAAATAGCACTAAGTTTTATATCCTATACCTATACTAGCATGGACATGAAGTTTTTATAAGATAAAGTTTTATTCTTGATATTTTAAACACAAAAAGTGTTACCATGTCAGGATACATGCCAACAAACACTCAAAATTAAATATCTTTTATTTTGGGTATATTAAGCATAACTCAAAATTAACTTATTGGGTGCACACAATCCTATAGGATATGAGCTATCAAAATTTGATTCTAATACTATTTGTTAGGCCTTCTGATACCATTTAATGAGCTTATATTTTATTTTTAAAGTTCTCAACTTATATTTTAGGTCTGAAGTAAACTTAATAACATAAAATAGTAAGATTTTTATATAATGGTAACCCAAGAAATCTCCCCATGTAACATTTTTTTTTACCAGCACTCCACATGTAACATTTAATATTGTAAAGGTTGGAAGTTTTAATTTTTTAGAACTCTTTGTAAGTACCATTCCTTATTTGATTTAGAAATTAAAGTTGATAAAAGATATCGAAGCAAAATCTACATCATAATATATTTAAAGAAAAATTAAAGGAGGATGATATATGAATAAAGAAGATGAAACAAGATAATAATAATGATGAACTAAAAAGTATAAGAGCATATAAAAACCAGTAGAATATCACATAACTTTATGCCTATTTTGTTACAATTCGTTATTGCTTTACGGTAGTTTGACTATTAGAGACTTGTAATTGAATTTCTTAAATCTAAATGACAAGAAAATTGTTTTACTTATAAGTCCTGCTGTCCAGATACGAGGGTATACCTAAGCATATTTTAACTAGCATTGATTACTAATATAGCAATATTTTTTAGTATTCGATGAATATATCACATTCCCATACATGACTAGCACCCTGCTTCTGTCCTGTGAATGAACTTCTTTTTTTTTTGGAATGTGGTCTCTCTATTACTAACATGATATACATAAAATACTACATATGAATGTGTCAAAAGAGATAAAGATATACTTTTAGGACAGATAGAGAAGGTATTTTTTGGTCTTATTTATAGGGCACTGAGAGAAATTTTTTGTATGGATGTATAATATTACCCCTCATTTATTATTGTGTTGACTTTGTTTATATAAGGTATAATATATATTAAATAAGGATAAAGTTGGAAAATCATTAAATTTTAAATGAGAGTTAATAAAGTTTTAGGTTTTTCTTGATCTGTGTGAAATATGCTAGAAATGCTTATAAATAGGACCAGAGGAGTATTTACTTTAAGAGAATGTTTATAATTGATATTTGCATAAATCAAATATATGTTAGTTTTGTTTTGTGAGTATCCTAGAGTAGTTCACCTTAAGAAAGAAAAAAGTGATGAATAAATTGCCAAAAAATCAAGTTATAGAATAGTGAAAGCCTTACAAACTTCTGGAGTACTACACCAGCAATTGCATGCCAAGAGCTCTAACTTCACTGGTTTGGCATTTGAAGCGTCCCTCACAATATGTACATCTTAAAAAGTGATGCATTAATTGCTGAATTATATTGCTCATACACAAAACTATTGCAAATATCATGGAAGGCCCTCTTTTCTTTTTTATAACACTCATTATTATATCAACTACAAGAGAAATTCCTGAAGATGATGATAGATGATAATTATGACTCCCAGACTAATAAAAACTATGACTCCAAGATAAACTCCTAATATTTTGAGTAATAAGCATGATTATGATGCACATAAAAAATTTTCAAACATGAATGCAACTCATTTAAAGAATGAAAAATATTTGTACAAATATTCTAAGACCCCAACACACAACTAACAGACGGGAAAAGGTAGGACTTTGCTGCTACAATACACTAAACAACATGGATGGCACTAAATGACATTGATATTGAAGAAGTTGATTTACAGTTTCAAATAGGGGGCAAACCACCTTAACATTACTCAAACATGGCAAAAAAACAAAAGAATTGGATCCACTTGCTAAGGTGTGGAATTTTCAGTGTTAAGGTCTCCTGGATTGGAGAGAGAAGTTTCATCATTAATGGTGCACCTTGTCATTGGTATGACGTTGGTTTTTCAAGGGTATTACCATGTTATATTTGCTCCCAAAAAACAAAAAAAGCAGTTTGGAAGCATATTTTGTTTAATTTAAATATTTTTATGCTAATCTTTTACCGGTGAGATTGTTTTAGAAAGAATGTCATACACATTCTTTTAGGGATAATCAACTGACACTGATGTCAACTAAATTAAAATCATCCATAAATCAATGAATAAGTAAATGTTGGATAGATGAGTTTTCCAATAAAATTGCCATTCAATGGGAAACTATAAACTATTTTATTACAAATTTATTGTTCTCTAATTTTTCTAGAATTTGGCATGTAAGATTTAGGTGATAATTAATTCAACTATTCAATCAAAGAAAACCAATTCCAATCCGCCAAAATATTTGGGGTTAATATAAATTTTGGTTTTTGAAATTTAAACATATTTTGGTTTTGGTCTCTTAAATTTCAAACTCACGGTTTTACTCCCTAAAATTTAGTCCTTTTTAAAACGTTAGCCTTTTGAGGTGTAACGGTGTTAAAATATATTGAAGTGTTGTAAATGTCTCAAAAGTAGTGTTGTGGATTTACCGTATAACGCCAAACTGGATCTTATATAGATAAGAGGGGGAAAAAAAAAGAAGAGAAGAAATTTGTATAAAAAATAGGGGAAAAAACAGGTCCTCAAAATGCAACTCAAAAGACAATTATACATGAAGGAATGAGTTATCAAACTACAATATAGTGGATAGCTTCTGAAACAAACAAGAAAGAAAAAACCGTTGGAGGTGGAGGAGGGACTAAAAAGCAACATTTTGAAAACCTATTCTTTTTTATTCCCCCCTTATGTCATCCACATAAGATTCAGCTAAATACCATTTAGTAATTCCATATCACTACTTTAATACCATTTGACACTTTAATAGATTTTAGCACTACCATACCTTCAGGAATTAACATTTTAACATGAACCAAATTTCAAGAACTAAAATTACGAGGTTTAAAATTTGAAAAACCAAAACTAAAATAAATCCAAATGTCAGAAAGCAAAACATATGTTAACCCCAAATATTTGTGTATAAATGCTTCAATTCTTACAATAGTGTTAACCGATCCCTCTCTTTGTGTCCAGAGCCGATAATATACACTTCTCTCAACTCATGTAATGCACATCCTTCCACTTTAACTAACGAAAATGCCTAAATATGTCGTTTGCATGCAGTATCATTAGAATTTTCCCCTGCTAGATGCTAACCATGGATGTACTAACACAGTATTTGTTGACATCTCTCAAGAAGAGAGTCAATTGAGGATATGGCATGAAATCAAATGGTTTCGCCGGGGAAAAAATATATATTAATCATTATTGAAGTTATGTGTACAACATCCTGTCATCATGAAACTAATTGTAATTGACAAAATTGTAATGAGGCAGTATAAATCAAACTCAACCAAAACTTGCCCCTAATGGTACATTGTACAAAATGTTACAATTGTAGAAGATCTCATACAATGTCTAGCAATTCTTTTTTCAACAGTCGATGACCCAACAAAAAACCAAGAACATCAGACCTTACGAGCTCGTGTCCTCTGCTTTGTTCCATGCTGTACTATTTTTTCCTCCACATGAAGGCCCTTACGGCGTCTGACTGCATTAACTAACTTTCTTGCTGTATTAGGAAGCACGCTGGAGCCGTCTCCAAACTCTTCTATTTCCTCTTCAGTTTTAGGTACAAAGAAAGGGTCCTCATTAAGTGCTTCCCAGTGACTGAGTACAAGAAGCACACTAGCAGCTCCAGAAGTCCACCTCCTAAGCTCATCAGCAAAACCGAAACTTTCGGAAACAGGCAAATATGCATGCACAGTGAAGAAAGGGGAACCTTCCTGCATCTCTTCCTTTAGAACTCTGGCCCGTCTTCGGGCAAGTACAGCATACATGGGACCCAAATATTCAGTAGGGGTATTCAACTCACAAAAGTACATTGCTTCCACAAGCCGTGGCCTATTCTGAAGCACAGCTGCTCTACAAGCATCTTTCACAGTTGTGATTATTTGTCCAGCAAATATGCCATATTGCTCAGATTGTTGGTGTGCTTCAGGTTCATCATTCTGCCCTAAATGGGGATAAATGTATGCCTCAATGACAAATGCCAAACCCCACATAGGTTCATCACATAAGGGTCCAGCTGCAGTGGCCAGTTGGAATCCAGATATGACACTACTCTCAAGACGCTTAGCCTCCATGTCTAATGCTTCATTCACATTTGAGGGTGTCTCAGCCTCTGCATTAGAAGTACTAGAATCATCAGCAAAACCCACTCTTTCAGACACATGACAATCACCACTTATTAGAATAGAGCCGTCACTACTCTCAGCTTTGACGTCAGGAGTGAAGAGAATGTTGGGACCAATTTGCCTAGGTCCAAGTGCCCATATCCTTCTCAAAAGTTTTAACCACTTTGTCTTGCATTTGTCAACATAATCCTCGTCATTCTCATTCTTGCTCAAAATTTCACTCTCCAAAGCATCCATTATGCGTTTTTTTAGCAGTGCAGTTGGATTATCAATTTCATGAATACCTGACCTCTGAGAATCCAAATTTTTAACAGGATGGCCAGACTTTATTCCAATGACATCCCCCAATACATCAGAACTATCATCAAGTACCTTTGTTAGAGAAGATGGAAGTTTCATCACATGCACACGTACAACACATCTACCATTTGGTGTTGTTTTTTCAACATAATCTGAGTTCTTACTAAGAGCTTTCAAATTTTCAAGCATGCTAGACACTTCTCCTTCAATGGTCTCTTTGTAAGACACAAGAGGTGGAGAGACTTCTAAGCTTACCTTAGCAAATCTTTCCTTTAAATCTTTTACACATCTTTCAAGATGAACTTCTCCTGCTGCAGCTAAGACATGTTCCCCTCTTGCAGATACAGTGACCTCAACAAATGGGTCTGCTCTATTTAGAAGCCTCAAGCCTTTCAATAATGCACTGATTTCCGCAGGGTCAGATGGCTCAATTGCAACTCTTAAAGTTGGGGCAACCTGGAAAGCCATGCCAGAGAAAGGCCAACAATTCTTGCTAGATGAGAGCGTAGCACTTTTCAGGATATGTTGGCCAAGGCCTCGAATAGCAACAATATTTCCTGCTTTAGCAGACGTCACTACTTTCAAGCCTTGGCCCATCATTAGATACAAAGATTGTAGTTCAGCCTCTTGAACATGCTTTTGCATTTGTTCCCCTTTTAGCGGATCATACAAAGCTGAAAGGACAAAAACTTTCTGTCTTGCAGACAAAGTTCCACTAAATATCCTAGCAAATGCCAAGAAACACTCATCAGATTCACCCTCTCCATCACCAGAATAGTTCACGACCTCCGTGTATGAACCCCTATCAGGAAGCATTTTAATTGGCACGGCAAACATTTTCGAGACAAAAGCAACACATGGAGCTTCAGGTTTCCAATCACATTCCTCCACTGATTTTCTAACAAGCTCTGCCTCAGCAAGCACATTCTGATCAACCCCATTATCAAGAACCTCTCTCTTTGGGAGAAGACGTGAGATACGAAACGACTGGGCAGATGCTGGATCTGGCATACACTTTACCACCATTGATAAGATTGTATCTGAAAGAGGAAGCCACCGACTCATAACAGCTTGAAGCACAAGCTTAGGGTCTTTATTTTGCAATTCACGAGATGGTATAGACAAATTGAATGACTTAATGACTTTCTCAAGCATTCCTTTGTCACCATCACCCTCTAGAGCTCCCTGGTATACCTGCCATAGTGGTTCAAGAACAAATTGGACAAACATTGGCCTCGCCTTACTTCCCCCACCTACACCTTTCTTACCAACAATCATTTTAGTTTTGGAATTGAAATACCGAGGACCCCACAAGGCTTTTTGCAATGCGGTAACACTAGCCCCCAATTTTGAAGCATAAAATTCAGCAAACTCATGAACTCTGAATCCCCAACCATCTAGTGCGCACACAAATCCCACATTCCCTTTCTGCGGTTGAAACATATCTTCATCGTCATCTTCTATGAGGTCAATGTTTTCATCAACAGTCACATCGCCTGAAGGTCCTGCAAGTATGGAATCTACATCTGACAAATATTTCTCAGACTTATATGTACTAATTATCCCATTGACCTCATGCACAATCCGTAATAACCGAATATAGGCTTCCATGGGACTTAACTTCAATTCACTAATCAACCTATCAATCTTGTTAAGAACCAAGCATGGTGAGAGCTTCTCAATCCAACACTGCCGCAACACAGCGTGGGTTTGAATATGCACGCCTTCAACAGCATCAACCAAAATTAATGCACCATCACTTAATCTAGCAGCTGTGGACACCTCACTACAAAAGTCCATATGACCAGGGGAATCTATGAGGTTAATAGAGTAGTCTTTATAATGAAGAGCAATGGAAGAGCTCTTCATGGTGATGGCCCTCCTTTGTTCCTCATCAAGATAGTCCATGAACCTAATTCGTCCAGCCAATTTTGGATGAAGTAGGCCACCCCCTGAAGCAGCAATCAAATGATCAGCCAGTGTAGTCTTTCCATGATCAACATGTGCCAATATACATATGTTTCTGATTTTCCCGGTATCAAAATCATCCTCCATTCTGCACAACTTTTGCATTCAAGCCTGTTATTGAAAGTACAAATAGAAAGAGAAAGATGAATAAACAGAAAAAGATATGAGCAATATATACACTTACAATCTGCGTTAAAACAGAACAAGACGTAAGAAAGAAATAAAGTTGTGTTCAATGAACCTCCAGCATCTAAAATACCTGTTGTATAATTTTTTGGTCATTTTGTATTATCATGTAACTTAAACAGTATGTTTTGGCTATATCAGTTTTGAGCTTGTTCACTCCATTGACAGCGTTCCTTCACCCCAAGTCAAATATTTGGAGTCAATTAAACCGATTTATTTGATCTTTTATAGTTACTTATCAGAACTTCCTCCATTCCGGTCTAACAACTCATAATCACAGTGAACCAGATAAAATGCATAACAGCTTGAAATCATACATTCATGGCTGTCATCAATATTCTCAAAAGAACACCCTGAGCCCAAGTCATACCAACCATTATTTGTTACTGAACAGTAGAATAGAGGATGACACAGTGCATAATAAATTCCCATCTCTAGCAAAATTTTAGTTTGCAGATAGGCAAGGGAAATGAAGAACAAGGAAGACTATATAAACATTTAAGATTACAAAAGTCTCTTACCCCCTTCAATAGTAGAATGGACAGGAAGTCACGCAGATGGAAAGGGACAAACTCTTCTCTGACAAAGGGTTTTCAGGCTCCAAAATGGTCAAAAGTGCCTCTGGTACAAGAATCAAAAGGCATCAATAAAGGAGGAATGAAAATACAATGCAAATGGATTTGAAGCTCTTACGGGCCTGACACCTGACTGGACATCCTCTGGGTTCAGAATTTGAACCCACTGCCCCCATCCAACCAGGGATAACCCAGCATATGATCGGGCCGGGTTATCATGCACAGGTTTGGCCAGTTTCCGTCCAACAGCAAAATGACAAGACACAAAATTAAGAACCACGAGAATCAAATGCTTATTGGCTAGAAAATCATGCATTTCACTAGTTGTCTTTTTTTACAAGAACCAATTATTCAGTTCATCATGTCAACAATGTCATAATACTGACTTCCCTTACACAGCTAGCCCACTATCAGATAAGAGACAAAATGCATCTTTAGCAATTACACTATTCATATCATTATAGGCACATACAAGCATCACATCACTTTCACATGGTAAAGAAAAAAAAGACATCAATCATCATCCAGAAAGTCCTAATAATCAGCAAGTAAACTACTCAGGAGTTCTGTTACAAAATGCAGCTAAGTTCATGAATCACATACAAATCGTCAATAATGGTAATTAAAAAAAAAATTGCATATTTAGGGATAAAACTGTAATTTCTCCTTAAGGTTTTCTGTAGGACAAAATAGGCTCAATTTAATAAAAACTATTGGTAAGACATTAAGAAATGCACAAGCAAAGTGAAATTAAAATGAGACGTTCTTAACTGGTAAGATGAATGATATACTGCATGACACTATCTTAAGCACAGTTGAATGTAAGAAATATGTTTATATATATGCAAGGAATATATATTTATAGCCATAAGTAAGTCTTGACCAAATTAGGCAGCATAAACTGAATTATCTTTTGGGTTTCATAAGTTGTTTTCCTATTCCTCTCCCACATTTGGTCATACTAAACAATTTTAAATTACCAAAGGATCAGTTATTTCAACTGCCACTGCCAAGTATCAATCCATGTAAATAATCATATCAACACAGACTATGCTAATTTCAAAAACATCCCCTGATTTTTCACATTGATTTTCACTTAAGGACTGTCATTCTCAAGAAGCCATAACATTATCCTAACATAAAAAGAGTGCACATGAAAAGCCAACACAAATATATTGGTCTGAAATATTTGTAAAAAACGACAAATCTGCCAAAGCATAAAAAGAGCCCTTAATATGTACCTGACTTTGATGAGCAAGAACAGATTGGACAGGCTTGCCGATTGATGGAGTCTGAAGATCCCATATAAGCAAGTATTGATCATCACCAACAGAGCCAAATAAGTATTCATGCCTGAAATGCCATGCTACATCAACGCCCTCATGAACCTGGTACAAATCAATAAGCCACTGAGTTTACAAGATAGATTGTGCAGTAGAATTAGAGAATAAGGAAAATGATTTATTTACGATTTATGTTCACAGAAGGTTTAAATACAGTACAAGGAAAATGCCTAGTATAATATTAATATGCACCGGACTCTTTTGTAACAAATTAAGGCATATAGATGGAATTAACATAAACTAATCCATTCGGTAAGCAAATATCTTTAGATATTTAGGTTCAAGTTAGCTCTTCCATAAGCCTCGTCAAACAAAACACATCAAATGCGTCTTCCAAGATTGAGTGGCTTAGAACCCCCTCCTACATATATATACTTATATATCCTATATGTACACACAATTTAAAATCAGATATCACAGTACAAGTCAAAATTGTGTTTTTCATCCCCCATCAACATGGCAAGGTCGTATCTTATTAGTAAGGGATAAAAACACTCACATTTTAAAATTTGAGTTGGTTGGGAAAAGGTAGTTAAAAAGGCACACCCCTTCGTGGAGGGTAGGGGTAGCTCCTTGAGGCCAGAAGTGCTATAAGGTCACTTGCATGAGTGAAGTAAAGTGCATTTAATTTAGGAAAAAAAGAAGAGAATGATATATAATGAATTAAGCAAATCCAATCATATAGCATATTTTGGATTTTGGCGTGTACAACCGTCCAGGGAGTCTGATAAATAGGGTCTGGAAAGGTAAGAGATAATTCCTCCTGTTAATAGCCAAACAACATTATTTTCTGCTTTTTCATAGTAAAAGAACAGCTTATTAAAATAGGCGATGAGTCACCAAAAGGAAGAAGAAAATGAAAACTATGCAATATATTCATAAAGTAACATTCACTCATTCAGACAAAGAAAAAAGCAGATAATTGAAAATATTTACGCAGGGTGTGAGAAGAGAAAATGGCATGTCAGAATCATCAATTCATCAATCATCATGCATGCTTCAATCAGTCATCAAATCACAAAATAAAGAAAGAAAGAAATTAAAACACTTGAGTAAAAGAAACTAAGAAACCAAAATCACCAAAGAAAGATACTAAAAGAGACAAGCCACAATCAGTCACCAAATAGCAATAGCACGGGTAACTGAAGCTTACAAAAGGAAGAAATCACAGACCGTAAGTGAAGAGACGAAGTCGAGACGAGAGACGGAGACGAGAGAGACCGAGTGAATTAGCGAGCACTGAGCAGTGTTCGCCTGCGGCCTTTTCGACTTTGAATTCGCACTTCGCAGATGAGAGATCAGCGAGACAAAGACGGAGTTGCGGAGTCAGAGAGACCTTCGCGACAGAGACAGTAAGCGGTGCCGTATTAGGGCTTTTGAAAAGTAACTCCTTTTAAAATCATAACGACATATGGACAAACCTCGATGATTCTCGTTCTGAGACTAACTTCCATCCATTCTTGACTGTTCAATATTAGTGAAAGTTAGAGCCCACTTTAATCCCATTATATCCCTCCAATCCAATGCAATGAGAATATAATGTAATATCAATTACACAATCCTCTTATAATTCTATTTATAAGTAACTTTTAACATGTTTTATATTAAGAAAAACTTTAAATTTTATTAACTCTAATTTAAAATTCAATAACTTTTCAATAGTATCCTTAATTAATATAGATTATACTTGTATAAATAAAATTAATACAATAATAATTATTTAAATTGAATAAATAGCAAAAGATAATTTTATCCTTACAATGGCAACAACACGCTCTCTCTAGACGAGAAGAGACAATGAAGACGTTTCTTGTTTTCACTGCATTACTGTACTACTTCCTCGCTCCTCCTAATGGAAAATAAAAACTCTCTAATGCAACACTAAAAAACGTACAAATCAAGAAGTTTGGGTGCTCATATATGAAGAGGTGGAAGTACAAGGGACCATGGAGATGGGTCGTAAGTTCTCCTTGTCTTCAGATTTGAAGAGGGCGACATTGGTGATGCTCAGGCTCACAAAAAATTAGGATGGAGGAGATCTCTTGTGTGAACAATGGTGGACATGGTGCTTAGACCTAAAGAAATGCGATAGGTGTGAATGACGAGAAAGTTTGTTGAGGATGGAGGTGGGGTCACGGGTTTTGGTAGTGCTCAAATTCACTCAGGAGAAAGGTTAACTGCAGAGAATGAAGACCAGACGTTACGTTGCCGACAATGGTACCTTTTGTGTTTGTCTCATCGTCCGTCAAAAAGCCACATCTTGTGAGTCTCGATGTGCTTCTGTAAATATGGGTTGAGGGTTTGATGGTGGTGGAGCAGGAGAAGGTGGAGGGGCAGGAAGGGGCATCGCTAGTGGTGAGGGTGGTGGTGATGTTAACGGCGGGTGAATTCCATGGAGGGCGAAAATTGACAGACAAAGGTGGGAAAATGCACAAGTAGATGGGGGGTATTTTTGGCATAAGGCAATGGTAATGAAGATTCACAGTTTCATCTATGACACTCTAATAGTTGGAAAGGATGGTTGGCAGTGAAGGTGGATCTTGAGAAAGCATATGACAGATTGGAGTGGAGTTTCATCTATGACACTGTGATAGCTGCAGGTTACCAAACTTCTGTGTAACTGTTATCATGACTTGTATTGCAAGTCCCTCATTTAGAGTTCTTTTGAACGGAGACCCCACGGAACAATTTAAAGCCTCAAGGGGTATTAAGCAAGGGGATCCTATCTCTCCCTACATTTTTACCTTCTGTATAGAGCGACTCAACCATCTAATCAGAGATTAAGTGGGTGAAGGAGAGTGAACACCAATACAGATCAATAGAAGAGGGCAACTTTTATATCATCTGTTCTTTGTCGATGATCTAGTCTTGTTTGGTGAAGCTTCTAAGACACAGATTGAGGTGATGATGAAATGCTTAGACAAATTTTGTGAAGCATTGGGACAAAAGGCAAATAAAGGCAAAACAAAAATTTGTTTTCTGAAAATATCCATTTCTCTAGAGCACTATCTATGAGTTAGAAGATGGGAGTTGGACTAACCGGAGAAATAGGGAAATATCTAGGCATACCTCTCATATACCAGAGAGCCTCTTACAATATGTTTACTCCAATTCTGGAAAAAACAAACAAGAAACTAGGGGGTTGGAAGAGGAAGCTTTTGAACTTGGTAGGAAGGGTGACTCTGATGAAATATGTGATAACAGCACTACCATCTTATCATATGTAAACAATACTCCTACCCAAAAAACTGTTAGGGAAATCGAGAAGAAAAGCAGGCAATTCTTTTAGGGAGGCAATGATGATGAAAGAAAGATGCACCTTGTCTCCTAGGATGTGATCACAATAAAGAAACAGAATGGAGGCTTTGGTATGAAGGATCTACATAAACAGAATAAAGCTTTCATAATGAAATTGTGTTGGGGTATGATTTGCAGATGTGATGCATTTTGGGTACATGTCCTCCATGTAAATTATAAATGTGGGGAGGAAGAGGTGCCCCGAGTTAGAAGGAAGGTTAATTCATCCGTGACTTGGAGAAGCATTTGTAGTGTTTGGGACCATTTCACTATTGCTTTGGGCAAGAAAATAAGAAATAGAAAAGAGTCATCCTTTTGGTTCGACAACTGGTCAAAGATAAACGTTCCCTTAATTGAACTTGTTTCAGGAGCTAAGGGTTTGATTGATACCAATGAAAGAGTTAATGACTATGTGATACATAATGGAGAATGGAATAAGGAGAAGATGAAAGTTTGGTTTCAACCAAATATTGTTGACCGTATCACCTGTGTGCATCCACCTCGTGAGGAGAGAGGAGAGGATAAACACTTTTGGAAGCCGGCCCCTAATGGCCGGTTTTCTGTTAAATCTGCATACTCTTTTCTTTTTTCAGGTACCACAAGGAGGGAGGATAGCATATGGAAGAGGCTATGGTGTTGGCAGGTACTAGAGAAGATCAAATCTTTCATGTGGTTCTTTTGTCATGACAAGATTCACATAGGCCAACTGAGGAGAAGAAGGGGAATTATGGACTTAACATCATGCCTGTTTGGTTGTGAAGAGGAAGAGAACACAATGCATTTACTATGAGATTGTGTAAATTCAAGGGAGAGATGGAAATCAGTTTTGCAACCCCATATGTGGGGAGAGTTCTTTTCCTTACAAGGTACATAATGGCTGAAGTGGAACCTACAGAAAGAAGCCGGAAAGGACTTTACGCAGAAAGTCCATTGGCACAATCTGATTGGGAAAGTCCATTGGGACAATCTGTTTGGATATCTCTGTGGGGATATCTAGTTGTCAAGGTGCTAGAAATTGTTCGGGGAAGCTGTTAATTCAGAGTATTTAACGGCTGAATCAAGCTTCTTTAGAGCTTGCTCAGACTATGACCTCCGCAAAAGTTGTGAGAGACTGAATGACAAACACCCTAGGGGGCTAGACTACCAAGATACACTGGAAGATTTTATCAAGCTAGAGGTTGATGACTTGGTTTTAGAAAAAGGTAAGAGTTGATGTGGAGGAGTAATCAGAAGCAAGGGTAGGGATTGGATCATGGGATTTAGCTGTAAACTCTCTAAAGTTTTCTCAATCATTGCAGAACTCATTGGTATCACTTGGGGATTTTATCTCAGTTGGGCTAGGGGATTCAGAAAGGTCCACCTCATGTCTAATTATTTGGAGGCACTTAATCTTGAGACTAGGGTTTGTGATAGAAGTCACCCTTTTTATGATGTGGTAGAAGAGAATAGAGTGCTACTATGCAAGAATTGGCAAGTAGTTGTTAACTATTAAGACCGAGAGGAGATGTCCAGTGCAAATCAATTGGCTAAACTAGCCTATGGGATGTTAGGAAGCTACAAAATCTTTGATCAACCACCATGTCTAAACCTGCAGGGAGATGGGGGATGATGAGAGGGCTATCTTAATCTGAAGCTGTTAGCCTTCATTTTGATTTTGTGTATTTTGTAATTAATATCTTGAATTCAGTTTCTTTCAACAAAAAAAAAAAAAGAAGATTCATAGTGGGGATCCTATGCATCCTCATTGCTTCTCCTTCATCTTTCTTTATAAGCAATAACCATCATCTCTTTTTTATTCCTAAATATAAACAATATTTATAAGTTATCTTAAATTTTTGAAGCAAATTTTCTAGTTTGTCCCCATTAATTATTTATTCTAATATTTAATATATTTATTATCTCATTTCCCAAACCATCATCTTTCTCTATTACACATTCTCTCTCTTTCATAATTCTCTTTATTATAATAATTTTCTTATTCTCTTTCTTTATATAAGGGTATTTTAGAGAAAAAAATTTCTATTTTTTTCCAATTTATTATCTTTAATTAACTTTTTAATTTATGTAATGATGTCCTATATTACTTATAATAAGGGACAGAGGGAATATTTTTTTGGTAATCATGATTACCGTTACCAATATCAAATGTCAACCAAAACGCACACTTATATGGCAATGGGATCTAAATTGCCATTCATTACCATTACAACTCTGTAATGCGGTTGAACCAAACGGGCCTTAATCTCTTGTGGTACGATTCTAATTTCAAATTTGTTTAAGCTGGAAATATATAATTACTAATTAAATATTACTACACCCAGTTAACTAAATTGGGAGAATAAGAAAATATTCAAAGTATTTTAAAATATTTGTATTGATATTTTTTTAAATTAATTTGTCTCGTTTATAAATTGACATATAATTTAATAATATATAAGTATTTTAGAAAGATTATATAATGTATATTATAATTTAGTAACTTTTTTAACATCTCCAAATTAATCAACCGTATTTTACATTAAGGTTCAGATAATAGTTTCCATCCAAAGGATTTAGATCTTCTGAAGTTATGAAATTTACAGAAAATCATGAGGTGAAAAGTAACAAGCGAAGCCAACAATTGAGACTTATTTTGAAGCGTATTTCTTGGTCCTATATATAGGAGGACCCTTTGATTGACTGTTGAACGGGAATTGAGAAATTTAATTAATTTAGGTAATTGAATTAGATTTGTCAACAGTTTGTTTTAATTTTTCTTTACATTCTTTACTTTTTGGAAGGAATTGATATGGCCATCTTTGTGGGAGTATTCAGCTAACCTCTTGAATCAAGCTCCCACAACCGCAAAAGAGACACCCCACGAGACGGCTAACCAACCAGTGAATGATTAAAATCATCTTGCAATTATGTGATTGAATTTGCATATTCATTCGTTCTAACCCTCAACTGATACTCTTTTAATTTTATTTATAAGTATTTTCAGCATTTTTCATATAGATTAAGAAAAACTTTAAAATGCATTAATCCTTCATTAAAATATAATAACTTTTTAATTTTACTCATATTTAATATATACACTATTTAAGAAAATAACTATTTATACTATAATAAATGAAAGACAAAATAGTATATTCTTAATAAAAATTTAATAAAATGATTTATAAATAAAACGAAAAAATCTCCTCCCTCCCGTTGTGAATAGAACCGCAAGAGCATTTTATTTTATTGAAGTAGAATTTTAGCTTCTTGTTTTTTAAATGCTTTCAGTTTTACAGTTGAACTCACTTTCAAATAAATGTTGGTTTCACCTGTGTTATGTACTTTTCTTCTGTCACGATCCCAAAACATTTCAAAACCAGTAATCCAGTATAGAATAGTCAAGTTTAATTCAGTAACCTCTTGATTACAACACTCACATAACAGGGTAAGAGGATTTTTCCCCCCAGATAGTATTCCTTCCTGGTTTTCTTCAAACATAAGTTACAGACAATTCAAACATTTGTCGAGTGGCTTTTCCCCCCATGTGACTCTCTCTAAATTGCATGTTGCCTCTTAACAAATGTGGAACTAAGAAGCCAGGAGAGAAATTGGTTTCCTATTAAAAAGATGAAGATTACAAAACTCTACAAAATTCATTAGTGCAGAAGAAATACACGATCGCTGAGCACAAAATTCAGTTAGCCTTCTGCCTCTTTATTCTCTCCAAAGCACCAAGACGTGTTCCTTCTTCATTCTTTTCACCCTCTTCCCTCTTTCGTACTAAACCTCCAAAAACAGCCGATGGGACATCCTTTTGAGCAATTTCAATTTTCTCATCATCCTCAGAGTCACTCCCTTCTGGTAAGTCAATATCCTCATTATTTGCATTTGCTTTAATCCCTCCATCAGTCTGGGACTCTACTCCAGCACTGACAAACCCAACTTTCTTTTCCAGTGAGGCCATTTGGTCCTCAGGTACACCAGCCTGTTTCAATGTTTCTTTGGCCTCATCCAGAGAGACAGTTTGGTCCTTTTGCATTAGGTACTCAGGCAATATAAAATGGGTCTGCAAAAACAATGAAGCATTACAGGTAAGATTTATGATGAGTATGAACTTAAATTAAATCAGGAGTGAAGGGGGAAAAGAAACAAAATAGTTAAACTAAACCAACCTGGCTGTAGCTTGCGGAGACACTGCGCTTAATGCGAAGCATTTCTCTGAAGGTATCTTCATTACCATGCTTCACCTCAAATTCATGCCACTTGTTCCAAAATTCAGCGTCTGATCGTGGATCTGCAAACTGCGAGGCAAAGACATATATTCCACGGGCCCTATCAATTTCTCCCAAGCTTTTCTCCAACTCAGCATACCTCAAGCACATGGTTTTGACATCCTTGTCCGGAAGACCAGACTCAATTGCCTGCTCATAGATTTCCCTTGTTTTGGGTACACCAAATATCTCAGCAGCACGGGCAATGTATATTTCGTACATGCTTAATTTCTCATTATTAGGAACAGCCTTCGTTGCTTGATCATAAACCTTCATAGCTCGTTTTGCTAGCCCATAGTCCTCCTCCAACTTTGCATATTGCAGGTATAAAGGCTTTACTTGGTCAGCAGGAGCCTGTTTTCAAAGCATGCACCCAATACAAGGACAAGGTTAGCGCCGTATGCATTATTAGCAAATGTAAGTTACATTTCAATAGAAGCTAAACTTTGGTGGCCAAAAGAAAACGAAAACAAGAGAAACCAAACTGTTCATCAGAAAACAAACGTCCGCAGCATCAATCATAAGACCAGGATTCATCATGTGTTTTTTTTCCCCCAGGGCACATAATTCCCATGTTCATGGAAGCTAACGTCAGTTTTAGTTACAAAAAAAAATTGTAACAAGATAAAATTTAAACACTTCTAGTCTTTTAATTTTACTTACAGCCTTCACCCCTTATAAGAGAAAGCGTTAGTTTTGTTTTTATATTGTCAGACGAAAGTATCAAAGTCTCCGTACCATATGTAATAATGTAAGGATATATAAAATCAGCAAAAGACTTGTCAAGAACTTTAATGAATGAGAGACAATTTACATGGTTCAAAACCTGGACTCAACCGTTGGTAAAGTTCACTCTAATGCATTCAAAACTTCACGTATATGGTGCCCTAAAACAAATCCTAAGGTTGATCTACGCTCATAAGTCATATCACACATGCATGAAAGTCCATTGATATGACACAGACTGTCATTTACGCTATGGACATAGCAAACCATACTACATTTAAAAGATAAGAAACATAATTTCTCAAGTAGTATGACTGCTATCTAGACTTTCAACCTTCGCTTTCCCTTCATTTGACATCTACCCTCGTCCCCTCCCAACAGTCTTAAAACTCAAATCTTATGATTGATCTGAAACATAAATAAATCCCCAGGGAGAGAAATTTAAACTTAAAATGAAAATGTAGCATCATTTGGAAACAAGTGCGTACCGTTTCAACAGCATTCTCAAACAGCTCTCTTGCTCTCTCCAATTTTGTTTTCCCATATCTCTTCACAAATTTCGAGAGATATGTAATCCATATGTCTTTAACATGTGGGTACTTGAATATCTTCACGCCTCTTTCATAAACCTTAAATGCATCTTCGAAGTATTTGTGCTCCTGTGAAATTAAATGGAGATTTGTCAGTCAACCAGAACCAGATCAAGTAAAAACTGAAAAAGATGCATTAAAATGTAGGAATAGTTCCATACCTCCAGAAAATATGCATAGTTAATTATAATTTGCGGTGTTGCAATTCTCAAATCCAATATTCGCTCATACACAGCCCGAGTAGACTCCAAAGTACCCAGACTTTCCTCTAAGTCAACATAAAATGTCCACAATCTCAAGGATTTATGCAACTTCATTTGAACTGGTTCATTTCCATCAGCAGCCACTAAAAGTATTGAATAAGCAAAAACCTAAAGTTAGTTCACTCCCTGCACAACCACAATGATACTCTCTCTTTATAAGTTCACATCATTCCGTCTCAACAAACACAAAAGATGATCATCCTAGGGTAAACAAAAGCATGTGTTTGGTAGATGGCTAAGACAACACAGGGTATGAACAGAGAAATAAATCAACACGGTAATCTTTCAAGAAGTATTTCACTCAAAAAATAACTAATAGCTAAGAGGAATGTCCAGGAAAACAATGAAATTCTAGTTATAACTTAAGATGCAAGATGCTTCCTACATGCTGACATGTGAATTATTTATAAGTAAAAGAATTCACCTAACTTCCTAAAATATCTGGACTGCTAAGGAATTGACTATGAAAGTGGCATAACAGCCCTGAACATGCTCAATAAAAATTAAAAAAAAAAAAAAAGTCTGCAAATAAGATATGGACTCAACCAATAAACATAACAAACTCCTAAACTTGAGGAACACTCAAAACAAGCAAATAATATTTTAAATAAAGAAACAAATTCAGCTAACTTATGACTGGACTTGTGACTTGTCAACAGTGGTTTTTCAGTATGATAAGTGGTTTATTAGTGTTCAATGTTATCAGCTCATAATGACTAGCATAATAAAGAATATCATTACAAACGGAAAAGCCCATAAATGTCTGTGCCTAAAGTAAATTTTTTCCCCACAGTTAATGGGTGTTACATCATCAGTGATATAACCCCAGAACTGTATTTGAATAACATAAGACATGTAAAATTGGCATGAATGTCCATATCACAAGAGAAATTTATTGGATGTTTAAGTCTCGGGGATCCCCAGTTTTTCCATGAAGCCAAGGGCAAATTTCAAATCCAAATACTTTGAATGAATCATGAACTAAATCATAATCCATAGTTTCTTTAACTGCTCAAAACCATGAGCCCAACTAAGATTGCCAACTGTTCAACAGGTCAAAATCATCTTAAATGATCGTACATACAACATTAACAGCTGTTACATTTTGTATACATACAATAACCAAAAAGAAGAGGGACTCAGACCAATAGACAGTTACACTACAAAGTAGATTAGTAAAAAGGAAAACAAAAATAATGCTGAGAAAATACAATCAAGATTACCTCTTCGCTTGACCTCAACTGATGGCTCTGCCGTGGCCCGCCTCATAAGCTCAAGGGCACCCTTGAAATTCTTATGCCTCAATTCCATTTCTGCCCACTCACACCAGACACTAGCTAGATGAACTACACTCTTGTAGTTGACTTGCACTGCCTTATCAAATATAACTCTGGCATTGGCAAGGTCTTTGTGATCTTCATACAGTTTTGCAAAAGCAACCCACAATGTGTGAGGCTTTCCCACAGCTTTCATCGGATCGACAGTCCTAACAGCCTCAGTGTAGGTCAATATCTGCCTAGTGGGATTTCCTTCAAACAGCTTCACCCTACGGTGCCACTGTTCTACATTATGAGGATTTTGACGTAAAAGAACACTGTTAGCCAATTCTGGTCTCCGGTCCATGAGATGTTCCAATCTGGCCAATCTCAAATCTATGTCATTTTTATCACTCAACCAAAACCCATGAAGAATCTTCTTCTCAAAGTCCTCCAGAGACAATCTTCCCAAGAATCGAACATCTTCATCTTCAAAGCCATTTTCCCGATCATTATCTTCATCTTCGTCGCTTAAACCCATCTCCTCCATCTTATAGGAAAGCATGCTCTCCTCAAACTGTGAGTAAGAATCAAATATCACACTAAAATCTCTCACTGTGACAACAGTTGACATCCCCTCCTCAAAAATATCCCTAGCCTTTTCATGCAAACCCCTCCTAATATAATACTCTGCCAGTGATGTCCAGAGTCTCCCTACCTCATCCGTAAACTTCCTAATCCCCCCTCTAATTATGGCATCGACGTTTAACCCCGAGACCTCATTGGCGTGTCTAGTAAGCAAATCACACAACTCCAACCATAGCCTGTGCTTTGTTTTCCCCTTTATTGAATAAAACTGATCATCATTTAATACTGAAGCCAATCTTTCCGCAGCCTCTTGCCAGAGACTAGAGTTAATCAAGAATTCAATAAAATCTTCAATATGAGTAGGGTCATATTTTAAATACCTCCGATAAACCCGAAGAGAAGTCTCGATAGGAATTCCTTTCTGGCTAACGAAAATGAGATACGGCTCCCATATCCGATCATGCTGGGTCACTGGAAGCGCACAGAGCGCCCTATCGAACGTTCTTCTCGTCCGTGTTATCAACTTCTGCTCAGTCAGACTTTGAAGGTACATAATCCATATTCTGGGCATTTTGTGCATTGTGACAAGCGCGCGCTCAAATGTATTGTTCAGGGTGTCATATTGGGAGTGAGTGATTGGCAGGTTTCGAACAAGGTCAAGTCGTTCACGAAGGTAAGCGTGCCAAATCTTGTAGCTTCCAGGGAGAGCTTTGAGGGCTCGCTCGTAAATAACAAAGCGCTTTTTGAATGGAGCTTCTGATCGAGCAACAAGATAACGCCACCATAGCTTCAGGCCAAAAGGGTTCCGCAAGAGCTCTTCTTCGTAGAGAAGGTCATCTTGAGAAGGGTATAGTTCTTGTGAAATCGACATTGATATCTGCAGGAGAGCAAACCTGTAAATTAAGCAAATGCAAAAACCAGAAAGGATAAAATTTTCAAATAAGTAGCATAACCCTAATCCTCTCCCAAGAATTATAGCACAACCTACTCTAATAAGAGAATTCGGGTAGAGAGAGAAAAGGGATCCAGAGAGTTCAATTTCTATTCAAGTAGCAGCCTATAGATGAATGCTTACAAGGAGGACGACACACAACAAGTAACGGATGAAGAGGCGAACTAGAATGCGAAACGCAGGTAGCTCTACCAAATCTCTTCTCCGAGGATTCTCAAGCTCAATCACTACCTATATCAAGCTCTGAAATCTCTTCTGCGCCTCATCCCAAAACACAAGCCGCTTGATGGCCGAAACTGAGGTTTAGGGCAGAAGGGTCTGAAAGGGAAGGACTTGTTTGGCAAACGGGTTTGGGAGTTATGGACAAGAAAAATTAAATTTACAAAAAAAAGAAAAAGAAAAAGAAAAAACAACAACAACAACATCTCTTCAACAGTAGTCCAAAATCCAAACACACCTTTAACTGAGAATGAGATTTGAAAGTGAATTTCAAATTCGAGACAAGATGAAATTGAAGGCTGGAGGCAAAATGAGAGGTACAGACGACGGCGAACGCTGGTTTCTCGATCTGAGGGTGGTAACGGCAACTCGGCGAGGGCGTGACGCGAGGCTGAGGTGTTCGCTTGGGAGGGGATGTTGCGCCGCCGCGCTTTGTTTGGTTTGGACGGGAGGGAATTCATAAAAAATTGGTAAATACTAGCATACTATATCCTTAATTAGATTTCTTACTTTTTTAAAAAAAATTATTTATATTAAAATTATTAGTATTATTTTCAAAATTTTTATCTAAAAACCTTGATACGCCACTTATATAGAATAAAATGTTTTTATATAATGTTAAAGGATGATTTCATTGCTAGTATATATATAAAAAAAAAAGAGAGGATGATTTCATTAATTTTAATAGAAAAAAAATACTAAAATACCCTCAAAAATGCTAAAAGACAAATTAAGGTAGGTGAATTTTAAAATCCTAAATCAAATCTTTGTATTTCTCTGGTCTTTAATATAAAACCTATTTAACTAATTTGATTAGATTAAAGAAATTAGGTAAATTAGTTAATTATAAAAAATATAACATATTTTTCCTACCATAATCATCTTTTTTAATATCCTTCCTCTCTCTTTTATTTGATTAAGGTTGATGGAGTATCCATATATTTTAAAAGAATTTATAAATATAAAAAATAGGTCTTATATTTAGAACCAAAATCAACTCAATAATTAGGTCCTATATTAATGACCGAAGGAGTACTATTTTGGAATTTTAAAATATTATGAAATGAAAACACTATCTTTATTCTCAGTAACTACTTTCATATAACTATTGACTACTCTAGTTTAACTATTAACTACTTTTATTTTCAAAATTCCGGCGATTACTTTTATATAACTATTGATTATACAAGAGTAATAAATAACTAAATAAAAAGTAGTCATTCGATTTTCAGAAACACTTAATGCATTTTTTGAATTTTTAAAATAAAAATAGTTAATAGTAAAACTAGAGTAGTCAATAACTAAACAAAAATAGTTACCAAAATCTTAAAAATGAAAATAGTCAATCGTAATACTAAAATAATCAATAACTAAACAAGAGTACTCCTTGGAGTTCTAAAAATAAATGTAGTTAATAGGTAAAAAAAAAGTTAATACATAAAAAAAAAAATCATTGGAGCTCCGACGACCAGTCACTGAAGTTCTAGTGACATGTTGCCAGAGCTTTAGTAGCTGGCCACCAGCAAGGTCGCCAATGTTGGAACTCCAGTGGCCAGAAGTACTGAGATGGTAATATATAAAAAAAAAAAAGTAAAAGGTATTTGCATAATTTTACAAAATTTAAAAATTCTAAAATGGCACAAATAGTCTAAGGGTGTGTTTGGGTGACACCCCAAACCATGGTTTGGGGTGTCAATCACCCAAACACCTCCTCTAAAAACCAAAACCATGGTTTTGGGTCAAAACCATGGTTTTGACTCCAAAACCATGGTTTTGGAAAAAGCAAAAAATTTTTGCTTTTGGAGATAAAAGGGAGAGTGTGAGAGCCTATATGATATGTATCTTGTTTTTTTTTTATAAACATATTTTTTGATAAACATATTTAATCTTATATTTTATAAATATATATACACATTAATTATTTATTAATTATATTATCTTATGTATTATTAATTATGTTGGTAAAAAATATATTATTAACAATTTTATTCCTTCAAATTAAAATATATCATAAAATCTATTTTTTCTGTAATTATCATATTAACTTATGTCATTTTTTTAGTAATTTGTATATATAAAAAGTGCTTCTGATAACAACTATCCAAACACTCTCACTTTTCAGAATCACTTTTTTACAAAATCTATTCTTCACAGAATCTATTCTTTCCAGAATCTATTCTCCAGAATTACTTTTCCAAACCACGGATTGGTTTCATCCAAACACACCCTAAATTGAAATTTTGAAATTCACCCACACTGGTTCATCTTTTAGCAATTTCTAAGATATTTTATTGTCTTTTACATTTCTAACGATTATAAGAGAGATATATATATATATATCTATATGTATGTATATAAAGTTGGAAAAAGTAAGATAGATATATATATATATATATAAATATATATAATATACTAATTATAAGATAATCTTACACTAAGCCGAAGTGATTAACTGAAAGTTCTTATTAGAGTTTTTAACCAAATCTCATCCTATCCGCTCATTGGCAACAGAGCAGAAGTTGAAGGGTATGGGATATTTTTCTCTTTTGTTGTCGTCCGTGCAACCTCTCTGCTGCAGTCACGTACTAATGCCTTGTTTGGTACGCTGGAATTGGAACTAGAATCAATGTTTTGACACGTTTGGCAGGTTGTAACCAGCTTCCGTGGAGCTCTCGGTTCCATCAAAAACAATAGAACTGGGTTCCACCGGCTGCCCCATGAAAATGGGTTCCACTTCCGGTTTCATGTTCATATTTTCCCCTTTACCCTTCCCTCTTCCATATCCTTCGTCCTCCTCTACCTTCGTCGCTACTAACCCTTGTTGCCTCCTATCTCCGTCGCCCTCATTTATCTTCTTCTCCAACCAGTGAATGTTGTCACAGAGTTGGATCTCGGAAGCCTCTCTAGCACACTCCATTATGATCTTCAATTTCGACTTTGCTTAGCTGTCAACCTTCACGGAGTCTTCCAGTCATGCCACAATGCTTCGCTGAGGGAGATCAAGTCAACGAGGGTGCAACCAGACTCAGCTTCAACGTCTTCTCCTTCTCCCTCCTTGATTTACGACCTTCTCCCACTTCATCTTCCCCTTTTCCTTCTTTACTTGTTTATTTTGATTATTGATGATGAGCTTTTGATTGATGAATTATCTTTCGGTCTTCCTCATTTTCTGGTTTTTTTTTTTTCCGGCGACGATAGTGAGGCTATGGATGGCGATCTGCCAGCATGAGAAGATGGAATTTTTTTGTTAAGGGGCATTTTGGTATTTTTATATTATAAACACATATTTTAATTAAAAATTAAAGTAAAATACTATAACATCCCTTACATTTCATCTTAATTACATAGACTTCCCTTCTATTTTAAAAACATACACTTAAATCCAAACTATTAACTCTGTTAAGAATATTTCAAAAAGATTTTTTTTAATTCAAATTTATATTGAAATACTTTCTATTTACTAAATTACTTTTTATAATACTAAATCCCTAAATCTTGGTTAAAATTATATTGAATAATTTAAGATTTTCTCTTTTACCTTAAATTTATTTTTTTATTTTTGAAAATTATTGTTTGTTTAATGTTTTTATCGTATTGGGCCAAAAAATTAAATAATTTAGTTAATGTAAACATGAATTTAAATGATTTATATAAGCTTTCAAACTCGCATAATTTATATTATGTGATAAGAAAATAAACATTCAAAATATTTTCTAGTCATTTAAAAAAAATTTTAAGTTTCAATATTTCATGAGGAACTAAAACTATATAATTCTATAATATAATTGAAATTAAAAATTTTGTAACATATTAAAAAGTTTGAAAATACATGTATTATAATTATTTTTTGTTGTATCAAAAAGTTTTTTTATAGATATAAATGTTTAAATAATATTTATGTTAAAGAGAGATATTTTGGTCAAAATAAAAATTTAAAAATCAAACTTAATGGTCAACCAATGGTTAGATAGATGGAAATTGAATTTTAAAAATATAAAGGAGGTTTGTATAACATACATTTTAATTTGAAGGAAAGCTTATATACATTTTCAAAATAGAAGGGAGTTCCTGTAATTTAAATAAAATAGAGAGGTGGTCAATGTATTTTACTCTAAAAATTATATCCCACTTCCATAGCCCTAGCTTTTTTAAAAGCCTATTTCGCCTAACAGGCCAAGCTCAGGCTCCATGAGAAGCCTGTAAGACCTATTAGACTAGCCTGGGCCAGTTATGCTTTTTGACATATTATGTGGATTATGAAAAACATAGGCTTTGAACTCAGGTCCTATGAGTGGGTGAGAAGTTCCTTCACCACTACACCATTACGTTTTGTTGTTACTTTTTTAGCATGATATATAATTTTAAAACCTGTAAGTAAATTGGCTAAAAAATTATTTACTCCACAATCCCTCAGGTTTTTGTTTCCCCCTCTTTTCATTTCAGTCTTCATTTCAATTTTCAACCGCCGGCGCTCTCACTTTCACTGTCTCACCTCTCGGCTCTTGGACTCTCGGTGTCTGCCTCCCTGATCTCCTTCTCCTACCTCAGTCTCACGGTCTGACCTCTCAGCTTGTGCTTTCCAGTCTCCATATCCTCAGCGGCGTCGACTCTGAAGCCCAAGCCATAGCAGTGGAGGCGTCGAGTCATCCTCCTCCTCAGTCCTCGCAGTCACAGTCACAAGCCACATCGACTCTCAAGCCACAGCTCGGAGGTTGAAGCTTGAACCATCACCGATGTTGACAACTCTTCCTCATCAGTCCTTATTGATCATCTAGCCAGTTAAGCTTCCTACAAGCCACAGCTATTCAAACGAGTATCATGGCGTTGGCCGCGTGAATACAGAACCATAGATGTAACTCTATCACCGTGGAGAATTTGTAATGTTTGCTACCGAATTTACCATAGATGTAACTCTATCACCGTGGAGAATTTGTAATGTTTGCTACCGAATTTTGTTTTAGTGATGTAGAAATGATGATAAATTCTGAATTAGGTTTGGGATATACAACGCAAATTTCTTTTATTTTTGTGTGATAGGCTGTTGAAATTACTGAATTCAAATGGTTTAGAAGAGTGAATTAGCAAATAATAGGGTCTACAAGAATGAAGAATCTGTATGTATGTAATTACAGGATTAATTAGGAAATGATAGGGGGTTAAATTTTTCTCTGTTGGTGCTTTTAGAGTTTAGATAGTTTTTTAAAGAATACAGACATGTTAACAGGCCTCAAGTCAAACTAAATCTTTGTAAAGGCCATGTTTAGGCTAAGAAGGAAGCCTTTGACAGACCAGACTCTGGCCTATTTGATACAAATCAGGCCTAACCTGTTAAGACGATAACTTGACCTGGCCTAGCCTGTTTTTATCCCTATTAGTAACCCAAGTTCCCTTAAAATTCTTCGGAAGTTGCTTCATCTATTTCCCACATGAATTTAACTCGAGGGATAACATAAATAAAATAAGTCAACATCGTAGAAATATACCCCTAAAAAAAAAAAATAAATAGCAAAAAAAAAATTCAAATCAAATAATCAAATTTTAATAATTTCAAACCAGTCTGGTAAACAGACTTGAAATTTTAAAATGTTGTGAAAAACGTATTAGTGTCATTAGGACGGGAAAAAAAACCTATTAAAAAATCCCTCATCGGCAGCCCCGCACAAGCTCCAATAAAAAACCCTATTTTATTAAAGATTAGTATATTAGTTAATATTTCATTCCAGAAATTAATTTAAATAATTAATCTCGGTAAACTCAAGTCAATATCAATGATTATTTATTACTTTTAATTTTATGTTCTTTTAATAAATGATAATTTAATATCTAAAAAAAATATTTGGGATCTAATTAACTTGATTAGGATCATCTTCTTCAGTTTTCAACCATATTTCATTATTTTTTTCAATTCTATCTTTCCTAACTTCAAATAATGGATTTATCTACTTTATTTTTAAGTTAGTTAATAAATCATATCAGAATGTTATTCAAATCATTAAAATAAAAGAACTGAGATGTTACAAGGTGAAGTGTCAAACTAGGTTAGATAATAGTCTTAAGAGACTAAGACTAAGAGGGTGTTTGGATTATCTTTTTAACAGTGATTTTATGAAATTCGAAATGATTATGTTAAAAAAGTTTTGTCTTAACTTGTATAGAATTATTTTTTAAAAAAAGTGATTCTGATTTCTGAGGGATACCAAACACTCCTTGAGAGAGAGAGAGAAAGAAAGCAGCTGATGGAGTGTACTAAAGCAACAAGCAATGTGAAAGCGAATGTCCCTTGTTCCCTATTTGATGCCATGAAAGAGTTTTTATGAAACCAGAACTGAAAGTGGAATTGGAAGGAGGAGTGTGTTTTAAGACATGTTTGGACGGAAAATGAAAGAGGAATATAATTTTTAATTAAAAATATGTTTATAATATAGAAATACTAAAATGCCCTCTATCAAAATTTATTATCCCTTCCATGCATCCACAGCCAGTGGAAATTGTCCAGACATCAAGTAGAAGCAGATCGATCAAAGACCACAAAATAATAATAATAAAAAAAAAACACATTATCAATCTAAACAACCAAAGAAAGAAGAGTGGATGTGGGGGAGACTGGGTCGAGAATCGAAAAGAGAGAAAGAGTTGCAGATCGAAACCATCGCCATCACCATCATGAGAAGGAGAAGACTAGTTGTGCTGAGATTGTTAAGCAGTGGCTTTCATGAGCAATAGTCCGCGAAGTCGAGGTTAGAGAAGAAGATAAAGCAAAGAAGTTGAAGCCCAAGATTTGAAAATGGAGACAACGAAGTGAACCATGGTCATTGTTGGTGAGTGCCATTGACGATAATTATAGTTGAATGGAAGAACCTCTTGCTTCTCGTTTTGACAGGGCTGAGCAAGTCGCTCGTAACCTGATGAACCTGCTTTAGCCCAGGGGAAAATTTGCCTGTTTGGGTTTGCCCATAACAGGCTTGTAACATGTGAGTTCATGCATTAAGTAGGCCGCTACAAGCTGCCCGTGCTCACCCATAGATATATTTATTATATGTATAACTTTTTTATAATATATTATTTTTTTATGCTTCCAACATTAGGTACACCAGTGAAGGAGCTATTTTTTAATCAACAAATCTTTAGTTTGATTCTCCTCTCAGCCTCACATGAAACTTATATTATCTATTTCTTCTCTCTTTATGTTCGATTAATACGGGTAGAACTGTGAAAGTTTGTGGCAAGCATAAATTAGTTAGATTAATTTATTAATATATGAAAATCATGTAATTTTTTTTTTATGGAGCCCAGGGTGTCCACCATCGATAGTAGTGACTAATTCTCTTGTATTGTAGAGTTTTTGGAGACGTTTTAGTGCTGGTCATGAGACATTCTCCATACACGCTATCAGGAATTCAACCCCTAACTAGATGCTTAAAGAATTCAACTTACTGCTAAGTGTGCTAGATCTCATGGCTGAAAATCATGTAATTTTATGAACAAAGAAATTGTGATTAAGCTTTGGCCAAAAAAAACAAAGAAAATTGTGATAAGCGATATGAAAGATCAAGATTTTGAGTGTCTTTCATTTTTTTTAAAAACAACGCACAAAAAGCTAGTGAATTGAACTTTACTTATTCTTCTCTTTTTAAATAAAATTTCTGCTAGTCTAATAATAATAATAATATGTTTTATTATTGAAGAAGTTTAATTCATATACATTTGTTATAATTCTATCCGAGGCTATCAAACTAAATAGAGAGAATTAAAATAAAATCTTAAGAAAAGAAAAAAATTTATAAAATAAGTATTAGAAGTTATCATTCTCCCCTCTAAAATTAATTATTACATACTAAATGCTGATGAGTATTGAAATGCGGTGTTCCGAGAAGCCAATTATTCCTTCTTTGAATGAAAAAAACAACAGCATTTAAACGGTTCCCCATAATCATTTAACCTCCCCATTTATTTCATCACAAGCACAGTCTAGCCCGTACCCGTCTAACTCTAAACAGACAGGCCATGGACTACTCGTCCTGTCCATTACAGGGCCCTACAGTCCCAATTTGATGGTGAATACCTTCATTGTGGAAGAATGATTCCAAATCCGGTTGTGGGGCTTACACAATTTCCAACGTTTACGCCAAAAAGGCAGGCTGTTGCTGGTCAAAAAGAAAAGGGGAGGCCGTTAGAACTTGGAGTTAGATGCCGGCCGGAGATTCATTATAACCCAATTCCATCAATTGGCATTTATGGAAATGGCTTTTTGGGATACACCGGAAAGCTTTATGTAAATGGTTTCCAATAAAACAAACGGGCCAAATGTGGATTGCACTTCTAGTTCTAATGTGCCGGATAGGGCATTAAAGTTAAGTTGAAACCAAAAGAAAAAAGGAAAAACATATACACATACATATATATAATTAAGAAAAAATTAATTGACTCAAAAATATCATTTCAAACTATAGTTATGATTAGGGGATTGGAAAGATACTTTATAAAATTAAAGAGTGAAACTAAAATACTGTATTACTATAAAATTAGAGGATCAAAAATAAAATTTTGTCAAATTATAAAATTATAGTAATAGATCAAATAGAGAACTAATTAATCATAAAATATACCTGAAATTTAGTGAGTAGAAAATAGTCTACTTTTTTTATTATTCACTGGAATGTTGCGGCAGTAAATATATAGAGAGAATTAGGGTTTAAACAGATACCCTATCTCAGCAAAATTATTACAATCTAATCAAATCCCTAAACTTAATTCAAATATGCGAAAATCATGGAAAGATAGAATCTGAATTCAAAATTCAAAAAACTAACATTAAACAACAAAGATTGCATATAAACTATCTAACTTAAGTGGACTTGGGCCTAGCAACTTCTAACACTCCCCCTCAAGCTGGAGAATAGATATCCATCATTCCCAGCTTGCTTGTAAGATCTTCAAATTTTGGCCCAGCTATAAGTTTGGTTAGAATATCTGCCACTTGATGCTTTGAAGGCACATAGATTACTTCAACAGTTTTTCCTTCAATCTTTTCATTTATAAATGGCGATCAATTTCAACATGCTTTGTCCGGTCATGATGAACAGGGTTTTTTACAATCCTGATTGTGGCCATATTGTCACATAGTACTCTCATTGAGCCTTCATAGCTTAAATTTAGCTCTTTGAATAATCGGTCCAGCCATAGACCTTCACATAATCCTAGAGCTAAGGCTCTTAATTCTACTTCAGCACTACTTCAAGAACTACAGGTTGTTTCTTGCTCCTCCAAGTAACCAGATTTCCCCAAACAAAGGTACAATAACCTGTAGTAGACCTTCTATCAACAATTGAACCTGCCCAATCTGCATCTGTAAAAACTTCAATTCCCCTGTTAGCCTCCTTTTTAAAATAGAGACCTTTTCCAGGTGAGGATTTGAGGTACATGAGTATTCTGAACACTGCCGCCATATGCTCTTTATTGGGTTGGCTAGAGAACTGGCTTACAACAGTGACAGCATGAGTAATGTCAGGTCTAGTATGTGTGAGATAGATTAGCTTGCCAACTAACCTTTGGTATCGTTCTCTGTCAACCAACGGACTATTTTTATTCAAGCCCAGCTTTTTATTTAGTTCCATTGGAGTAGTGCATGGCCTACATCCTAACATTCCTGTCTCATGCAATAAATCAAGTGTATACTTTCTTTATGATACAACAATTCCAGTTTTAGATCTGGCCACTTCGATCCCAAGGAAGTATCGCAAGTCTCTTAGAGCTTTCACTTCAAACTCAGTTGTGAGAAACCCTTTTAATTTCTCAATTTCACTATCATCATTTCCAGTAAGGATAATGTCATCAACATAGACAATTAAAATAGATATTTTCGCCTCACTATGTTTAATAAAAAGTGTATGATTTGATTGACCTTGAGAGTAACCATACCTTTTAGCTACCTGTGAGAATCTTTCAAACCATGCTCTTGGTGATTGCTTCAAGCCATACAAGGATTTCTTAAGCTTGCATACCTTTCCTCTAGTCTGCTCATTCCGAAAGCCACGAGGGATTTCCATATATACCTCCTCCCTAAGATTGCCATTTAGAAAGGCATTCTTGACATCCAACTGGTGTAGACCCCAATCTAGGTTAGCTGCTAGGGAGAGTAGTACATTAATAGTATTGAATTTGGCAATTGGAGCAAATGTCTCCTGGTAGTCAATGCCGTGGGTTTGGCTGAATCCCCTTGCCACCAGTCTCGCTTTGTGTTTATTAAGGCTTCCATCAGGGTTGTATTTATTTGTGAGTACCCACTTGCAGCTTACAGTAGTCTTTCCTTTGGTAGTCTTGTTAGCTCCCATGTTCCATTCTTCTTTAGAGCTTCCATTTCTTCATGAACTGCTTTGATCCATGCTAGAATTTTTAAGGCCTCATAAACTTCCCTTGGGATCCTTTCCATTGATACATTAGCTGTAAAAGCCTTCATGGTAGGAGACAATTTTTCACATCAGACAAAATTAGCAATAGGATGCTTAGTGTAGGACCTTACCCCTTTTCTTAGCGCTATTGGCCACCATAGATCACCTTCTTGAGGATTTGAGGCTAGGAGAGATGATTAGTGTGATGTGAGTTGTTCGGTTCCCCTTGCTGGTTGCTCAATCTCCTGCTGGGCTGGCTGTTGTGCCTGTTCTGGTTTTGTTTCAGCATGCTGTTCAGTTTCCAAATGTTCCTCACTAATCCTTTCTTGTCCCATAGATGATTTAGGTGGCTGTTCAGGGTTTGTTTGGTCTGTTTCAGGTTCGGCTAATGGCTGGAAGTAGGAGGGCTGGATGTATGTGTTTATATCTGGTAGGTTTAATGGTGTAGATTGGATGGTGTCATAAAAAATAGGCCATTCATAGCTCTCTCTCCCCCCCTGAATGGGCATTTTTGGGTAATATGGTTGGTGTTCAACAAAAGACACATCATAGGAAACAAAATACCTTCAGTTAGGAGGATGGTAACACTTGTACCCTTTTTGTGTGTGTGAATACCCAACAAACATGCACTTGGTGGCTCTTGCCTCTAGTTTTGATATGTTGTGGTTATGGACAAAGGTAGTACATCCAAACACCTTAAGTGGTAGAGAGTTTGAGAGGCTATTGGAAGGATAGGTTTCAAGGAGAACTTGGTATGGTGTTCAGAATTGAAGGGTTTTGGAAGGTGTGCGATTTATGAGGTAGATTGAGATCAACACAGCATCCCCCCCGAATTGACTAGGTGCATTTGAGGCTATTAAGAGTGATCTGGTTATGTTGAGTATTTGTCTATTTTTCCTCTCGGAAACCCCATTCTGTTGAGGTGTGTGAGGGTAAGAGCTTTGGTGGTAAATTCCACGAGTGTTCAAGAAATCTTTCAAGGTTGTGTTGAAATATTCTCAGCCATTATCAGTTCGAAGGGTTTTGATTTTTGTTTGAAACTGATTTTCAATGAGTGTATAAAAGTTTTTAAAGATTGTGGGAACTTCAGATTTTTCTTTGAGGAGATATACCCATGTGAGTCGTGTGTGATCGTCAATAAAGATGACAAACCATCGTGTACCATTTGTGCTGGGAATTTTGGATGGCCCCCAGACATCACTATGGATAAGTTGGAAAGGATGGGTTGGCTTATAAGGACGAGAAGAATAGGTGTTTTTTACATGTTTGGCCAAAGAACAAGTTTCACAATTAAAATGGGATAAATCTTTATTAGAAAACTGAGGATACAATCTCTTGAAGTACTCAATACTTGGATGACCAAAACGAAAATGTAACACTTTATTTCATTTGAAACAGAATCAGACACTAATTGGCTTGATAAGGCACTAGTAGCAGATGCCCTTCGTTTTTCAACAGTATTCTCCCGATAGTAGTATAGGTCTCCATCCTTCTCACACCAACCAATCATCACTCCTGACCTCGCCTCCTGAAATACACAATCACGTGATCCAAAATTAGCATTACAAGAATTTTGTGTGGTAAGTTTACCAACTGAAATTAAGCTGCAAGCTAGCTTAGGAACATAGAGTACATCCTGCTGAACAATATTTTCATATAAAAATGACTGTTCCAATTTTAGCTACATCAACATGAGATGAATTACCAATTCTAACAACCCACTTCTCTTGACATGGTCGAATATTATGAAATAGAGAAATCTCTCCAGTCATATGGTCCGTGGCTCTTGAATCAACTATCCATGTTTTTGAGTCAAGTTGCATTGAGGGGAAAGCAACGGAGATAATACTTGTTTTGGTTGCTACTAAACCAGTGGCAGTGCTCACTTTAGGTGGTTTTTCATAGAGATTGATAAGTCTTTGAACCTGATCCTTGAGTTCATCTATATCTGATTTTTACTCCCCCTTTACTGCATAACTGTGACTTTCTCTCTTTCCCTTCTGCTTATCCTGAGGGTGGCCATGGATCTTCCAGCATGTCTCTCAGGTATGACCCTTCCTATTGCAATGATCATAGAAGAGTCTACCCTTGCCTTCACTCCGGGCAGGCATTGCCACTGGTTCACTAGAATTCAGGCTTGGAGGGTTAATGGTCACCTTCTTTCTGCTTTCTTCTCTCTTCACCATCAAGAAAATTTCTCTAAGGGAAGGCATAGGTGATAGATTCAAGATTCTGCTTCTGACCTCCTTGAATTCTTGGTTTAGGCCAAGGAGGAATTTGTATATTCTTTCTGTTTCAATCCACTTTCAAAAGATGATTATATTTGCATTGCACTTAAGAGCAATTGTATCATAAAGATCAATTTGTTGCCATAATTGAGTCAAAGTATTATAATATACTGTGACTGTCATACTCCCCTGTTTTATCATATGAAGCTTTCCTTTAATCTCAAACAATACAGCAGTATTGGAAGCTGAGGAGTATAGTTCACGAGCGGCCTCCCAAATCTCTCAAGCAGTCTCATAGAACATGAAATTTTTACTAATGTCTAGCGTCATTGAGTTGATCAGCCATGACATAACTTGATTATTCTCAGCTCTCCAATTGACGTATTTAGCATCAACTACAGCAGGACAAGGTGATTCGCTGTTGATATAATCCTCCTTTCCACGTCCATGAATAAACATAAGGAAGGAGAGGGACCATTGAAGGTAGTTCTCTCCATCTAACTTGTGTGTTGTAATCAGATTGGCTAGGTCTTGCGATTGTGATCACAAGTTAGGGTTAGGACCTACTTCAGAAGAGGCGCTGGCCTCTCTTTGTGTGTTTAAAGCCTGGAACCTGCCGAATTTGAGATTTTCGGCAGCCATGGCTCTGATACCATGAAATTTAGTGAGTAGAAAATAGTCTACTTTTCTTATTATTCACTAGAATGTTGCGGCAGTACATATATAGAGAGAATTAGGGTTTAAACAAATACCCTATCTAAGCAAAATTATTACAATCTAATCAAATCCCTAAACTTAATTTAGATATGTGAAAATCATGGAAAGATAGAATCTAAATTCAAAATTCAAAAAACTAACATTAAATAACAAAGATTGCATATAAACTATCTAACTTAAGTGGGCTTGGGCCTAGCGACTTCCAACAATACCCTATCGTATATTTAATCCAAAAATCATAATTCATGGAAATTCAAAACATATGAAAATAGGCCAGTAATAAGATTGCAAAATACAATTTTTGAAACCTACCTTCTTATAAACAATGGTTGTTCTATATCAATGATGTACTATGTAACATCCTGAAAATTTTAACCCTGAAGATAAGGGAATAAACTAGACAGAAGGTTAGTTAGTGTAGAGGGGACATAGATCTGACAAGTTTTGAATTGAAATCCGGGCAGACTAATATTTTTGAAATATTAATTAAAGAAAGATTTGATTGAAAAGTTAGGTTAGAAATTCTCAAAAATTCTCAGAAAATCATGTAAAATAAAATTAACAATCAAGAAGCAGTATTTGAGGCCTTAGAGGAATTATGGAAAGGAAAGTAAATTAATATAGAATTTTTTATATTTTCATAAATTTTTGGTTACACTGAGAAATAGTAAACAAAGTTAATTATTTAAAATATCTAGAGGCATCAATAATTTTGGAAAAAAATATGAAAAATTTTCAGGATTATCATAATTTATAAAATTGTTTCTAACTTCAAATGGTAAGGAGGTTAGCTTTAATAATATTTAAAGCAAAATTATCACTAGTAGAATGCCGATTTCGTTGGAATTGGAATTTAAAGAATTCCGGAGTGAATTAAATTCTAAGAAAAATCATGGCACTTCCTTACATTGAGAGAAGTTAATGATGTGCTGAGATTAATTTTCTAAAATAGTGGATTGCATTGGATACAAGAAAAATTCATTGGCACTGTATCGGTACTCAATGTAATGACAGGATACCTGGGGAAGCAAAGTTTTTGCAAAATTTTCCAGCCCAAATGGCTCATGTGTCATGCCTAAATTGGCCCATTTTGGAGGAAAATATTTAACAGAAACTGAAAATAAAAATAAGTTTCTAGAAGGTGGTTAATTATGGTGATTAAGGAAGTTAACTAAGTTAGGCTAATTAATCTTGGTATGACATAAACAAGTGACATCATCACTATGACATCATGTGGACATGTGGCAATATCACATTCAAGAAGCACAAGATTTGTCCACCTATTTTTAATTTATTTTTATTATTTTTGGAAGAATTTTCAAGGGCTAGGATTTAGCCACCTAGCCCTTATAATTTTGGTGAAAATCAAGAGCAAAAAGTTGATGAAAAGCCTATAAATACCCCCTCCATACTTAAATTTTTAGCCAAGAGAGGAAGACTTGGAAAGGCTTTGTTGTTCTTGAATTTAGAGAGAGAAAAGGCGACTCTAGAAAGGAAACATCATGGTAAACTTTTACCTCTCTTGTGCTTTGATGTGGGGCTGTTTTTATTACATTTCTATGTGGTTTGGATGGCCATTTTTCTATGAGAAAATGCTGCCAAAATTTTCAAAAATTTAGAAGAAAATAACCAAGGGATTGAAACACAAATTAGACACTTGAAAAGTATATGAATTGATTGGTTATGATTGAATTTTGAAAAGAAAATCTAACCCCTTGAACTTGAGTATCAGTTTGACCATGAATAGAATATAGGGATTAGAGTTCAGTTCAATTCAATTCAATTTGATACTTTTAATGTGTTTAAATAATGAAATGGTGTAAGGAAATACTAAGACAGAAAGCTTGGAAGCATTAAAATTAAAAATTAAAATTTTGGAATTTAACCCTTATAATTCAGCCAAGGTAAGTTTAAGAGGGGGAGGAATTGGATTTTTATAAATCTAAGTTAATACTTGGATTCTAAATGGAAAATTATGTAAAAATTGTCCAAGGAAATTAAAGAATTAAAGCTAGAAATAATAACACAAAAATCAAATAAGAAGAGATCTAGGGTTATTATGATGAATTGAATAATAATGTGCGATACTCAATCTATTATGTTAGCAATGGGTTTGACATTAGGAGATTTGCTTAGGGGAAGAGATTGAAGGCAAGAGACAAAGCAATTAGGAGATAAAAATCAACATTTTGAGGCTAAACGTTGACCAACATGATTCTAACCATTTGAGTGAGTTAGGTCACAAAATTTTATAGAAAAAAGATCTTATTTTTCTCTTTAAAATGAATGGTAGCATGCCTCAAACAGATATTTGTACAAGAAATTATGACGTTCCAAAGTTAAGTAAAAATACTAGAAAATTAAAAATGACCAAATAAACAATGACGTTTGGCAATTAAACTGTGCCCAAATCTAAAGGCAAATTGACTAGTACTCATTTTTTCTCAAAAACTAATCCAGAGAGCTTTCAATAGAACTTGAAATCATTTAATTTTAATTTTTCTAAAATTAATTATGAATTTTTAAAATTTAGCCAAATTATGGGTTGCTGTGAATAGTAACTCGAGAACAAGATTTTTCAAACCTTTGGCCATCAAATGTGATTCCAAAGTTATCAACATTCATAGTTTATTATACTCAACAAAGAAATTGGTATGAAGTTGATATATATTACTACTAAACATAATCAAATAAAAAAAATTATCACGAGTTTAAAAGTAAAACTAGTATGATTTTAAGTCAAAAACACAAAAACAATAAATTCGGCAAGTTGACTCATGAGTTCAACTAAATTTGTAGCTAGTACAATTTAAAAGTTAGTTGACATGATTTTATAAGTTGGAAATACAGAGACGATAAATTCAGTAAGTTAACTCAGGGCTTTAAAAATAATTATGTAACAATTTATTTGAGAATGGTCTATACTCTATTGTTTATGTCCAGCATATTAGATCATATCTGCCATCGATCCCCCTAAAAGGTACACTAATTCTCTCTCAAACCATTACATTAATAAATAAGAAATGCTAATTAGCAATAATCAAATCTGATTTTAATGATTCCCTAAAGGTAATTAATTAATAGGAAATCAATCGAATCAATCTCAAACCATTTCTTCCTTCATCACTCATATCTGAGGACAATATAAGTGCAGGAAAACAGCAACAAAAGAATTTACAAAAATTAAAAAAAAAAAAAGATCAGTAGCTGCAAATCTAGCATTATGGATACTTCCCTTCCCCCGTCAACCATTGTTCTTTTCCTCTTCCTCGTTCTTACTGCTGGCGACCAATGCCAACAAAATAATCTTAAGTATTACTAACTTTAGTCCTTAATATAAAAACTAGTTGACCGATTTGAGTAGATTAAAAAATTAGTTAAGTTAGTTATTCGTAATAAATAGGAGTTTTTTCCCCCTAAAATATCCTTACTAATCAAATGTATTGGCTAAAACTATCATTATTAGAAGAACTACTTGAAAAAATAGATGAATATGAGAGACAAAATAATTTGTTTTACATTTGGGACCAATATAACAATCAAACTAATTTTTATATCAAGAACCAGAAGTAATATTAGACATCAGCTTGTTGATGATAGACATCCGCAATGATTTGCCACCGGCAAAACCATCAAAGCTGTTCGTCTGGGGCACATTCGAGGAAACCGAGACATGGATTGCGCCGGGAACTTCCTACAGTTTCACTCCAAAAGGGAGTGACAAGCAGGTGGCCACCTTGACATTGGGTGATGTTTGTGCTCACTGTGTGGTGTTTGATCCGAGTCTGGATTACAAAGAAAAACACATACTTTGGTCTGTAAGAAAAAGTGACATATCGTGGATTGGATCGAACCAACTGGGACAGGAGGTAGATACTATACGTTCCCATATTTGGTGACTTCAGGGTTGGATTTACAGGGAGCTTCTAAGATCTGTGGCCAACATTAAAAATTTGAAGCCTTCTAAAATAATTATTCTTATTCTTTCTTTTGTGTTTTTTGGGTGTGTTGATCGTATCCACATAATAAAATAGTATGCCCAAATAAGGATACTATCAAATAAGCCATCATATTATTATACCCACAAGTCTGATTTCAAACATTTTCTTCTGACATATTCCTATCTATAGAGTGTTTGGATTAACTTTTTAGAAGTAATTTTATGAAATACAGGGTAATTAAGTATATGAGGAGGGTTTTATTTCAATTTGCGTGAAAACACTTCTTTTAAATGCTTATCATGTTTTCCAAACACCCTAACTTGACAAAATATTAATTACTTTTATTGAGAAAAATAGAATAGAAAATACTAAATTTTGGACTGTTTGCGTACATGTGCAATATAAGATTTGAACGAATTCGGTGATCATATTCCAAGAGGACTTTGATCAGTCATCTATAGTTCTCTTCTCATCCTTTTTCTCCTTTTCTTTTTCCTCATCCTATCTCTATCATTGGATTAAATATAACTTACTAGTTTCTTTTTCTATTTTCATGCAGTCTACTAATTGTAAAGTGTCCAGGTTAAATTTTAAATTAAATTTATTTGCTAATTACTTTTTGTGGAGTACTATAATCCTAATTTTACAGATTATCAATCTTAACCGTTGATTTGCCGATCAAATGATAGAGATGGGATGAGAGTAAAAAGAAAACGAGAAAAAGAACGAGGAGATAATCCATATCCTGTGGGTACTAAAACTTGTTTCCTCTTTCCCTTTTCTCCTTCAATTATCTTCCAAACACCTCAAAATAATCTCAATTAGTGTAGGCAATCATCCGAAACACATCGAAGTTTTATGGGTTATTACAAATTGAATCGAGAAAACCAATCAATGGTTACGTTCTTAATTATAAAAAGAGCGTGTTCAAGTTTTAATAAATTTCCTTTAATGGAATATCTAAGACGTGATAAATTGTTTAAATAATCTCAATAAAATCTTCATGAGCAAATTTCAATAGAACATGCCAAGAGCAGATGGGCTGAATCTAAAGAATTCATCAATAGAAACTGTATCATTAATAAAATTCAAATGTTATAATTTTTTGTTTTTTGGAAATAGGTTGCCTTATGAGCAATGACCTAAATTGTGCTTACTTATGTTAATACAATTGTGGGTCTTACAGTTTGGTCAAATTTTAATTTTAGTCTCTGTAATTTTAAATTGTAGTTTTTAGTCTCTATAATTTCATAAGAAATCAGTCTAAATTTAATGGTATTAACTTTTAGTTAACATTATTAAATACAGAGACAAAAATCAAAATTCAATCATCAGTGCAATGTTGGAGCAGTTAAACTTTGATAGGAGCAACATGGCCGTTGATAAAGCAACCCAACATTCAGCCTCCTCACTTAAAGCACTCGCTATATCAATTAATGACCTCAAGTTTTGCTTTCAAATAAAATAAACTTTTAGGTGTGTTCAATGTTCTACTAAGATTACAGTAGGCCTCGTGTTTAAAGGAGGATTATGAATTTGTTATCAATACCAAATAATAGGACAATTACCTCAAAATTTGAAATTGAAATTATTTAAAAGGCCTAAAAGATCCAAGTATTTAGGTTTGTAGACCCAAAAAAGGGGAGAATTAGAAAGAAGGACCAAGAGGGAGTGATATTTATAGGAGATTATCATAAAAAAATAAAATTACTTAAAAGAACCAAATATTCAAATATAAATTTAAAAATACCATATTATCCCAATCCAAACCTCCTACATTTTCTCATATATTCCTTCCTATATTTAATTTTTAAAACCAATACAAATTAATCAATTTCACTAAATTAAACCTGATTTCTCTTGCTGGTAAAAAAAAACCTGATTTCTCTTAATGTTTACAACCTACATGAAAATCAATTAAAAAAATGCAAACAATGTTCAGTGATGTAAAAATTAAAGTTTTATTTTATTTATAAAAATTAAAATTTTATTTTTAAAACCATCACAGATTTTAATTGAAAATAAAAGTTATATAATTTTATTAAAATTTAGACTATTATATATACAGTTTTAAAAAATTCAGAGAAAATTTGTTTAATTTATTTTGTAAGAAATTTATATCAGATTTAAAAAAGAAAAAAAATTCATGTAATGATAAGAAATTTAAAATATTTAGATAATCTATTATAATTTCATAAGACCCCTCCTAAAATCAGTTAACAAAAGCCACCTAATTTATATTATAAATAAAATTAAAATATAGAAAAAATTAACAAACATAAAAGGAATCGTATTTCACTTAAAAGAATTACAACTAGGGGACATATCCCTAAAAAATAATTTGTTTGTATAATAAACTAATTTTAAATATGTTAAATTTTCTAATTAGCAGATTAAGATGTTAAAAAAGCATCATTCTCCACACACAAAAAAAACCTTATTATCGTTTGTTTATATTATGATTTATTATAGGATTTATTGAAATTTTGTATTGACATAAAATTAAGTATTTTCTAATAAAGGTAATCACGGTTACAAGTTTTGCATAAAATTATAATATATTATCTGAATTCTTAATATTTCTTAACATTATATGAATCTTTTTATTTCTAAATCTGATATAAATTTCTTATAAAATAATAAAATAAATTATACAAATTTTCTTTGAATTTTTTAAAATTGTGTATATAATAAATTTAATAAAGTCATATAAATTTTATTTTCAATTAAAATATGTGATGTTTTTAAAACTAAAATTTTGTTTTTCATAAAGAAAATAAAAATTTTATGTTTCCCTGACTGAAAAACTTTTGCATATTTTTTTTTATTGATTTTTATGCAAGTTGTAAACTTTGAGAGGAATAAGATTTAATTTAATGAATTTTATTAACTCATATTAGTTTTAAAAATAAAATGTAGGAGGAAATATAAAAGAAAATGTAGGAGGTTTGGATAGAAGCAATATAATATTTTTAAATTTATATCTGAATATTTGGTCCTTTTAAATAATTTTAATTTTTATGATCCTCTCTAATAAATATCACTGCCTATCGGTCCTTCCCTCTAATCCCCCCCCCAAAAAAAAACCTACGCTAATACTTTAATTTTCCCATCCACATATCTTCGCTTCTACACATTAAATGTATACGTGACTTGTCAAATTAATAATTACTCACGAGCTGGAATTCAGGGCTACATGAATATATCTGTATTTGAAATCAAAATGAAGAAGAAATAGAAGCAAAACAAATGAAATAGAGTAATTAATACTACCCCTGTTCCTTAACAAGAATTTGATTTGTTCCTAAATTTAATATCTTCATACATTTTATCCTCCAAATTTGTAATTTACTCTATAAAGTATCTCTATTGATTTTGACCCAAAAAAAGGTATCTCTATTGACTACATATGTTAAGGAGTTTCTATATAAGAGTAATATGATTAAAAGGGGTATTTTATAAAAAAATCAACTTATATTTGTGACAAATAACTAACTTAATTATTTTTTTAATCTACTCAAATTAATTAAATAATTTTTATATTAATGACCGGAACTAATATAAAGTTACGTATAATGTATAAGGACAATAAAAATGAAATATAGAATTTATGCAATAACTATTGCAAGTCCCCAAGCAATTACACCAAAACTGAGATATGTGGCATATTAATCTATTAATTGATCCTTCTTATATGAATAATATAATTTGTTATAGATTTTATATATTAATACAGTAATGCTCCCTTGGTTTCGCCGTCTCAATTCGTTTGCTCTTCACATATACTCATCTGATCCTATTTATAAGGTACTTCTAGCATATTTCACACAAATCAAGAAAAACTTTAAAATGCATTAACTCTCTATTAAAATATAACAATTTTTCAACTTTATCCATATTTAATATATACATCTTTCAAAAAAGATAATTATCTATATTATAATAAATGAATGATAAAATAGTACATTCACGCTAAAAATTTAATAAAATGACTGATAAATAGGACAAAAAAACTTATTTCTTTGCCTTATAAATAAAGCCAGAGGAATAGATCAATTAGAATTAGTTATTTATTAATGATGGCAAAAAAATTTATTAATTAATGTCTAATAATAGAATATACTTCAAATCGATTAATATAAATGCCTTCATTTGATGCTATAGGTTAGTGAGAGACAAAATTGTGCTCCCTCCCTTTTAATATATAGGTCTTTTTTTAAATTTTATATATTTCTTAGAAGTGCAAAACAGTATTTATTGATATTTTTTCTATTATTATCTTATTTACTCCAATACTTCAATATATTTATTCAGCACATGGATTAGGGACAAATTAAATTACTTTGATAACGTAGTCAATATTTTATGTATTAACTGCATTTCTGAATGTGTGTATAAACTTTAAAAGAATTTTTTTTTGGGGGGGGGTGTTTTCCCAACTAAAAGACTTATGTTTTGAAACGATCAACAACCCGAAATCTAGCCGAAAAGGGCACCTCTAGGGGGTAGTCATTTTGAAGAAACCAAATTATTTTCCGGGTTACCAAATTAAATCAGTCCATTAATTCAATGCTTGCATTATTTTTGCATGTATATATGTGTGTGCGCGCGCGCTCCAAATTCCACAACTAAGTATTAATTCAATATCAGCATCCACTAGTATGTACAATGAACCACCACTGAAGAATTATGAAAATTCAAAAGAGATCCATATATAATTATTAAGTGATTCAATCTGACAAAAGATTTAGACATAGCCATAGGATGGATAACTGTACGAGAACAATTCTGGTCATCATGCTCCTCAAATCCTATGGATGACCAATATTTAAATTTTTTAATTTGCTTTTTGAAAAATGTTTTCTTTTAATTGGTACATAATCCAAAAAATATATGTAATATCTTAACTACTTCCTCCGTTCCTTATTATAAGAGACATTTGATGCTTATGGTATGTTCCCATATATAAGAGACACTTAAAAGTTGTCTCTATATTTTTATATTGCTTTCCTATTTTATCCCTATTTATTTTGTCTTCAACTCATACTCCCTCTCCCTCTCACTTCTCTTTTTTTAATAATTTAATTGTTCTCTCTCATACTCTCTCTCCTTATTAATAGGGGCATTGTTGGAAAAAACATTATACTTTTTATATATTAATTGTCCTCAACTAATTTTAACTATTTTTTTTATCAACATAATTTAGTTATTTGTCTTTTATAATAAGGAACGGAGGGAGTATAATTTTTTTAAAAAAATTTGTTTAAAAAATCATTAGTTGAAAATTTTAAATCTAAATATTTAAATGGTATAGATTACCGAAACTGATTCTATGAAAGGACATCTAATATGTGTATGTAGCAACTTAGTTGGGAGGAATCTATGTTTTACCTTCTGTGACGCTAGGTGATGAGTACTGAAACTAGTTTTATAAAGTTATATCTAGTATGTGCATGTCGCAACTTAGTTGGAAGGCATCTATCTTTTATATTCAATAACTCTAGGTGATAATATTAATACCTATTGGTGGGGCCTCTCCTTAAGATTAAAAGAAGGCGTAAATAAAGATTCCAAATCCTAATTTCAATATGGTTGCCTAATAAAAGATTCAATCCCCCATTTGATATAAACTTGTTATCCGTGCACCACCTTACTTGATGCATTTCCTTAAGGCAAATCATTAGGGAAATCAATTCAATGAATTTAAACACTACATTCTCGCTCAAACCATTCCATTAAATACAAAATGCTAATTGGCAATAATCAAATCAGATTTTAATGATTCGCTGAAGATATATATAGGGAATCCATCCAATCAACTCCAAACCATTCCTTCCTTCCTCACTCTAAGATCAGACCACTGGGAAGAACTATGAAAATAAAAGAGAAAATCGCTAGCAGAAAATCAAGCATCATGCATACTTGCATCTTCTTATCATCCCTTGTTCTTTTCCTTTTCCTGGTTCTTACCACTGCTGGCGACGACCAACACCAACCAATCAACAACTCGTCCATTATCGATATCCTCAACGATTTGCCGCCGTCAGGGAAACAAAGGTTGTTTGTGAGAGGGACATTCCAAGAAAAAGACACTGAGATTGCGTTCGGAACTTCCTACAATTTCATTCCAACGGGAAGAAACAAGCAGGTTTGTACCTTGACATTGGATGAGGGATTATGTGCCCAGTTTGTGGCGTTTGATCCGAATGTGGATTACAAGGAAAAACACGTATTTTGGTCGGCAAGGAATGTTGGTATATATCGTAGTTTGGATCAAACTAACTGGGAGAAGAAGGCGGAATGGAACAATATTGCTCCATGCAAGAGGTAGATACTAAATTGAGACTTATTCTAGAAATCAAGTTTTCTTCTTTTGGTTGATATTATCCAAATAAGGATAACAAATAAGGCTTTATGTCACAAAGGAAAAGCCTGCTGAGAGAGAACTTCTGTGTATCTAAATCTTATTCTGTATCTCACATATAAGTAGTCACAAGAATTTGAATTTTAAATAAAACCTCCCAATCCGAACCCATATTTTTTCTTATTTATGTAATAGTTCATTAGTGTTGGCCTTGGGCCCTACTCCACCAAGAGTGGACTTGGCATGACGTCCCCACACAAACACACCCCAAAAATAATTAATTATTGTCAAGACAATCATCCAAAACATATACAAATAAATTTTATCAAATAGGTGCATTCTTAATTTTTCTTTTTGGCCAAACAAACACATATATGTAACAACCAGTATTTCGAGCACTTCTCCATATATAAAAGCTATATAAGCACACAAGGACAAAGTGACAAAGCAGACCAACATGTTGGAACCCACTCAAAGCAATATAGGCCAAGAACTTTGCCAAGACTCACAACCTTCTATCCGCCAAGCACAAGCCTCTCCATTCTAGGCGGGAGATAACAAGCTTAACCTCCTGAATCAAAATCAATCTTAATCCACCATTTTAAACCATAAAATTGGGGGGGGGGGGGAGCTCAACACATTCTCCAACAACACGCACCCACGCACCATTATTTATAGGACAGGCAATGAAACTTATTCTAATACGTGGAGCAATTCATGTAAAATCACCCAATGTCCACAGACTTAGAGTCACCCAACAAAGATCCCCAGCCAAGCACTACAAAGTGATTGGAGTGCCCCTAAGCCAGCAAATGATCAGACCAACTTTACCAAGCACACGCCACCGTCGTTCCACAATTCCATAATCCAAAAGGAACACTGAAAGAAGCACCGATTTCCAAAGTGATACCATCAAACTCGCTCCCCATTATAAAAAATCAGTGAATTAGAGACAAAATTTAGCGATCTAATTTTTATCACCAATCAGTTTAGCAATGGAATTTCATTCATAATCAATTATAATGATCTTTTTGCGATGGAATTTGCAAATTTCATCTCTAAATTCTATCACTAATTCATTGTCGTCTTCTTCTTCTTTTTTATGGTGCCATAATCTCTTCTTGTTAAATCTAGTCCTAATCGAAGACCTCCCTTGCTTCCAACACTGGGGAAACATCAATTTATCACCGGTATCATCCTTGTCCCAAAATCACCTTCACCGCATTTTGATTTCCTCGATTCACTACCCTAACCCACACACACTCGCGGAATAAGAGATTACTCCCTAGGATGATGAATTGCACAAGAGAAGGTAAGTTACACATAAGGAAGTTAAGTTGCATACTAGAAAAATGGTTTACATAAAACATTATACAAGGAACTAATTTGTACATAGGAAGGACGGATTGCATATAATGAAAGTTCAATTGCACAAAAAAAAATCACACAAGGGAAAATGGAAAATGAATGCACATAAGGAAAATTAAATTACACAAAGTCCTTAATAAGAACTATTTGTCAATTAATTTCTCAACAAGAAATTTATCCCAAATTTTTCTAGAAATAATTGTATGTGATTTAATAAAATCCAAATTCAAGAAGGCTTCTTGTAATACGATCTAATGGAATTGTACGTCGTTGTAATTTAGAAAAAGTTGTTGTTAGTTTAATTTATAAATTATTTAACAAATGAAAACGACATATCTTATATAGTTTTTTCGCTTTTCTGTGAGAAAATAATTTAAGGTATGTTAGATTATATATGTTGTATTTTGAATTAATACGCCAGGTCAAACTGGACTGATTAGTCCCATTTGATTCGGTCAATAAGTTTGATCTGGTTTAGTCGGATCTGATTTGATTTTTTTATCATCGAGTTGAACTAATGAATTGGAGTCAATCACCGAGTCACCGACCCGTTCAAACAGCTCTTGTGTAATTGAATAGGGTTGTTACGAAAAAGAAACAATATTTTTTTGCCACTAATGAATTGGAGTCGATTACCAAGTCACCGCTCCATTCAAACAGCTCTTGTGTAATTGAATAGGGTTGTTAAGAAAAAGAACCAATATATTTTTGCCAGAGAGAAAAAGAAACAATATACTAGTAATTGAAATGGAGGGAGAACATTTATAAAAGCCCCATATCCCCCAAACACATTCTTTAATGGGAAATCTAGTTTTTAAACTATAAGCATCAGCCATGTACAATTTAATATCATAAAATTTATTTTAGAGGATTTAGTAAACAAAATAAAATTAAAAACAAAATAATCATATTTTATTATTATAATAAAATAATAATATTTTAAAGTGAAAAAAAAATGAAGTCAAACTTTCCACTGAAATTCAGTGGAAGGTTGGGAGTTGGGGGTGTTAAATACACTCCCCACGATTCAATTTTTCCCGTCAGACGCAAGAGGGAAAGCGGGAAAGAGAGAGTGCGGGAAAGAGAGCGGGAAAGAGAGCAGAGAGCATACCAACAGTGACTGTGAAGGAGAGGGTAAGTTTTAAAAATAATTTAAATAAATAAAATTACTTCTTTTCATCAAACTTTCTTTATGAATATTTCCTATATATTTTAAGCTTTCTAATGATAGTATTATTATAGTGATTAGAAAAAATTTTGAAACTTATATATGATGTAAGTATTGAGTTTTGATAAAAGATGACTATAAAAATTTAGAGGTAAATGAGTATTTAATTTTAATGGGTTTAGACTTGCCCATTTGTTGGTTTTTAGTATTCAAATTAATTTGTTTAGTTATAAAAATCTGTTATAGATGACATACATCATATTTTTTCTGATTAAATTTAAGTTAAATAATTTATTTGGGTTGCTTGACATATTATTAAAATTTTAATCAGTTTATTTTTATTTATTAGTTGACTGTAGGTTTAAAATAATTATTTTAGCTAAAAATTTTATTATTTATGGGAAAATATATATTTACATGATAGTTATACTATTAAAATTTTGATTAGATTATTTATTTATAAATATTTGAGGTACTATTGAATTTTTGATAGTTTGATTTTTAGGTTTAACATTAAATGGGATTTTTAGAATTTAGAATATAAAAATTTCATATTTAAAAATTTTAAAAAATCCTTTTTATTAAAGTAAATAATTTGGAGGTTGTAAATAAATTATTTGGCTTGTTAGAAAATTATAATTCAATTGTAAAATACTTAATTTTGGATTATGAGAGTTGTGGGAATTTAGAATAAAAATTAAATTAAATTAAATTAAATCAAGAATGCAACTAATATATAAGCTTGTTTAATTATTAATTAGCTCATATTAATATGTTGTTATTAATTATGTAGATTAATTATTGGTTGAGTAAATGATTGACCTTGTGGTAATCCTTTTTATTGTTTTGGCAAGAGGTAACCACTTTCCACTTGTTATATGTACTAATATGTTGTATGTGAGTATTTTGCTATTTTAGAATAATGATGTGTTATTTGAAACTCGAGTAGACATGTCATACCTTTTGAGCTGTGAAAATTGTCTTGTGGGATATTTTTAGAGTTGTGATTGAGAAGTATGGAAAGACATATTAGTTATATCTTATGAATTATATTGAGAAAAGATTGAGACATTTTTTATTATATTGTGAATGATTTGTTGTTATTTGGATTGAGCCCTATTTTACCACATGGTAAGGCCACCATTGATACACATTAGTTGGCTTTCTTCATTCCTAGAGTGAGAGATAGATCATTGTGACTTCTTATTCATCCCCCAAAATGTGGGATAGGCTTATATGTCTGATTGATCCCCTATAGTGAGGGATAGATTTATATGGCTTGTGTGCTAGCCCTTGTAATGAGGGCTTGGATGAAATTATCTGAATATACATATTTTATATTTCTACTGATATATCTATATTTCTTGAGATTTAATAATTGTCCCACTTGACACCTCACGAGCATATATTAGTATATATGATGAGTTGGAAAGCTGGTTATTGAGGCATTTGTCTCACCCCGTGGTTTCTACTATTTTCAGGTGATAGTTCAGGTGGTGACCTATCAGGAAAGGTTCCGGACGCATAGTATGCTGTTATAGCCTGTATAGCCTCCCGACTTTTGTTTTATGTCCTGATTTGTTATATATTGCCACATAGGGCTCATCTACTCTAATGTTATAAACTAATACGTTGGATTACTACCATTCAATATGGGGGTGTTGACTTTTGAGAAATGGACTCCATAGCTTATTTTAAAATGATTTATTAGTTCGTATGTTTGAAAGTATGAATTTGGTTTGGGCTAATGGTTGGATGATATTTCTAGACTTTGAAAGTCCAAGGCCTAAGTTAATGATCGATATTGCTCGTAATATGAATTTATTTCTTTTAATCATGATAGTGATTTTTTAATTTTAAGATTTCTTTTTTATATCATGATTAATCTTTCGAATAAATTGTTTGATTTAATCTAAATGGGTTTTGAACAAACTGTCGTCACATACAACACATCCATGCACATAAAAAAAACAAAAAAACAAAGTGCTCATTTTAATTTGGGATTTCTAGATTTGTTTTAGATGGTTCAGATTTAATTTAAATATTTTTTACGTTTTGAATATTTTTTATTTTATTAGATACATAATTTAAAGTAAAGATAATCTTATAACTGCTATTTCCTTTTAAAAAAATAAATTTATCATTAAAATGTCGCTTATTAAAAATTTTAAATTTGACCGTCCTATCAAATTTTAGATAGTTCATATTATATTATATGAATAAGTACATGATGCTTGTTGCTCTGACGAGCACCGAATAAGAAGAATTGGTAAACGCAAGTCTTACTATTCTTAATTAAATTGTGACAATGTAATTGATGTTTTTATTTTTATACAACGCATACAAGAACTAATTTATGATAATATAAGGTCAAAGTCAATTTATATTGAATGTAACGTTGCTATTTTTGGATACATAAAAACAGTAAATGGGTGCATATGTACAATGAACCAATAATGAAGGATTATGGATGGTCCAAACACAATGAAGAATTATGAAAATTCAAGAGAAGGTCCCTAATTGAGGCATAACCTTTTTTTAAAATTATTTTAAGAACATGGGCAATGACGTCCAAATGACAACAAATTCAAATCAAATCAGAATTAAGAAAAGAATCCTAATGTTGAAGTTTTCAGGATGCAACATGATGTTCGAGCCAATCGGTGCATTTGTTGATGGCTTCTCTGAAAACTAACAGAACAAGAAGGTCCCTAATCTTGACAATAGGAGCTGCAGGCATAACATTTTCACATACATAAAAACACAAAACCCCATATTAACTATAGTTAGGCCCAAAAGGTCAGAATTTGAAAAAAAATCCTTATTTATGAAGAGGGTGAGAATGAGTGGGTAAAAGATATGTTTGAGAGATAATTAATGCAATAATATAACATGTAATTAAAGGGGGTAAAAATGAGAAAAATTGATTAAAATTTCAGGCATGCATGTTTTAGAAATTAAAAATAAAATGTGGAACAGCATATATATGTATAGTATACCACTATAGTCTTTAATATAAGTCGTTTGTAACGTATTCTCATATACTAAGGAATGCATTAAATTGATAAAACAAATTTTTATTCTTATTAAAGTTCTCTCTCTATTTCCAACTCATTTTCATAGTCATATACCCATGCATATCCCTCCCTTCTTTTTTCTCTTTCCAAATTATAATGAGAATTAAGATTGGAAAACAAACATTAAATATTTTGGAACAAAACTTTCGTGGCTTACAGTTGGTTACATTTATGACCAGAAGCGGTATATATTTATTGCATTTATTACAGTAAATGAGACATTAAATGCTGGAAATAGAGTAACAAAAAGAGTTTGTAAGTTCCAGTAATTCAGTATCAACATCTACTAATGCATAGTAATACCATAATGAAACAACCACGAAGATTTATAAGAATCGTCCAACAGAATTCTGCATCCGAAAATCAAGCATCATGCATACTTCCCTCCACCCATCAGCCCTTCTTCTTTTCCTCATTCTTACAGCGACAACCTCAACAAGTTCTATTGGTGTCCAACACCAACGTGGGAACAATAATGATCAAACCATAGACATAAACTCGACGGCGATCGATATTCACAACGATCTACCATCAAACTCATCAAGATTGTTCGTTGTAGGAAGCTTCCAACAGACAGAAGCAGAGATTGAACCAGGCAAATCGTACAATTTCTTTCCGTCGATGAGCCAAAAGGCGACGTGCTTCTTCATAATTGATCAGATATGTGTAGATTGCATGTTGTTCGATCCGGATGTGGAATATAAGGAACACTTCATATTTTGGTCCGTAAGACTTGATGGCATATATCGTACCTTGGATCGAACCAACTGGGAGAAGAAGGCCTCTTGGCAACCTGCAGATAAATGCAGGTAGACGCTATTCTGTAGTACAAATTCAAGGTAAACAATTTCATATATATAAATATATATATATATATATATATATCAACTTATGTGAAAGGTTATAAGTTAATATCATGAGTTATATTGAATTATATTTAAATATCACACTAATCCTTGATACCAAACTCTCATACTACTCCATCTGGTCCTATTTATAAGCTTCAATTTGAAAAATGGTGTGATTCATTTTATAAGTTACAATTTGGATTTGTCTTAAATTTAATATTTTTTTTAATATTGCCCTTATTTATTTCTCTTTAGTCATGCTTTCTCGTCCATTCTTTTTTATTTTTTCCCATTTAATCAAAAGGCATATTTGAAAACAAAAGTATATTTCAAACCTATATATTGATTTTAAGTAATTTTAAGTAATTGCTCATTATCGTGAATTAGTTATTTGGAACTTATAATAAGAAACGGAGAGAATTCTTCACAAGGATCAACAGAAGTAATTAAAAGCTACTCCCTCCGTTCCTTATTATAAGAGACATTTGATACTTATAGCATGTTTCTATATATAAGAGACACTTAAAAGTTGTATCTATTTTTTTATATTGATTTCCTATTTTACCCCTATTTATTTTGTCTCCAACACATACTCTCTCTCCCTCCCACTTTTCTTTCTTTTAATAATTTAATTGTTCTCTCTCATACTCTCTCTCCTTATTAATGGAGGTATTATTGGAAAAAATATTATACTTTTTACACATTAATTGTTCTTAACTAATTTTAATTATTTTTTTTATCAACGTAATTTGGTTATTTGTCTCTTATAATAAGGAACGGAGGGAGTATTTGTATTGTTATAAAAGTAAAAAATTATTACTAATACTTCTCAAGATTACCCTCCAATTAATATCAATATAATGCACCTTAATTACTTGTAGTTATTTTTTTTCCAACGCTGGTCAAAAAAGTTATTCTTTCTTCTAAAATCTCTCTCTACGATACAATTAATTAGGGTATTTTTGAAAAAGAAGAATTTAATGCTACTGATTTTTTGCAAAGTGACTTATATTCCTCCAGACCATTTTACAAAAGTTTCTAACTAATTCAGATGTATTAATAATAATAGTTAAGAGCACTAAATTTGTTATAAAATTAGAATGATTTTTAATATTATCATTATTAATCATGCCAAACTCCATCATCATATTAACTTATATTCTCTCACTATATGGCAAAATATATTTAATGCTTATTGCAATTACTCTTTTGGTTCAAAATATAAGCTAAATGTTGCTAGAGGAGCTTTTTTTTTTTTTTTTAATAAGATAACATTCACTTTTGTGTAAGTATTTAATGATTTTGTTTTAATTTTACCCTAATATATTCTCTTTTGTCTTTGATTCATGTATTGCATCTTTTACTTATTCTTTTAATTAATAAAAGCATATTTTGAAAAAAAAAATACATGCCTTATGTATTTATTATTTTAAATTGATTTTAATTAATTTCTTGATACACATCAATGGATAAAGTTTATCTTATATTTTGAAGATGGTCTAGAAATATCTTTTAGAAGATACTACTCTGTTCCTTATTATTTTTCACTTGCAGAAGTTTTTCACATTCCAAGAAAAATATTAAATGGATAAAATCTTTTACTTTTGCTTTTATTAATTGGAAAGTATTAAATACTACTCCCTCCATTCTTTATTATAAGAGATATTTGATGCTTATGGCATGTTCCTATATATAAGAGATACTTAAAAGTTGTCTCTACTTTTTCGTGTTGATTTTCTATTTTACTAGATTTGTTGTCTCCAACTCACATTCTCTCTTCCTCCCTTCTCTTTCATTTGATAATTTAATTATTCTCTCTCATGCTCTCATTTGATAATTTAATTATTCTCTCTCATGCTCTCTCTCCTTATTAATGAGGTATTTTTGGAAAAAAAATTATACTTTTTACACATTAATTGTTCTTAACTAATTTTAACTGTTTTTTTATCAACATAATTTGGTTATTCGTCTCTTATAATAAGGAACAGAGGGAGTAGTATATTTTTGTCACTTATTCCCTCACTCTTCACCTTTACTATAATTAATAGGGTCAGAATTTAAAATGAATCATTAAAACAGTACAAATAACAAATAAAAAAAAGACCAAAATTCCTCTCTACAAGGGACAGATGATAAAGACCAGAGTGGTCTATTATAAAACGGACAAGAGAGAGTATTTATGATAACATAAACCTTTTAGAAAATATCTTATATTAAGGATCAAAGAGATAGTTAAAAAATAAAATTTTACAGGGACCGTGAGATTACTTGCTGCTAGAAAAGCACATTGGAATTTATCAAATACAAATTTACTCCTAAAGGTAAAGAACAATTGGCGTCTCCTTATCAACCACCATCAACCAAGAGGTGGAACTTGATACGCTATTGTAAGTCCAGTATATCTCTGTGGACTGTGATACCAATGGAAAAAAAACATTTATTAGAGTATGAAACGTCTGCTTTTGCCAAAATAAATCGCATTAGCAGCCATGAACCACAAAAATAGAATGGTTCATATCAAAGTATATATATGATAGAAATCAGATAAGATTGTTTAAAAGGTAACAAAAAAGGGTTAAAAAAAAAAGCCTTAACATTGAAGGCATTGAAACGTCTAGTTCTGCCAAAATAATCTGTACGAGTAGCCATGAACCACCAAAATAAAATGATGATATTCATAAATGTTTATATTAGAAATCGGATAAAAGGGGAACAAAAAAGCGGATAAAAAAGCTCTACACTGACCTATGCATATCCAAGCTGCATTTTATATGGATCAGAAGCTTGGGGATCTAATTGACAATGTAAAGTGGTACAAGCTAAATAAACCAATCGATCTTTGGCCGCAGTTCTGTGATGGCCAGTATGCTTGCAGAAGTACCTGAGATAAGTGAGAACGCAATGTCCAATCATTTGTCCCAGAAACAGAAAAAGCCAATTCGTGCCTCTCTTCTTGTCAGAGATCACTGGTTGAACACATTTGCTTTTATTACACAGTATACAGTCTAAATCCTCAGGTTTTAACCAAACCTCTGGTGCTCGATTATGCATCTTGTCGTTTTAATTGACCAGGAAGCTAACAACTTCGGAGAACTTAGAAAGCAAATCGTACTCCATCTGGAAGTGCTTCTTGCATTCTCTACAGTGAACGTCGCCAGTTATCACAAGGATATTCTTGGATATTAATTCCTCAATGCTTAAAACTTTTGCCCTCATGTTTGAAGCCCATGGATATGGTGGCTCTATGGTCAGCACCCATCCCGGCTTCGTGTAGTTACGTGCCCGTCTGGCACCAGACCCATGAGCTTGGCCTTCTGGGGTTGAGCTTGATCTGCTGGTGGCCGTGACCTCTGTTCTGGTTGTTCTAGTGGTGATGGCTGCGCCGGCGATTTTGGGGTCGAAACGTTCTCTATATGCAATTGACGGGAGGATGAAGCCATTGGAAGATGGAATCCTGGTGGGGGTCCTATGTGCGGTGAGGAGGATGAAGGCAGTAGAAGAGACGGATGGAATTGTGATTTTGGTGGCGCCGGCACTGGTAGGGCTGGCTGCTGTAGCTGGGATGACGGTAAACCAAGTATAAACGGTGGTTCTGGAGACCTTGATGAGGAGGAGAATTGAGACAATAGTTGTAAGAAAGATGGATGGGGTTGAGATTCAAGCGGCGGTTGTGGTGACCGTGAGGTGGGGGCGGAGGAGGATGGAGGCATTAGCTGTAAAAGAGACGGTGGGGTGGTGACTCCAGAGGCGGAGGAGAGGGTGGCTTTTTTGGCGGAGGCTGGTAAGAAGAACCTGTAGCGAGAGTAAGTCGAACTAATTCTTCATGTTCTGGTGGTACATAATCGTCCTTCAGTCGTAAGATAGACGGTGGTTTGGGGGGCGGCGGCGGCGGCGGCATCTGGTCAATGGCTTTTCGCTTGTGGGACCCAATTTCTGCGCTCATGGTTAAGAAAGTGGAGGGAGAAAGAAGAAAGAAAGAAAGGTGGAAAGTGGAATGAAACACACAGAAGCTCTCTGAGACATCGGTCCTATAATGGCGGAGGCCGGAGGGAGTATTTATAGGTTATCATAGACTGGGTTGATTCATTATTTTAAATTTAAATTTCTTCCGTTTTATCTTCTTTTATCTTAATATCTGATCTTTGATTATTGGATCATGACAATCAACTTTTACTCTCATTTATTTACAACTATTTTTCACTAAATTTAAAATTATATTTTTTAATAAAAAAATTTATATTTCTATGTAACTTTTTTGGCTAAAATTATCTTTAATTCTTCATATATAATCCGTGTGTATATATATCGATAAAAGTCAGTAATATATATATATAGATCGTTGGTGTGCGTGTGTGTGTAGATTGGCTTAAGTATATTTTATTTTTAAGAGACGCAGTGTATTCGCATTTCGCAATATAATGGCAGCAAATGGAAGGTGGAGACTAATTTTTAATTAATTATTCATATTTTTCTTTTTTCTTTTTCAATTTTTATAGGAAACTGTACAAATTAAAATTTTGCAAGATGCTAACTCGAATTTTCAAATAATTTTATGGGAAATAAAAAAATGAGTACCATTAAATATTTTCCTCTCAAGTTATTTCAACAAGTGCATTTTATAGATTTAAATTTGTATTCTTCTTCTTATAGAAGTAAGAGTTCTTATTATTTCAACCAACAGCTTGTTAGTACTATTAAAGTTTTGAATTATTATAATAATATCTTAATACATTTCCAAATTAAATATTAGAAATACTAAAATTAAAATAAAATTGAATAAAATCTTCTAGCTAAATAAATTATTAGCATTATTGAATGCACATTGAAATTTCATTATAGTCAAATAATAATTTTATGATCTTTTTCAAAGCAATTCATCCGGTCCAAGCAAACATTTCTTTAATTAAATTGTAGATAAAACTTGATTAAAAGTTATCAAAAATTTATTCTTCAATAATTAGTCCATTAATAACTCTTCTTATCAAAATCACCTGCTAAAAAATAAAAAATTTACCTCAATTAATAAAATTAGTTATTTCCTACAAAATATGAAATTTATTTTAAAAATAATTAGTTAGAGGAGTTTGGATTAATTAGCTAAAAGTTGTATAATTAGAGATATTGGGTTAAAAAAGTTGGGATCTTTTATGGAGGAGATAAATTATTTGAGAATTAATTTATTAGTTAAATATATTGAAGTTTTGATCCGTAACTTGTAACTTATTATTTTGAAACTTTATATATCAAATAGGGAAGTAAAAATTTTTAGAATTAAATTAACCTAAAACCTTGGAAAATATGTAAACAAAAATTTACATATATGAATAAAAAGTTGGGAAAAAATTAGAAAATTCTCTAAATTAAATATGTAATCCTAAAATAATATTTCACAAAGGATTTAAATTATGGTTAAGTGGTAAGTTTCAAATAATATGGAGGGAGAATGACATCACCAATGGAGTTTATAGATGTTTTTCTTGACATTATATTTTTCTTATCAAATTACCATATTGCCCACTGTTATCCTTGCTGAATTACGTGAAATAGTCCTTATTACTCCTCTAGTTTTATTTATAGGATAGAGAAAATATATTTTTTAGTCCTATTTATAACGTACTGAGAGAAATTTTTCATATCGATGTACAATTTTACCCTTCATTTATTATTCTGTTGATTTGTTTACATGAGGTATGTTGTATATTAAATAGAGATAAATTGGAAAGTTGTTAAATTTTAAATGAGAGTTAATAAATTTTAAGATTGTGAAACATATTGAAAGTGATTTATAAATAGGACCAAAAAAGTATTAAACTTATAATTATCATTAGTTATTACTAAGATTATTATTTGTTATGCTCATTAAGCTGGAAATGACTTCTAAGTTCTAACCCTTTATTTTGCCGGAAGTTTTTGGCCCAAAAAAAAAATACCGGAAGTTTAATTTCTAAAAAATTGTCATATATAGTTGAACTTGTAATTACTTGTCATTAGGAATAATCAAGGGTGTTAATTGTTATTCAAAATCACTATTAAACCTTAAAAGCTAGAAAATGAATTTTTGAAGACTAGCTATCAAGATGATATTGTAGATTTGTAGTTATCGTCATTTATAATAAAAATTATTCTCCTCCGGTCCTAAATATAAGATCCTTATACTAGTATGTATAAAAGTCTTATATCTTATACTAGTATGTATAAGAGTCTTATATTTAGGACAGGAGGAATGCTGTTAATCACACTAAATATGTCATTAAGTTCTAACACTTGAAATCGAGTTGTTATTTATGAAAAGCTGTTGTCACTGCTGAATTTATAATAGTTATTAGTTATAATCAAAACTGATAAAAAAAAAAAACTCAAATCTTTTGATGAAGATTTCATAAATCACAAACTGCCAAGACCTGATAATTAAGATGATGTGAAAAGATGCTCAATATCAAGGAAAATAGATTCCAAATCTATTCATAAGTCTCATTCTTCGAATTATGATATTATTTACTTTGTCATCAACATCTTTATGAATATTTTTTAACCATCAATGATATTTTCACGCTTAATACATATGGCTTTTTTCCTTTTGAAATTACACTTTTTATGTTTATAAAAGCGAGAAAATGTATCTCTTTTGATCTTCAATAGGAAAATCTTCCAAAATTTCAAAATGACTGTGCTAATGACATCTTTAACGAAATGCTTTTTTTTTTTTTTAAGAAATGTAAGATTTAATTAAAATAAATAATTACAAAATTTTAAAGAGAAAAAGGAGGTATAATTGTGGGGAGAATAATTATAATGTTATAATTGTTAATATATATTTTAAATATAATCATAAAATGTAATCTTGGATATATTAGTATATTTATTAATTTGTAATTATTGAATATATTATTGCTCTTATACAACTAGTCTTCTCTGTATTATAATTATATTCTAATAAGAGATTTGGGAAGAGTGGGCCTAATGTTAAGTCCATGAGTTTGTTTTTTGTTTTTTTGGGCTACAGAAGAGGCTAACGCCGAAATAAAACTAAACGATAGAGGGATCATATCCCATATAATCTTCCTGCACGAGGGCCCTTAAACTAGTCTGGCAAATATTAAAAAACTGAGATTGTGAAATCCCCATTTTAGCCAACCCATTAGCGATTTCCCCCTCGAGATATAATCCAATTTGACAGTCCAATCAAATTGCAGCATCTTTTTTTTTTAGCTAAAGCATAGGTATCCTCTTGGAGGCAAGCCTATTCGATATACCGTCGGATACTAAATGTGGACACTTCTTCCAGCGGGAATTTAAATCTTGGTTTGAACTAGTCTTTTCTACAAGACCCAATCCTCTTCGGTGACTGCAGCATCTTTTGAATCTGAATAAAAAGGAGACTGGAATTGTTACTTGTGTGGTGTGTAGAGAGCTGTTCTACCAGAAGTTTGGCATGTGATTCAAGTATGACAGCCTTGAATCCAAAGTCCCGGGCGAGTTTTAACCCCCCATAAATGGCCCATTCTTCAGCCTCTTGTGCACTGCAGTTCTTGGGCAAATCCAACAATCCCATGGCCCTCAAAGTCACGTAATAAGCCTCCACAACCAGCTTTGGAGGAGTTCAAAGCCACAGCACCATCCACATTTAATTTAATCCATTTAGGAGGAACGGGAATCCAAGAATAAGAAGTTCAAGTATCATGATTTACATTCATATTTGCCTCATCACAAATGGTGTTCATGGCATAGAGTTTCCAGCAATTTCTCAAATAAGCAGAAGGATTAGAAACTCTAGTAAAATTCGTGTCAAAAGCTATATTATTCCTCCAGTTCCATAATTTCCACACAGCTACGCCCCAGAACATATTTCAGCTCTTATTGTTGTTATGTCCCATATTAAGTTTAAGATTAGTAGAAATCCAATCCTTCAAGGGAAGAGAGAAATGATTGTACACACCTTCGTTCAATATTTTCCAACCACATACCTCGAGCAAAATGACAATCCTGCAGAATATGTAGCATGTCCTCAGTTTTGTCTTGACAATAAGCACAAAGGGGTGAAGTATGTGCCCAAGTGCTTCTCCCTTCATTTGTTGGCAGACGATTAGTATAAACTCTCACTGCCAGAAAAAAAAGTTTTTAATGTCGGTTATTTAAGGTTTTTTACGGTGGTTTTGGAAGCAAAGTGGATACTGTTGACATTAAAAGGAGAATAAAATACGGTGGTTGTAAGCTGCCATAAAAATTGACTTTCCACAGCGGTTTTGTATAAAACCGCTGTGGAAATTCATTTTTTCAAAATAGCTATATTAATAACTGACATGATAAATGTTTTTATACAAATAATCACTGTTAAAAACTCAATTTTTTTTTTAAAAATATTGCTTGGATTTCTTATACTACCTTCTTGCAATTTACATAAGAAAGTTCTAATCCTCTCAGCTCCTTTCCATTGTGAGATTAAATTGAACACCGGGTGATATTTATCAAGAGGATTTGTCTCAATCATTTGATAAGCACTCTTGATAGAAAATAAAACATTCGAAGAACCTTTCCAAGACATCACATCATATCCTGCATTCTCCATAGGTGGCATAAAGCTAATTAGCTGTTGTAAGACACTCTGTTCCACAATAGAAGCAAGTTGTTGAAAATTCCAAGAGCCATTAAAAATCCAGTCCACTACAACACTGTCATTTTCCTCTTAAGTGAAAGGTTGTAAGCAGAGGTCGGGTGACTTTCTTCCCGAGGAATGACCACAAAATCATTGAAGAAATTAACATACTTCCCATTTCGAACTTTCCAAACAGTTCCCATCTCAAGAATGTCATTTTGATGATAAATGAATTTCCATAAATTGGAATCAGCAGGGGAGTTATTGAGTAAGTGTCCTCATCTCTCATCATGCACTTCTTATTTAAGATATCAGACCAAAATCCTTCTACCCCAATAGCCAATTTCGAGGTGATTTTTGCTCCATAAGTTTTATTAGCTGAGATCAATCTTTTGAATCCCACGCCTCTAAAATCCTTCGGAAGAGTGAGTTGCTACGAGCTTATATGATGATACCCACTGCTAGAATCATAGTGACCCCAAATAAAGTTCCTTTGTAATCTTTCGAGTTCAATATGGATTTTCTTTGGGATCTAGGCTACTTGCATTGGATAAAGAGGTATAGAGCTCAAAACAGATTTAGAAAGTGTAATCCTACAAGCCACAGATAAATTGTTGGCCTTCCAAGCTGCTAGCTTTGATTGAACCTTGTCAACAATGTAATGAAAAGTTTCACTTGGTTTTCTTTTCTTACTAAGAGGAAAACCTAGGTATTTACCAATTTCAGAAGAGATATTCATTTGAATGATATTTTTAATTTTTCCTTTAATAGAAGCTACCACTTTCGGAGAAAGGAATGTAGAAGATTTGTTCACTACTACAAATGAGTTCATTTTTGTCTCTCATTTTCATCTGTTTTTCAAAATAGAGGAAAAAAAGGCCATTATACTCGTCTGTTATGGCATAACAGACGAATATATAAACACATACTCATCTATTATGCTCTAACAGATGAATATGTGTATATAATTCGTACTCTTTTGTTATGTTATAACAGACGAGTATATAGATATATACTCATATGTTAAGTAACAAACAAAAAACTTTTTACTTTAAATTTTGAAATTCCAAAACATAGCGCCGTTTTTTCATTAGATCAGGATGACCCCTAGCAGCATTTTCTCTTTTTTCCTCTTATCCTTTGCCGCAAGCTTCCTCTTCTCCCTCTTCCTCTCTTCTTATGCGACGACCAGCGTTCTTCTATCTTCTCCTTCTTGGCTGATAATAGCTCCTCCTCTCTTCTCTTTCTTGGCGACACAATAGCTTGACGACACAGTGAACTCCATGGCCAGCCTCTCTTCTTGATGGAGGATAGCTCCTCCTCTCTTTTCTTGCGTGCTTGACAACACTTTCTCTTTTTTTACCCCACGGCTTTAGCTTTGCAAGAAGTAAAGTAAGTTATGTGGTTTGGTGTTGAATGTTTTGGTTGTATGAGATTATCATATGGGTCTTAAAAGTGGTTATTCGGATATTTTGCTGTAGAAAATTTTCTATTTAAATTGATTGTTGGTGAATAATAGCTTTTGAAAAGCAATGATAGTGATTGAGAAAGTATATTAAGATTAAAAGCATATTAAACCTGTTTAAATATTAATGCAAAATAAGGTGTTTGTGAAAATGTCTAGGAGAGAGAATTTGTTGGAATATGATAGTTAATTAAATGTCCTCAATTTTTAATCTCTAGGTTAAATTTTAGAAAGGTATGGGATTCTAAAAGTTAAAATATCTATTTAAATAAGTTAGAATGTCATTAGATTTTCTAGTTTTAAACTTTCTTGTGTTATATGATTGAGTTAAGGTGTTTATTTTTTTTTTTTAACTAAGCTCATTTAAATATTATTGTTATCATTTGCTTTTACGCTTAAAATTATAACTTATATGAAAAGTGTAACATGATTTGGTTCTACTGAATTGCTGTCTTTATTGCTCTATTTTGGTTTTGATTCATACACTTTAGAATTACATGTTATAGTAAAAACTAACAACGCAAATAATTTTACTTTTTTTTAAAAAAAGTCACTATATTTGTTTGTTTTGGAAAAATAGACGAATATGCAAAGCATATATTTGTCTACTTTCCTGAACAGGTGAATATGTGCTTTACATATTTGTCTGTTAGAAATAGAAAATATCTAACTTCTATCTACGTCTCCTTTGTCTATATCTTTTTTTAAACAAACAAAAAAAGGCTTCTACAATAGACAAAAATAAATCTTTTTGTAGTAGTGGTTCTTGTTAACAAGTTCTCTAAAAGCTTTAGAGAAAGTATCAACACATTCCACCATGCAACAAGCTTTTTCCTCCGTTGCAACTCTGAACAAGAGGAAATCATCCGCAAACATAAGATGAAAAATGTGAGGACCCCATTTAGACATTTTTTTGGGTTTCCATTTCCCTTAGTCCATAAGTTTTAATGATGAAAAGCCTCTAATTAAATATCTGGGCCCAAGAGATCACATTGCTTTTAGAGGCAATTTGTCTCAAATGGGCTCTAGTTTGGCTAACGCAAACCCGTGAAGAGCTACCCCAGTTTCCACCAAGAAAGTGTTTTTGTTGGAGGGACCCAAAGAGAAAAGAGGAAGTGGGCCTATTTCCATTAGTAAGGATCCCCATGGCGCACGGGAAAGTATTTCACAACAAACTACATCTAAATTGTTTGCGAAAATAAATTTGATATTTTGTGCCTTATTCAAACTAGAATTAGTGGTACTTGTGCTTATAAGGTGTTTCCAGAATTGGGCTTCGATAATTTGATTATATTGGAGGCTTTGGGGTATTTGAGTTGTCTGAAATGATAATCTGACGTGTTGATGAGCAAATTAAACTCAAAAATTGTTTTAAACTCGAGAGTAAGCCGTGACAAGAGTGTATTTAATAGAATATTTGGATTAGCTTTTAGAGAATAGTTTTCGAGGAAAAGTGATAAAAAAGTTATTTTGAGAATAGATTTTGTTTAAAAAAATGATTTTGAAAATTTGAGAATGTTTAGATAATTGTTATCAGAATCTTTTTTTTTGTTGAAAAATATATAAATAATATATATGTATATATGTAAATGGAAGACCAATTTAAATGAAAAGATTAATAACTATATTTTAATCTAGTTAAAAGTTGAAAGACTGAGTCATATTGAGTTATAATAAAAGAATTAAGTTCAAAGAGTGTTCTCCTCCTTGCGAGTAGAGCCGGGAGAACGGGTCGAGCCTGTCGGGCCGGCCCTTTTAGGCCCTGAAATTATGAGGGCCGAGCTTGATATTTTTCTCTTAAAATGAGAAATAAGCCCTGGAGGGCCGAGGGCTTAAAAGGGCCGGCCTTGGAGGGCCGCGGGCCGGTCCTTTTAAGCCCTTTTATAATTTTTTTTAATTTTTTAATTTTTTATATAATATTAATGTTATTAATTTCTTACATTGTTAATAATATTTCAAATATTTAGTTATTATTATCATTTTAAAATTAAATTAGTTTTAGACAATAATTTATCCAATTAAATTTTAAAAAATGGATTAATTTGGACTTTAATAATAATTTGATTTATATTATATGCGTTGATATTTTTAAACTATATATATATTTGATAATAGAATATTTTTATACTTATATAACTTGTGATTCTATAATTTGAATTAGAAATTCATGAGTTTCAACAACAGTGTTTCTCACATTAAAGTAAAATAATAGTTAGATTGCAAAATTTAAAAATAAAATTCTTATAAAGAAGAAAAACTTGATATTTTTGTTACGAAAGAAAAGCATACTTATGAAGAAAAATAATTAATTATAGTGATGATGAAGTTTCAAAAGATTAATGATAGTGTTTATTTATTGCACAATTGTATTATAGATAAAACTTTTAGATGTTGTTATTTTGTTAATGAATGTTTTAGATGTTCTTAGATGTTGATGAATATTTATATATGATAATATTTTATATTTGTTACTTAATTTTATTCATATTTATGTCTTTTATTAATAATTTCATTGTTTTATTTTTATATTTTTATAAAAATATGATAAATATAAAAAATAGTATTTTTTCTTAAACGGGCCAAAAGCCCGCGGACCGACCCTGGCCCTGTAGTTTAAGGGCCGGGCCTAGCAAATTGGGGTATTTTTAAAATTTTAGCCCTGGAGGGCCAGCCCTTTTAAGCCCACCAGCCCTGAAAGGCCGGCCCTGGAGGGCCGGGCCGGCCCTGGAGAGCCGGGCCGGCCCTGATTCCCGGCTCTACTTGCGAGGCCAGACTGCCAACCACCTCAAACTTTTGGATCATCATTTTAAATACTCTTTGGACTTCAGACTGAGTTTATACCAAAGTTTTTTTGAAATGATTATAGTAAATTTAACATGATAAAATTGCGAATTTTAGCACAGTATAATTGCAAAACAACGGTAGCAGCGCTTCCCTCCCTCCCTCCCGTCACCTTGGACATCTCTCTCCCAAATCACGAAATGGATTTTGTTTCTTGCTTTCTTGAAAGAAAATTCCATTATATCTATAGATTTCTTCATTCTCGAAGAAAAATCTGCATCGCCCGCCGTATTCTACTCCTCAAGCAACGCCCGATCTAACAAAATCTTTAAATTAGTTTTGCTGATACCATCAGTCTTGGGATCTTTCAGTTTGTAACTTTTCTTCTGTTGTTGCATCACTATCCCAAATGAAAAATAAAAGCTTTTTGTATTTGAGAACATATCGTCATGATGTAATAGAAAATAGGGACGACAAGTTATTTAAGCTAGCATGATTACAGATTACACTCATTATACACGCCTGATGCTAATATAAATATTACAATAATATGTAACAATTGAATTGTATCTTTCTTAATTAAATTAATAGATGGAAACTAATTGATTAACACGTATAATTTGGATCAACCATCACTATTGGTACAAAAGTCGTTGGCCCTTTTTTTCCCCCTTAAAAAATGTAGGCTTAAGAGTCAACATCAGCCCTCGATGTCGATTGGACAGTGGACCATGGATCCCTATCCTCCAACGGCAAAATTAAATTTTCCATGCAATGCACAAAAGAGAACAATAATTATAATTTTTTTGGCTAAATTATACATTTGGTCCTTTAGTTTTGTATAAGGTTTCGATTTGATCTTTTAACTTTAGAACGTATGCTTTTAGTCTTTTAATTCTAAAATTTTTTTAAAAAAGTGATGAGATTAAGATCTTAAATGTTGATACAATATTCTCAAATGCGAACATATTAAGTTTAATTTTCAAAACATCCATGATTATTACAAAAAATCATCATTGAAGCCTAATAATTTTAGGGTTAAAAGACCAGATATATGTTTTTTAAAATTAAGGGACCAAATTAAAACTTTCTATAAAGTTAAAGGACCAAATATATATTTTAGCCTAATTTTTTTAGTATCATACTTCAATTTTTCATAATCGGATTATATTTTATCAAAATAAGTGAAGAAAAATAAATAAATTAAATAACACAAATCCAATTATCTTCTTTCAATTGCATGTAGTCGGAAAGAAGCTGTTTTAATTCATGGTTTGTGAACATTATGGCTTTCGAATATTTTTAACTATGAGAGTATATATAAAATTCTATATATACTGTAATTTTTGAATGAAAAAACATAATAAATTATATCTCAATGAACTTATCTAATTTTCAACCATGACAACAATTATGCTATGATTGCAGTAGTGATTTTTTTTCCCTTTCCGGAATACTATTCTTATATCTCAAATCTTATGAGAACACACACACACACACACACACGTAAAATAACACCAACGAAAAGATACTTTCTTTTCCCTGCCGTACTAAATTCTTATAGATTCTTACTATCTATGCAGCAGTATTGAATTGTCGATTTTACCAAAATTAAAAACATTTGAAATGTATTAATCGACATTATTTACACGCATGTGCTTGCATCCATGAAAAATTATGCAATATTTAATTAATCATGACGGCTCACTATATATTACAATTGACTAATTTTAAATTAGTTACTACCTCTGATCTTTAGAACCACTTGACTAATTTAGGTGGATTAATAAAGTTTGTTAAGTTAGTTATTTGTAATAAATATGTGTTATCTTTTTTACAATACCCTTATTAATCATATGGATTAGTTAGAACTATTATTTAATAAAATTTTTAACATGTAAAGACAGGAGGTACTGAGGTAGTAAGAAGAAGAAACTTTGTAGCCCGCCTCAATTATTATTGATGTAGGGGATCCACTATTGATAGTTAATAAACTGTCAAATTTTGTTAATTATGATACGTATCTGGGAGACTGTCACGCTAATAAATAAAACCTTAGTCTGCAAACATATATAGCCAATCATGGAACTTTGTTTTAAGTCCTTGACAATGTCACAGCGCGCAGGCAGTTTTTGAAGGATGTGTCTATCAAGCTTATGTATTATATATATATATATAGAGAGAGAGAGAGAGAGAGAGTATTCATTACTGATGGGCTGCTGTACTAGATAAGTTTTTGCCAGCATTTCACAAATTTGAAGCCTTGAACGTCACTTTTTATATCTTAAATAATATAGGGCAACATGACTTCCCCAACAGCCAAAAAAAATATTGAGGGAAAGCAAGTAGTGGAAGCAATCTTGCATAAATTATTCAAACAAAAAAAAATTAATTTCAGCCAGTTTATTATGCCCATCATAAACAGGCTATATTCCTCAGACTCTATCCCCAGGTTCTGAATATGGAAGATCACATGTTCAAAGTCATGGCGACCTCTTTTGCTTTCCTAGTTCTCTTTGTTTTGATGAAACTAATCCATAATTTGTGGTGGAAACCCAAAAGTATAGAGAGAAGATTAAGGAAGCAAGGGATCAGAGGCACTTCGTATCAGTCCTTCAAAGGGGACACGCCAGAAATGAAGAAGCTTGTCAAAGCCTCATCTTCTAAACCTATCTCCCTCAACACCCAAGTTGCCCGTCGAGTCATCCCTTTTTATCACAACATGGTAAAGCGATATGGTAAGAAAACCAACCTTATAGTGATCATATGAACTAAATAATATATTTGGCTACCAGTTTGCAAAAACCCAGTTTTACAAAACTCGGTTTTGGGTTAATATTCCATTTTATTTGTGTAGGGAAAGTTTCGGTGTGTTGGTTTGGAAGTAGTCCAAAGCTGATCATAGCGGAGGCAGAACTGATAAGGTTGCTACTAGAAGACAAGAAAGGTGAGTTAGTGCATCCACCTCTTAATCCACTGGTGAATCTTCAGCATTTGGGTTTTGCAGCCTTGGAAGGGCAAGAATGGAGTAAACGCAGAACGCTAATAACCCCTGCTTTCCACCTTGACAAGTTGAAGGTACATATATACACCACCCAATCAAGGCAATTTTATTATGTTGTTGCAAAGTAGTACTACTCACAGTGCTTAATATAAGATTAATTTGAGTGGATTAAGAAATTAGTTAGATTAGTTGTTTGTAATTAATAGATGTTGTCTTCTCTAAAATATCTTTGCTAATAATATGTATTAGTTAGAATTATCATTTGATAAAATCTTTAACATGTGCAACTACTAAAAGAATTACTTTAGTAAAAAAAAATATAAAAGACAAATTAGATTAGGAGTCTTATATTTAAGATCAAATTAAATATCAATCTAACTTTTATATCAAGACCCGAGGGTTATATATATGTTTAAGAAATGTAAAGTACCCCAACCGGTCCTAAATCTAGAAGTTAGATAACAAATTTGCAGATATTAAGAAAATTAATGAAGTTAATTATTTATAAAAAATGTGTCGGCTTTTCTAAAGTACTTATTTTAATCATTTGTATTAAAATTACTTCATTAACATGTGCAATTAAGAGGGAGAGGAAAAATTATAAATTTGAGAGACAAAATAGATTAAGGATCTATATTTATGACTAAATCCTTTTACTAGGCCTTATATTTAAGATAAGAGGGAGTAATATATATGAGAAAACTAAAGAGGTAAAAGATGAAGGGAGATGTTCATATGTTTATGAACACATATTGCAAAGTACTCCTTCCGTCTTAAATTAATATAGAAGTTAATTGGAAAATTTGTTTTGATTATAAATAAGATTTTGATCCACTTTGTGTTTGAAATTAAAAGTATTTTCCACAAACTATCCTTATTAGTTATACATATTAAAGAAGGGTTTCCATATGTGGTAGTTTTCATTACAAATGATTAAAGGGCCGTCTTAGAGAAGTCAATAAATTTTTTTTTTTAGAAATAACTAGTTTAACTAATTTTTTTTAATTTTTCTAAATTAGTTGTCATCTTATTCTTATATTTAGGATGGGAGATAGAATAGTGTATATGAGAAAACTAAAGGGGTAAAAGATGTAGGGAATGGTTCCAGCGTTTTCAAGGAGTTGTTGCAACCTGGTGGAGCAGTGGCAGAAACTAGTAATGGAATCGCAAGGGAAGTGTGAGATTGATGTAGCACCACAACTCAGTACTTTGGCCTGTGACGCCATATCTCGAACAGCCTTTGGAAGTAGCTACCAACAAGGAAAGCAAATATTTGAACTCCAAAAACAGCAATCATTTTTAGTCCGCGAAGCCTATAACTCCATCTATATCCCGGGCTTCAGGTGACCGTACAACTTCACAAATTAATATATAATAATAATATTGCATATAGATTCTTTCTGGTTATGAATACTTCACAGAGAAAGTCATATAAGGAGCACTGAATTATGATAATCCCAAAAAGGTCTCTCAAAATGACTTAATTCCTATTAACTCCTTGGGGTTATTTTAGAATTAAGTTTTTTTGTAAAATGACGTAACTGCGCTCAATGAAATTAAATATATCACTATCTTAATTGTTTGTTGTTATTTGATAAGTTAAAATTGCTACTTGCTAAACTGTTGTTGTCATTTGATAAATTAAAGTTGTTACTTGTTAAATTATTGTTGTCATTTAATTATTTTTTAGATTAAGGTAATATATATACTTTTTCTATAAAATTTAATCCTATACTAGTTGTGATTAAACCATTTTGGGGTCCTTAATTAATTGATATTCATATTTTGAAGGAATCTGTGTCTTTCTTCCAATAATTAACAATCAGCTTGTCATCTGAACGGTAAATAGTCTGACACATGTTTCATGTGTGGTTGTATTAATTCTATCCCCAGATTCGTACCCACAAGGAAAAACAAGAGAAGGTACCAAATATACAACCAAATCAAAGCAATATTGAAGAATATGATACGACAAAGAGAAGATGCAATGCAAAGAGGAGAGGTGGAGGGAGAGCTTGATTTGTTGGGCTTACTTTTGCAGTGCAAAGAACAAAGCATTAATGATCTGACAATTGATGATGTGATAGAAGAATGCAAAATGTTCTACATCGCTGGCCAAGAGACCACCGCCACCCTCCTCACATGGACTATGATCTGCTTATCTATATACCCGGATTGGCAAGACAAAGCAAGACAAGAAGTTTTAGAGATTTGTGGTACAGCAAAGCCTGACTTCGGAGCCATTAATCGCTTTAAGATAGTAAGTTCTAATAATAAATAAATCATATTGAAATACTCCCTACATTTGGTTCAACATATCTATATCTCTAGTTGGAGAAATTCATTAGTTCATTATAAGATCTTATCTTAGTTAGGATTATATATGAATTAGTTATTGACCTAAATCTATACACTCCTTCCAATCGACAACATAATTAAGTCATTTTAACTAATTCATCAATATCAAAAAATAGTAGTTAATTCATTAAATGTGTTTCAAATTAAATTTTTTTTTTCAACTTTGTTCATATTAAATGAGGTTCTAAAGAAGAGAGAAAAATACAAGGAGCTACATTTAAGCCTTAATTGCAGGCACAAAATTGACAAATAAGCATTAATTACTCTTCAAATAACTTATATTTTAGACCGAGTCATTTTTCTAAAAGCGACTTATATTGCAGACCAGAGGGAGTAAAGGTTTTATCGGGATATAGGGACGTTGTAAAATGTTACTCCCTCGTGTTATTACCTCTAGTAGTTCTTGGGATTTGGTCATTATCTTTCGAGAAGGAAGAGCTAATTGTTTTTTGTTGAATATTTTGTTAATAAGATTGGTTTTTATCAACACTGTTGTTTATCAAGTTAAATAATATATATATATATATTTGACTCTTGCAGATACCAATGATTCTTGATGAAGTGCTGAGACTTTTTCCCTCTCTACCTTTTATCTCGAGATACACAACGCGAGAAACCAGGGTAGGAAATTTGTTGATACCTGCGGGGGTTGAGCTGTGTTTATTGGTGATGAATGTTCATTATGATGCCGATTATTGGGGTGAGGATGCAAATGAGTTCAAACCAGAAAGATTTCGGGAAGGAGTTTCAAAAGCTTCAAAGGATCAAATGGCATTTTTCCCATTTGGTTGGGGTCCAAGAATTTGTGTGGCCCAAAAATTTGCATTGATTGAAGCAAAGATGGCTTTGGCCATGATTCTCCAACGTTTCTCATTTCAACTCTCGCCTTCTTACACTCATGCCCCTTGCCTTCGTATTACTGTTAAGCCACAATATGGTGCTCCTATCAATCTACGCCCTATCTGAAGAATTAATGTGAAATGTATGAATAAGTATCTTAGGTATCTGTGTATATGCGTTGAAATTGAAAATTGTAGTTGTTCTTGGTTTCAGAAAAAGTCTCAAGGAATCTATGCGGGGATTAATTGTAAATATGGAATTAATGTGGTTAGATAAGTAATCTTAGGGGTTTCTAATAAAATATCCTAAAGATGTACTAAAATATATAAAGTAATAGGGTTAAAGGTTATTTTTGTCCTAAAAGCATTTGCAAAAAAGTACTAATGGATATCCATAAGTTTTCTTTGACTCAATACACTTTGAAAGTACTTAAAAAAAAAAAGAGCAATATTACCATGTTCGTTACAAATAATTACGGTTAATGTTAGCTTTGACTCAATACACTTGAAAGTACTAAAAAATTAGTAATATTACCATATTCATTACAAATAATTACACTTAATGTTAGTTTTTTAATTATTAGAGTTAATTTTTTTTAATGAAAAGGGCAACATTGCTCCTTTTTAAACACTTTTTGAGTGATATTATGCAAAAAAAAAAAAACTTATATAAATACTTATAGCTCTTTCAATGACCATTGACCCTTAAAGACAATGGACTTCCATCATAAGTATATAATTAGTGGTGTTAATTAAGAAGTGTATCATATGAGAATCTAATACCTGATATTAATTTATGTCTGCTTGTCTACACAATTTATTTTTTATGGCTAGGTATATATATTTTTCTACTAGAAGCAATCATGCTCGCTACTCACGTGGACATTTCCCGTGGGAATTCAAACTTTAATTTGTCACGTTATAAAAAAATATCTCCTTCTATTATACCCAAATCCCGTCATCTATAAAATTTAATTGTCTGTCCCCAAATAGCATTTAGCCGGCTCAAGTATGGATCCAGATCCTCTCAGTAGCAGTTTTCTCAGCATCTCTCAGTATCCTAACCTCCTGCCCGTTGAGATGATCCAAAGGCTCACAGTAAACCACATCATCAAACCCGTTGTCCTTTCCTAGCGCAAGCCATTCGACATCCAAACAGCAAACAGAGGCATGGTCATTCTACTGGGCACTGTCATGGAGATAGAATTTCAAAGGCAAGAATGGCTTCGCCTATCATGTATCTAAATGCCTCTTCTTCCTCCATATTCTTTCCCTTTCTTTTTCATCCTCTACTGTTCCTCATTCTTCGATTTATCTTAGCCTTTGCATTCCTTTTAATTTCTCCTGGTCATTCTTCACCGTACTGGAAAACAACCATGTAAAATCAGAATCTTTGTCTACTTGTTTCTTTCATCTCTAATTTGTTGCCCCATATAAAATTAATGCGCGTTTATTTTTGTGGGTATTACTACCTTCAAAAATGGATTATGCAGATGATGATGAATCAATTGCTTGCTGAGAGATGATGGAAAGGACAGCAAAGACGAAACATATATTGTTAAATAAACTAATATAAAGATTTTATTAGTTGTCCAGACTCGTTCCCCCAAGACTTTAATTTGACCCTCCTTTATTTGTTCTTCTGCTCTAAAATCTGATCAAATTCGAAACCTCCATATTGGAGGCGCACTCTAAGCCACCATTTAACGGATACACCTATTATCCGATTGGACTATCCATCGGGGTCCTTCTTCTCCCTTTGCATTCATCACCGTAATTCGTGCTTGGCCATGAATCTGACACAACTGTCACAAGTTCGCAACGCAAGCTTTGGCTTACACACATTGTCGTCGGAGATCCTCCGGCGACAAACAGCCCATATGTGTGGGTGACGCGACCTTGAAGAGGTATTTGTTGCTGTTATACTCCGAAGTGATGAGTGATCAGAAAGGTGGCGCCGGTGGTGATCCTACGGCTGCTTGTTCGATATGTTTGTCTTTTTCCCATGAGCTCTGTGCTTGCATCGTCGAATGGCTTGGGGGGGGGGACAATGGGCCTGATGATGTGGTCTATTGCAAGCCATTGGATTATCTGAATGGACAGGATTTTAAGATACCGAGAGACGCTTAGAGAAACGCTACTGAGAGGATCTGGATCCTTCAAGTATTTGTTATATTAAGATGGACTCTGTATAGTTGAATCCATCTGTCGTCCTAAAAAAGTCAAGGCCCATAGCAAATATAGGAATTTTCATTTAAACTAAAATTATTTGGGTATTAGTAACTGGAATTGATCTAACAAAAAGCTAGTCTCTCGTATCGTGACAAACAAAATTCAAATTCCTGCTAAGAGATGAATCCAGATTTAGTACCTGATAACACTTTGAATAGGAGTGTTTTTAATAAGAAGATATCTATACATGATAAAAAAAAAATTGTGTATTAGTCAGTGAGGACTTTTGGCCCCAAAAAAAAAAAAAAATCAACGGCGATTATTTAGCTGTGCCGGCTCAACGATCCTTGTTGATTCGCTCGTTTTGTTGTTCATGACTACGCGAAATGCCCACATGGTGTACTTAGGACTAATATTGCTGATTAACCGTTTGAGGGAATGGAGTTAGAATAAATCTTGTTCATTTCTCCTTTAAAGTATGCCCACATGGTGTTTGAGAAAATGCCAACTTTTTTTCTGGGTAAAGCAGTTAGTAATTATTATATACAACATGGTATATACAATATGGTTTTTGATCGAAATATATGTAAATAATTATTATATATACTTCCGAACATTTCAAAATGATTAATATTTTATTGATCAAAAGAATTTTGTTTTATTGGTTCATTATACAAACACACGCGCACACTCTGCGGTGGGATAGATGCTAGGCAAATGAGTGGAGAATACGAGAATTGGGCAGAACAATCTCTGAAACGCCTGGAAATAAAATGCCTGATAAGAGTTAGGTGTGTAAACTATTTGAATAAAAGTCAATTTAGTATTGCGGAAATAACAGATTATAACATCATGATGTGTTTAAAGCTAAGAAAGATTGGTCAAGCTGATGAGATTTGGTTAAAATTCACAAAATTGTAAATTCAAATTCCACGACTAATATAAAACTTTATTAATAGGTGACCTATAAGTGCTTCTGTAAATACTTTTCGAGTCATAAAACATAACCTATTCTTGATGAGCTTTCAAGACCCAACTCAACCAAAATTTTTGTGAAAAAAGAGGTATATTGAGCCATACAGTAATTAAGAACAAACGGGGGATAAAATTAATAGCAACATAAATCATACCGATATATATACACACATATCTATGCTCACATTTAATTTATTTGGTGATGAAGAAGCATAGCTAAGACTCTTTTCAGTAATTGAATCATCGTCCTTCGAGCTTTAACAATTTGAAGAAATCCCCAGAGAGGTGCGAGAATACAACATAGATATACATTCTTCATTGACAACTAAAATTGCTAATGGATTTACAATATCGATTCACAATGGTGTGTTTTGTCTACGAACAATTTTAGACGCCCATCCTATTTATAAAGAGCTTGTATCACTGGTAATTCATGGAAGAGAGAAAATAAAGTTCAGCAATTGTATCCAAGTTTCTTCTTAATTTAGTTGAAATTTCATAAGCTTACGTTTATTTATTTGGATTGGAAGAAAGAAAAAGAAGCATGACACACGCTTTTGTTTACAGGGAAAATGTTTTGCGAAATTCTTTATTGCAACAGCAAGAAATGGGAGAACCTAGACATATACTATACCTTTAATATAAGACTCAGTTTATTAATTTTAGGAGATTAAAAAAGGTAATAAATTACTTAGTTATAACATATGTTACATGATCTCTTTCAAATACTCATATAAGTCATTATATTATATATCAATTTATAAGTGGGACAAATTAGTTTGGATAAAAATAATAAATATAAATATTTTAAAATAATTTAAGAATTTTTTTAATTTTTTTAAATTAGTTAATTAGCTCGTATATTAAGAAATGTAAGGTAGTATAGAATTACATGTCTTAGAACCATTAACTTCTTAATTTAGCTTAGGTTTTTCTTATATTTTATTTGACAAGTTGCAAAGTAAGTAGGAGAATACATTCTTCTTTTTCAAAGATGTATTTGATGTGAAGTTTCGGCACAAAAGAGTCCAGTTATTGGTGGTTGCCACAAATATAACTCGTCAACATATAATAAATTGCATCTAGTAAAATTCAAATTAAATCTTACTAAAGTAAAACGTAGCATAACTAATTTAAAAACTAATATTTTCTTAAAATGTTATACTAAATTTTTGAATTAGATTTTTAATATGTAAAGTGACTAATTTACTTGAAAATATGATTTAATGTCCATGATTTTGTTCTCATAGTATATTTTAAATATGCAATAAATATAAACTAATTAATAACACTTCGAAAATAGGAAAACTTCCTTTAAAGCCTAATTCGAGTTCTTGGGGCAAGAAAATGGCTATTTCAGGTAATAGCAAAAAGAAAAGCAGGAAAAATTATACAGTAGTACTCAAGAAATTGCATTAATTGGCGGATAAAAAAATACCGTGTTATATTGCTACGACGGCTAACTTACGTACTTTGATTTGAATGGGTCCAACAAGCCAAAGACATATGCACAAACATCAGGCTTAGATTTTCTGTTCATTGGTAAAATACAAATTAGGGATGGATTACTAAACTACTACCTCTAGTCACTAATATAAAAGCTAGGTTGACTTTAAATTTGATTCTAAATATAAAAATCCAATCCATTTTGTCTTTCATGTTTATCCTTTTTTTTTTTCAAAATAGTCATTATAGTAGTTGCATATATTAAAGGTTTTATCAAATAATAGTTTTAATTAATACACATGATTGACAAGGGTATTTTAAGAAAAACAACACATACTTATTACAAATAACTAACTTAATTAGTTTTCTTAATCTCTCCAAATTAGTCATCTAAGTCTTATACTAAGGACCGGAGAAGAACGGGAGGTAGCATCTTATATTTTGAAAATTTAATATTAATTTTATGAGTATCTTTTTTAAATTGACATTGTTGAAGAACAATTTGTATGTACGTTCATTTTTTTCTATTATTTTGAAATTCTCCCCCCACTCATTATTCTTTAATTTCATCCAACTTTTCCTTCCTTTCCCACTATTTCTCTTCCCCTCACCCTCCTTGTTTCACATCCATGCGCCTAGGAGCCCTTTTATTGATGAGGACAAAATATTAAGCCTAATCATATCTGACGTAAGGCTTCTCATCTCAATTTACGTCCATTCACCCCGGAGCAAGCAAGGCTCTCTGCGATGCCAAGTGGCAAAATTGTAGGGTTTCAAAAAAATGCCGGGGGTGTCAAAGCGATTTTTTTTAGAAGAAAAAAAGCTATTGTCTATGACAATAAAATAATACACAACTTGTAATTTTCTATATGATTATTACGTAAAATATATTTATAAGTATTTTTAAACACTATCCCAAATAGACCCTATATCATACCCCTTCTCATGCTTTTTATAAGTTACAAATAATCAAATTAAAATTATATATGCAGATAAAAAAGTTGATTAAAATTTATTTAAAATATTAAATACGTAAAAAATGTATATATAACTTCTTCGATACATATCATTCTCTCTCCACCTCCATTGCTCCAATTTTCCCTCTCCACCTTCTTTGCTCCGATTTTCCCATTGCATATACGCAATGGTAATTATCATTCAAACGATCGAATTGACGAAGATGGAGAACACCCCCCGGACTTTAGAATTTACTTTTAAGTTTTCTTAAATTTCGGAGGCAGAGAAGAATCATGAATCCTTGACCACGTCACTCACATGGGTCTTCACAGTTAATCCATCCATGCATCTATCATCTCTGCTCACACAGGGAAAAAAATAGCGAAGGTAGAATGCAGAATTTTGTGGTCTTGACTTGAGGAGAGAGAAAATTAAATTAATTCTTTGACGGCTGGCTTTATTGAGATCACATATTCAAACATCCATCTCAATATATCTCATAATATTTCATATCATCTTAATTAATTAAGGATATGTTTTGCTCAATCTAATTAATTTAATTTATCTGCACTTGAAGCGCTTTTTTCACTCAGCCAAAACTAATTAATTAATCAAATCATTTATTGAGTCTCACTTGCCCAAACTCTATTGTGCTTACTTTTCGAATGTGCATTTATTATTATAATACTCGTATATTATTTTTTTTTTATATTAAAAATAAATGTTCAAGTAGGCCCTGCTGGGATTCGAATTGCCGTAATTTGCCGTAATTAATTTTGCAAGACTAAGAAAGCCGCCGATGCTTACTACAATTTCAACACTCACCTAGAGGCACTCTTACGCCAAGGCGGTTCACTCTCCCCAAAATGGTAACTAGAGGTGTTTATGAGATTGCTACGCAGGATCAAGATAATCAGAATAAGATGGATTTTCTGTTCGGTGTTCCATCCCGTTTGGGATAAGAAATAACCGCAACGGAACATAGATGTTCTGTTTATTTGTAAAAAAATTTTAATTTTTTATTTCAAAACTAAATGTAATTGGAGCATAAAAACTTATAAAAAAAATTATATCAAAAAATAGATAAAAATTGAGAGTAGTGGAAAATTAACAAACAAAATGTTTTTTAAATATAGAAAATATATAAACTTAAAATATGCCTTTAAAATATCATAAAACACATACAGAAAAACTTATAAATTGTAAATAACATAATCATAAAAATTATAATATTATAATATTAATACTCCCTTCGTTCCTTATTATAAGAGACATTTGATGCTTATGACATGTTCCTATATATAAGAGACACTTAAAAGTTGTCTCTATTTTTGTATTGATTTCCTATTTGACCCCTATTTATTTTGTCTCCAACTCATACTCTCTCTTCCTCCCATCTCTTTCTTTTAATAATTTAATTGTTCTCTCTCATACTCTCTCCTTATTAATGGGGGCATTGTTGGAAAAAAACATTATACTTTTTACACATTAATTGTCTTCAACTAATTTTAACCGTTTTTTTGATCAACGTAATTTGGTTATTTGTCTCTTATAATAAGGAACGGAGGGAGTAATAAGTAAAACAAATTAATAAAATTATAAAAGCTAATATATTAGGACCGAACGTTATGACGGGAGACTAGTGGACGCCGCTAACAACAACCCAATCTCATGACTTTGAAGTTTGAGCGTCCGCTCCTGAAAGAAACTTCAATGTCAAAAGGAGAATTTTCACAAAGAATAATTAAAGGTCTAGGGAGAGATGAGCAAGTAAGAATTTAATGAGTGTTCACATTGGAAACTTAGGAACTAAGATCTTCCAACTTTCCTGAATTTAACCGTGGCTCCTATAAATTGATTCGCAAGTCTATAGTTATTTATATTTATTATTTTTGGATTCTTTTAGGATAAAATTTTTTTTGACCATTTTTTAAAACGTGAAAAATTCAAATATAACTATGCTAATCGATGACACACCTCTCTTTATGCGTAAAAAAAATAATTTTTTTTAACTAAAAAAGATGGCCAATTTAATGAGCAGCAAGATTTTGAACATATTAGATCAAAGTGTAAGAGGGGTTAATTTCGAAGTACTTTCCTCATCATGGCTTTGCACCTAAAAGCAGATAAACATCACTATCCCAGAGTCAAGAATTACACCTTTTAAGACGTGCTATCCCAAAACGAAGATCTCAATGCAAGTTTCTGGAGCTTCAACAAATTTTAATAGAAACTTATATGCACTTTCCCAAAATGCTGCAGCCTAGATCTGCTCCTTCTAAATAGAAGAGGCGTCCAAAATTGGAGACAAAACAGTGTACGTGAATCCACCAGTTCTACATATTTGTGTTGCCAATGAAGAACAATATATATCTTTTCAGTGTCCTCGTTCCCCTTTATGGAGTTCTTCAAATTATTCAAGCTCCAAGGAGACTGATTCTTCCAACGTTGGAAAAAGTCTTCGTCATGCTTCTTCATGCAAGTAAACTATATTGATTTTTACAAGCTTCTATACTATTAGTGGTTTTCTTCATTCTTACGAGTTACCAAACAACCCTATATATACACATTAAAATGAATTATGAATCCAAAATCAAATTAAACATCTATATATACATGTTAAAATTAATTGTGCACCAAAAATCATGATTATGCTGTAAGCCATACTTTTAATTAAGAAAACTACCGTTTTCACTCTCACAATTTATTATAAGATGAATCGTAACACGCCTGAGTCGTTTCATTTCCTGTAGTAATTTTTATGTAATTTTGATACAGGTTCGCATTGATGCGAGACCAATGTTCGCGGGAAACTAAGCCATAACCGGATCGCAAATGGTTGTGATGTTTATGAGTTGGACAAATACGTATATTACTCAATACTAATATGATGCGTATATTATTTGTGCCGTAACCAAGCAATGGTGTACGACTTTATTATATATTTTCACTTATTTATTTATTTATTGTAATTTCTTTTCAAGCCCAATGGACTCATCATGTTTACATTTAAATATGATAAGTCCAAAGGGCACATCGAGATCAAAAGACGAACCACCATCAAGACCAATCACGGATTACATAGCCAGTTTGGGTGTTAATCGGGTCAACCCTCCAAATTTAAAATTTGCAATTAATAATTTTTAAATTAAAATTTTTTTGAAAATAATAAGTAAAACATTATTTTTATTTTCAATTTATACTCATTAAAATAATTATTTTTTAAAAAAATTAAAATAAAAAAGAAATGAAATTTGAATTGTCTAGATTAGATTTAGATGGTCTATACTTGATAAGTTTTAAGTACGCATCAATGTACACATGCTGTTAATCCATAATTGTTAAAAATACTCATTCCCATGGATTACATGCAGCAATTTCTCCTATTGTTAAAAATACGCATAATGTTAATCCATATTCAACATACAAGCTACTATATAATATATGGGAATGATGTTTGGCATAATTTTAATATTGATTTTTTGATAACTGATAGACACCAATACTTAGATTAACTGCTTTAGGGTTGTACAGGTGTTTGGTATTTCCCTTAATCACAAGATAATCTCAGTATAGCATTTAATCTTGTACCTACATGTAGGAATGTTAATAATGCAACCACCAAAGTCATTTGCTACATTCAATTTCTTACAAAAAGAAAATGAAAAATGAAACATAAATTATTGATCAACTAAGTCCTTTTGAGAACTTGCTTGAGAATAACAAAGAGAAATTCTATGTAAATATAATGAAATAAGATTTGATCCTATATCCGTGGGTTCTGTAAATATTTATTTAACATCTAAGTTGAAATATGCATCTAAGTTGAAATGTGATCTTCAAATTAAGTTTTGAATTAACGCATGCTACCAAAAGGAGTGCTTTGGTATTTTTTTAATAAACAAATTGATACTATCTTTAGTCCTAATTATAAGAACTTATTTGTAGTAGTATCATTTGCGGTGGTATCATTTAAATTTAACTCTGATACCATTTGATACCACACACATTCCCTCAACATAACGATTGGGTGTAGTTTAATGTTAGAAGATCCAACTTTCAAAAGTATGCACAACATGGTTCATATAGATAAGAAGTGATTTCATATGCCAAAAAAATGTAACCTATTAAAAAGATAAAATTTTATTGGAATGATTGCGTTCTTGTTTGTTATTGCTTGTCCTCTGTTTGATTTTGAAGGTAAAAAAACTTTTTTCAAAAAAATCGAAGTTAGTGACACAAGAATCAACAAGAAGGAATAGTGTTAATAGATCTATAGGTTCATTTGTAACAAAATTTATAATTTTAGATATTAAAGAAGTAAAAAATTTCTTAACACAAGATATGTTTCTACTATATATATATATATATATAAATAAAAAAAAGTAACCAAGAGAATCAACGAAAGGATCAACAAGAGAGTACAAGGTGTGACATTGATAAGGATGACATTAAATTTTGTTTTGCCACATAAGATAGATTTTATTGGAAGTGTCATGTCCCATCCTAATAGCATCCCCTCTCTTATAATTTATTTTAAATTTTTTAAATTTTTTTATTTCAAAACTAAATGTTTATGGAGTGTAAAATTCCATGATAAAACTTATATAAAGAAAATGGGTAAAAATTGGTCAAAAATTAGCAAAGAAAAATATTTCATTTTGAAAGACAAAAAAAAATATAAACTCAAAATATTCATTAAAATACATTATATAATTCAATACGGGAAAAAAATTGTAAACAACATAACCATAAAAGTTATAATATTATTAATGATAAGCAAAATAAATTCATAAAATTTTAATAAAAGAGAGGGATAATATATTGGGATGAAACTGAGACGGGATATCCTTGTGTTGTGTCCCATCCTATCCTGAAAATTTTTTAGATGAGAATGTTTCATACAAAAAAAAAAACTAGAACCAGAACAAGACGTTGGGAAGGACATAATTGAACACCTCTAAGTTTTATATCTACTTAATGGATGATCACCCAAATTCTCTTCACTTCAGGCGAGACCCATAACACTGGGAGATCCTACTACAAAAAGTTAAATAAGTAGCGCATGTTTTGTAGCACTTTTTTGAACAGGTGCTACAGCTCCTATTTATATTTTTATTTTTAAAAAATATTAAACATCTGTAGCAGGTTTTTGAGGAAATGCTACAGCAAACTATAAGTCTGTTGTAGCACTCCTTTAGGAATGCACTATATGGGTTACATATTTTTTTATTTTTTAAAAACATTAAACAGCTGTAGCACTTTTTTGAAAAAGCGCTACGACAGGCTTAAGTCTTTTATAGTACTTCTTTAAGAATGCGTTACAGGCATTATATATATTTTTATTTTTTAAAAATATTAAACAACTATAGCGTTTTTTTTGAAAAAGTGTTACGATATGCTATAAGTCTTTTGTACGGCTTTCTTGAGAAATTTTCAGTTATTATATATTTTTTATTTTTCAGAAAGCATAATATAGTTGTAGGTTTTTCTTTAAAAAATGTTACAGAAGACAATTATTTTTTAAAAAATAGTTATCTTTTACTGCATACGGAAGTGAATAATAGATATCAATATTAGTGATATAAATCTGACAGAAACATTTTAGTGATATAAGTGAATAAAAATCAGTTTTAATATTACCCCAAAAACTATCAGTATTAATAACTATATAATATATTTATGATATGAATATGAATCTTGGGTGGAAAAACAATAAAAACAAAAAAGCAAACGATACATACGGTGATGGAGGGTTTGGTTTTAGTTTTAATTTTCTCAAAGAAATAAATAAAATATCCCGTGGTGTTTTTTAAGAATGAGCTATAGGTGTAATTTTTTTTTTGTGAGAAAAATAGAATCACCCGTAGCACTGTCTCAACCAAATGCTTAATTTTTTTTTAACCTAATATCTTCTCAAGCGCAACTCTAACCCTACCTTCTTTTCTTGTGGCCGCCTTCCTCTTTTCCTCTTATCCACTTCTCTCTAGAAGTCCTCCTCCTTCCTTCTTCTCACTTCAAGCCTTCCTTCTTTCTCTCAGCCCACCATCTTCTCTATCTTTCTCTCTCATGCCTCCATTCCGCTCGTGGCATTTCGCTCTACTCTATGGCTCTCCTCATCTTGTCACATTCAGGTTCACTCTCAACCTCTTTGCGTTCTCGTATTTGCATTTGATTGCCGGTATCACTTATCATTCTTTGTGAATCTTTGTGTTTTTGCCCCTTAGTGGAAGATCTGGAAACATAGGAAAGTATTTTTTGGAATTGTGTTTATTTTTTGTTTGATTTTTCATACAAGTTTGAAATTTCAAGCATCTGTGCGTTTTTTCTTTCAACTGCTAAATAAAAAAAAAATGTTATTCTTTGTTGTTATGCAGGAATGATTTAATCCTTGAATTTTAGGGCATATTTCTTTATAGAGCAAAGATTTCAACATATTATGAGCAACTATACTCAAATCGAAACATGTTCTTTCCTGGTCTTTTGCTTTTACAGGTTTTTCCTCTATGAAGATACTGGAGATTGGAGATTCAGAAAGAAAGAAGATGAATTTAGGCAGAAACCAACCAACAAAATACCTGGGAAATGAATAACTGTCTTCTAAAAATGGATTATATTTTTTTTAAAAAAAAGAGCAGCTGTAGCGCTTCTTCCAAAAAAAAAAAGAAAGATACATGCTGTAGCGCTTTGAAAAGCGCTACAGCTAGTAGAAATAACAAACCGTAGCACTAATTCTTGTAGCGTTTTGAAAATACCAACTGAACCCAAAAAAAAAAAAAAAACGCTGACTTGTCACCAGTATTTTGTCTTCATTTTTCTTTGATTTGCCTTCCAAAAAAAGAACTTATTATTGATGCAATTAGTGATGGACAAGTATTTGGCCACTAATTTCTAACAGATTACAAATAAAAATATCCTTGTTAAATTTATCAATAGATTAGCCGCATAATTTAAGTTGACGATGAATTAGTCATGGAATTTCATTACATTGCTAAATTTTTAGCCACGTATTTTTTCTGTCATTGATTTGTTGCTAATGTCTATCACTCAATGGCTTGTCGCAAAATTTTTTGCTGCTAATTCTATTCTATCTCTAATCTCAAAATTTCATTATTTTAGATTATAATCTTACAATAATTTATATAATTAGAGAAGAATATTGACAACATTTTTATAAAAATTAATATAACACAAGATAGAAACCCAAAATAAAAAAGGACTTGTACCCACAGCTCCATTAACTAAGATAATGTTAGAGTGAATTTTAAATTTGAATAATCATTAAACGTTAAACAATATCTTGAGATTTTGGAATAATCGTGTTAAGGGATCGGAGGGTGTGCGATATCAGATGGTATCAAAGCTCAATCTAGACAACACCATTAGAAATGATATTAGAGTGCAATTTTTCGTTAAGAAGTAGTGAAGTACCATTACCCTTCCTACTTGTAAACATGACATTACAAGTGCTGTAAAACGAATGACCGTACATACTTTGATGTAAGGCAAAAAAAGGAAGTAACAAATATACTTTGAGAGGAGTTTAGTTGTTTGCTATGGTGAAGTAGCGAACGAACAAGAAAGAAGGATTTTCAAATGTTATATTACTATAATATAATTTATTGTTTTAAAAAATAAGAGTATTTTGTTAATAACTTGTTTTGGCGTAATTCTGTTACTTAATAACATTAAAACCCGTGGTTTGTTAAACTATTTTTAATATATTTAAATCTATCATGTAATTAGTTGTTATTTGGATTTTGAATTGAGCCTATTCTGCCATGTGATAAGGCTCCCATTGGTGTACATTGGTTGGCTTTCTTCGTCCTTAGAGTGATGGATAGACCGTTGTGACCTTCTTATTCATCTCATAAAATGTGAGATAGGCCTATATATCTGATTGATCCCCTATAGTGAGGGATAGACTTATATGGCTTGTGTGTTAGCCCCCTGTAATGAGGGTTTGGATGAAATTATCTGAATATGCATATTTTATATTTCTACTAATTTATCTATATTTTTTGGGATTTAATAATTGTCCCACTTGACATATCACGAGCACATGTTAGTATGTATGATGAGTTGAAAAACTGGTTACTGAAGCGTTTGTCTCACCCCGTGGTTTCAACTATCTTCAGGTGATAGTTTAGGTGGTAGCCCATCAGGAAAGGCTTCGAAGGCATAGTGTGCTGTTATAGCTTGTATAGCCTCCTGACTTTTATTCTATGTGCTGATTTGTTATATATTGCCACATAGGGCTCGTCTATTCTAATATTATAAACTAATACTTTTGATTACTACTATTTGATATGGGGGTGTTGACTTTTGAGTAATGAACTCCATAATTTATATTAAAATGATTTATTAGTTCGTATGTTTAAAAGTATGAGTTTCGTTTGGGCTAATAATTGAATGATATTTTTAGACTTTGAAAGTCCAAGGCCCAAGTTAATGATCATACTACTCGTCATATAAGTTTTTTTTTTTAACCATGATAGTGATTTTATGATTTTAAGGTTTCTTCTTTTATATCATAATTAATCTTTCGAATAAATTGTTTGATTTAATCTAAATGGGTTTTAAATGAATGGTCGTCACATACAACGCATCCATGCACATAAAAAAAAAAAACCGAAGTGCTTATTTTAATTTGGGCTATGAAGATTTGTTTTAGATGGTTCAGATTTAATTTAAATATTTTTTATGTTTTGAATATTTTTTATTTTATCAGATACATAATTTAAAATAAAGATAATCTTATAATTGCTATTTGCATTTAAAAACATAAATTTATCATTAAAAATGTAGCTTATTAAGAATTTTAAATTTGACCATCCAAATCAAAATTTAGATAGTTCATGTTTTTTTTTTTTGATGGAAAAAGGAAAAGAACTACTACATATCAGCACCCACTAAAGCCTGACCCTGGATAGCTTCTCGCTGAAGAATGTCTCGTATGGGATCAGGGGGACTACAAAACGTAGCAAAATCAACCCCCATATGGCGTGCTTGTGTAGCTAAAGCATCTGCTACCGTGTTCGAGTCTCGCGGACAAACAGCCACTTCAACCTCCCAGTTTCGACCCATCATCTGTTGGATTTCAGTCAGGACGCTGTGGTCCGGGTGTTCTGAGGGAATATGAGAATGAACAAGGGATACTAGCTCAGTGCAGTCACACTCAACGATCAAGTGACGCAAGTTGCTGTCCCATGCAAGCTTCAGAGCCCACAAAAGACCCCAAGCCTCCGCTGTGATGACTGAGCCCCGACCAACCTTATACATGAAACCTTTCACAAAAGTGCCATTATGGTCACGGAAGACGCCCCCACAGGTGCAAAGGCTAGAGTCTAAGTGACGAGAACCATCCACGTTAATCTTCACCATATCTAGAGGTGGTGGTTTCCAGATGGGCTGCAAATACATCCCCGATCGTTGCTGTAGCGGGTTCTGGTTGCCCCAAGACAGGCAAGCCTGGGTTCGTGCAATAAGAGTCTCGACACTCCAACATAAATTACTGAAGATTCGACCATTCCTACTCAGCCATAAGTTCCGACAAACTATAGGAAACCAGAGCCTGAAGTCATACCCGTGAACTTGGAAGTATCTACAAGTGCACCACGTAAGCCACGCAGAAAGATCAGAACCAGCGAAGAATTTACTTCTCCATTCATGAGGCAAGATAGCTTGCCAGACTTGCATGCTCTGTTGACAATCACGAAGAACATGTAAAACAGTCTCCTGCTTGCCTTCGCACAAGTCGCATTCCCCAGTGGGATGTAGTCCTAGCTTGGATCTTAACAGATTAGTGAACAACCTTCCCTGGGCGCATAACCACAGGAAGACTCGGCACCTTTGTGGAACACGTAGCTTCCATATATGTTTGCAGAGGGTGTTGTTAATGGTGACCTTCCTCCCAGCAATTTGGTTATAGGCTGTCTTCAAAGAAAAAGCCCCAGAGGAAGACCAGCGCCATACGGGGTAGTCATCACGTCCAGCGGAGGTAACGTGCACACCATGTATAGCCTGAAGGACATTCTGAGGCAAAAAATGGGCAAACTTCGGCCAATCCCAGGTCCCTGAAGCCGTAACGCAGTCACTCACCTTCCAGGTTAGAGCCTCTTGCGGGAGAGTATCTACAGCATAGCCTTCAAGGGCATCGAAATGGGGTAACCAGAGGTCCTTCCAAAAGAGAATGCGACGACCATTCATCACCCTCCAAGCCAGTCCATTTTTAACTTCTTGCCAGCAAGACCGAATGCCCTTCCACGTTCTTGACTCCACCCTACGTTTTTCTACGTTGGGAATTAGATCATTTCCAGTCTTGTATTTCTCCTTTAAGAACTTCACCCAAAGCGAATCTTTACGAGATAACAGTCCCCACCCCAACTTCATCATATACGCTCTATTCGTTAATTTTGCTTGCTTTAAACCCAGTCCACCATCTTCCTTTCTGTTGCAAATGGTGTCCCAAGACACAAGGTGAATTTTCCGTGCTGTAGTATTGGAGCCCCATAGGAACTTTCTGCAACGTTTGTCAATTGCTGTGCAAGTAGCGCTTGGCAGGGGAGTTGTTTGCATCGCATAGGTGGGAATAGTGGCTACCACCGACGATACTAACGTATGTCTCCCCGCTAGAGATAGCGTATTGGCCTTCCAGCTCGATAACCGAGCATCCATCTTGTCAAGGATGAATTTATAAGTTGCTGTAGATACCTTTTTGTGTAGAATGGGCATACCCAGATATTTTCCTAGATCAGATGAAGGTGAAAAGTTCAGAAAGTCACTGATCTCCGTGCGCCGTGTATGGTTGACGTTCTTGGAGAAAAAAATCCTAGATTTAGCCGCATTAACTTTTTGTCCAGAGGTCTCACAAAATCATCAAGAATGGCCTTAATGACTCCTGCTTGCTCCATGTCTGCTCTTGCAAACAGAATTAAATCATCAGCAAAAAATAAATGAGATACAGGAGTACCTTTCTTGCTAAGTCTAAAAGGTTGCCAGTCTCCATCGTGAATTGCAGTTTGAATAAGATGGCCCAATCTTTCAATGACGAGGACAAAGAGGTATGGAGATAAAGGATCCCCTTGCCTAATTCCGCGAGACGGGATAAACTCCTCAGTAGTGGACCCATTCCAGAGAATTCTCATATAAGAAGAAGAGACGCATTCCTTTATAACCCGGTTCAAGTTCTCAGGGAGATTCAGCTCCTTCAAGCAGTCAAAAATAAATGACCAGCGAACTCTGTCATATGCCTTCTCAAGATCAATTTTTATGGCCATAAATCCCTGTTTTTTCTTCATGGTGCGCATAGAGTGGATGATTTCCTGAGCGAGAATAATGTTATCAGAGCTTTGTCTTCCGCTCACGAAGCTACACTGATTTGGAGCCACCACTAGAGGCATGATAGGCTTCAATCTGTTGGAAATAACCTTCGTTACAAGCTTGTAAATTACATTACATAAGCTGATTGGCCGGAAATCCCGTATTGTCTCAGGGTGATCTACTTTAGGAATCAACACAATGTGGGTACCATTAATTTCTCGTACAAGACTTGGTTCTAGAAATATTCGTTTCACCAGATGGACAACATCTCCTCCTACCGTATCCCATTGACTTTGGTAGAAGAGGGGATTTAGGCCATCGGGCCCAGGGGACTTCAGTGGCCCCATATCAAAAAGAGCTCGCTTGACTTCTGTATCCTCCACCTCTTTCCCCAAGGTATTAACATGCACAGCATCTATAGTTGGATATTTCATCCCAAACTCAAGAGACGATGACCCTTCTCCATTCTCTGTGTATAACTCCTTGAAAAAGTGACATCCCATATCCATGATTTCCTTAGGGTCGTAGGACCAAATGCCTGACTCTAGTCTCAAGGCCTCTATACGGTTCCGTTTTCGCCTACTGGTCGCTCTTATGTGGAAATATCGTGAATTGCGATCACCCTGCAAAAACCATTGTGCTCGAGAGTATTGCTGCCACATTAATTCTTCCTTCGAGAGTATTTTCTCCAACTCATACCAAAGTTCCTTCTGAATCCTTTCTAAGTCTTCGGATAAACCAGACAAGGCAGATTTGCGCGAAAGGCCTTCTAATCTTCTATAAAGTTTTCCTTTGGTGCGTTGAACATGTCCAAAGACCTGTACATTCCACCGAGATAAAGCATCCTTGAAGTCATGGACGTCTGAGTTCCAGTCCCCCTTCATCGCCCAATTGTCTTTAACAAAGTCCCCAAACTCCTCGTGAAGGACCCACGGGGCAAAGAAGCGGAAGGGCCGCTCATTGGGTGAGACCGAGGCAACTTTCTTAGTTCTGAGTAAAAGTGGGCAGTGATCCGATTTAAACTTTGGAAGGTGGATAACCGAAGCATCCGGGAAACATTCAGTCCATAAGTCATTGACAAGAATTCTATCTATTCTGCTCTGGCTTGACCCTCTCCCCCAAGTAAAGCGAGGTCCGGAAAACCCAATATCAAGCAAGCTGCTAGCAGTGATCCAATCTTGGAATTGTCTCTCTATTCTACCGTTCGTGCCTGTGCGAAGCCCAGAGCGGTCATCACGGTGAGGAACCGCATTAAAATCCCCTCCCACTACCCATTTGCCATTCATGGACCTTCGAATAGAGGAGAGTGACTCCCAGAGGCCTCTGCGGATAATGGCATTTGGGTGCCCATATACTAATGTAAGAAACCAATCCTCATTACTGCCGTCTTTCACCAGGCCATGCACGAACTGCTCTCCTGCTGATAATACAGAGAAGTGTATTTTGTCTTCCCAAAAAAGCCATATGCCACCACTAAAACCCCTTGCTTCCACCACGTACATATTGGACCACCCAAGCTTCTGGGCTATTAATTCAGCTCTATCCCCTGCTTGTCTTGGTTCCATGAGAGCCAAGAACGTCAATTTATATCTTAGTTTCAAGTCCTGAAGAAGGCGACGAAACGAGGGCCCACCTGCACCTCGAGCATTCCAGATCATCATATTCATTATAACAAGTAAGATAGAAGGGGAACAAGTCCGACAGAGGGTGTCCTACAACCCAGCAGTCGTGCGTGAAGTTTCTCCACCCACAAGCATCTCCACGTCGTTATTATCAACAAGTGGGTTTGAGTGCATGAAAATAACCGGTCCCCCCGCAGCGCCTGGGTCTATCGGATTTGAAGCAGCACTCTTAATAGCCAAGATAGACGAAGTTGGAAGAACATAGTCTCGCGGGGGTTCGTTGAGCGCTACAATCCGGTGATCTGTATGTTTATTCTCCATTGAAATGTTTACGTCAGACTGCTTGCTATGAAAGGGGGCCTCAACATTTGATATCTGACTAGTGGAGGCCTGTTTGGGAGGGCCCTGTTGATCCATCTTATTTTTAATAGACATGTAGGCTTCCATTGGGCTAACTACTGAATTTCTTCGGCCCACACCCACGGTTTTGAGCCCGCTTTTTTGCACTCCCAGCTTCTTCTTTTTTTGCCATTCCAGCTCATTGCCAATATTACGTATTTTGTAGTGCCTTTTAATCTCCGACTCCTTAAAGATACTACTATTGCGAGAATCTCGGTCCAGATCCTGCTCCGGATTGCTCTTTTCCAACTGACCAGAATCTTCTCCAATATTGTCAGTTAGCACCGTAAACCGTGACCCACCGTTAATATCTTTTGATTTTCCGCGATACTCACGTCGTGAATCACGCCCATGATCCTCGCCTACTGCCTGTTGAGGCCGTTGGGGCCGTCTCCGCCGTGGTGCTACCATCCAGTCACCGAAGTTCGTCTCCTGAGGATTCTTTAATGCTGATGGTATAACTCCCTCATTACCGAGTGTAGAGTTTGACTCTGTCCCTTCCGATGAAGTTGGTGGCTTTTGAGAATGACTGGTGCAGTGATCAGAATCATGTCCGTATCTGCCGCAAATAAAACATATGGAGTGTAACCCCTCATATACGACTTTCTTCTCCTTCCCGTTGATGAGGATCGACGGCAGAAGCGGCACTGTAAGATCCAGTTCAACACATATGCGAGCAAAGCGTCCCTTAACGTGTCGGAGGGTGTTTCTATCCACCTTGAGGACTCTTCCTATTTGGCTTCCCACGACATGCAAGATACCCGGTTCATAGTAGTCTACTGGAAACTTTGGAATTCTGATCCAGGCAGCAATCTTCGTAACCTTACTTGCATCTGGATCAAAGTCTGGTTGCCAAGGTTGGATAGCGAGGTAGTGGTCAAAAATCATCCAAGGACCCTCTGTAAGAGCGAATTCGTAGTCCTGTTCATTGCTCAGACGAACAAGAAAGAAACCAGATCCTATCTCCAAGGTTTCTACTTCACCGTGACGACCCCATAGCTGTTGCAACTTGTTTCCCAGGTAGTCCTCGCGGACCATACGGCCCAGCAAACGAACGAACAACGACGATGCCCACTTTGATGCCAGTTGCTTCTGGTACTCCGGTAGGATAATAACATTAGGGCCCTTCTCCGTTTGTTCCACTCTCAGACGTGATTTCCATCCATCCCCAGTCCACCAGTCCTCATCCTCTACAGGGTCCTTGGCCAAAGTGTTTCTCGCACAAGCTTCCTTATACGACTGCCGTGACATATCCGCAATCTCGGGGTTAACCACATTCTCATCAGTCATCCAATCCTCTACCCTAGGGACTGCCGAGCGATCAGTGACAAGCACCGTATTACCCATCCTCACCTTCTTGCGATCACGAGCCAAAACGTCGGCCTCCTCCTTTGAGACGGCCACAGCAAGAGGGGTTTCCTCCATCTCGGTCTCTCTCTCTCAATCACAAAAGATCTTTGTTTCCGCCTTCCTTTTTTGATAGTTCATGTTATATTACATAAATAAGTACATGATGCTTGTTGCTCTGATGAGCACTGAATAAGAAGAATTGGTAAACGACGCAAGTCTTATTATTCTTAATTAAATTGTGACAATGTAATTGATGTTTTTATTTTTATACAACGCATACAAAAACTAATTTATGATAATATAAGGTCAAAGTCAATATATATTGAATGTAACGTTGCTATTTTTGCATACATAAAAACAGTAAATGGGTGAATATGTAAAATGAACCAATAATGAAGGATTATGGATGGTCCAAACACAACGAAGAATTATGAAAATTCAAGAGAAGATCCCGAATTAAGGCATAACCTTTTTTTTAAAATTATTTTAAGAACATGGACAATGACGTCCGAATGACAACAAATTCAAATCAAATCAGAATTAAGAGAAGAATCCTAATGTTGAAGTTTTCAGGATGCAACATGATGTTCGAGCCCATCGGTGCATTTTTTGATGGCTTCTGTGAAAACTAACAGAACAAGAAGGTCCCCAATCTTGACAATAGGAGCTGCAGGCATAACATATTCACATACATAAAACAACAAAACCCCATATTAACTATAGTTAGGTCCAAAAGGTCAGAATTTGAAAAAAAAAATCCTTATTTATGAAGAGGGTGAGAATGAGTGGGAAAAAGATATGTTTGAGAAATAATTAATGCAATAATATAACATGTAATTAAAGGGGGTAAAAATGAGAAAAATTGATTAAAATTTCAGGCAAGTTTTAAAAATTAAAAATAACATGTGGAACAGCATATATATATATATATATATATATCTATGTGTGTATATATAGTATACCACTATGGTCTTTAATATAAGTCATTGGGAACATATTCTCAGATACTGAGGAATGCATCAAATTAATAAAAAATTTTAAGTTTATTCTTAATAAAGTTCTCTCTCTATGTCCAACTCATTTTCATAGTCATATACTCATACATATCCCTCCCTCCTTTTTTTCTCTTTCCAAATTCTAATGAGAATTAAGATTGGAACAAAACTTTCCTGGCTTACATTTGGTTACATTTATGACCAGGAGCGGTACATATTTATTGCATTTATTACAGTAAATGAGACATTAAATGCTGGCAATAGAGCAATAAAAAGAGTTTGTAAGTTCCAGTAATTCAGTGTCAACATCTACTAATATATAGTAATACTATAGTGAAATGAAACAACCACGAAGATTTATAAGAATCGTCCAACAGAATTCTGCATCCGAAAATCAAGCATCATGCATCCTTCCCTCCCCTCACCAGCCCTTCTTCTTTTCCTCATTCTTACAGCGACAACCTCGACAAGTTCTATTGGTGTCCAACACCAACGTGGGAACAATAATGATCAAACCATAGACATAAACTTGACGGCGATTGATATTCACAACGATCTGCCATCAAGCTCATCAAGATTGTTCGTTGTAGGAAGCTTCCAACAGACAGAAGCAGAGATTGAACCAGGCAAATCGTACAATTTCTTTCCGTCGATGAGCGAAAAGGCGGCGTGCTTCTTCATAATTGATCAGATATGTGCAGATTGCATGTTGTTCGATCCGGATGTGGAATATAAGGAACACTTCATATTTTGGTCTGTAAGACTTGATGGCATATATCGTAGCTTGGATCGAACCAACTGGGAGAAGAAGGCTTGTTGGCAACCTGCAGATAAATGCAGGTAGACGCTATTCTGTAGTACAAATTCAAGGTAATAAATAAATAATTTCATATATATATATATATATATATGATGAGTTATATTGAATTATATTTAAATATCACTCTAATCCTTGATACAAAACACTCATACTACTCCATCTGGTCCTATTTATAAGCTTCAATTTGAAAAACGGTGCGGTTCATTTTATAAGTTTCAATTTGGATTTGTCTTAAATTTAATACTTTTTTTAATATTGCTCTTATTTATTCCTCTCTAGTAATGTTTTCCCATACATTCTTTTTTATTCTTTTTCTCATTTAATCAAAAGGCATATTTGAAAACAAAAAACAAAAGTATATTTCGAATCTATGCATTGATTTTAACTAATTTTAACTAATTGCTCGTTATCATGAATTAGTTATTTGAAACTTATAATGAGAAATGGAGAGAGTTCTTCACAAGGATTAGCAGAAGTAGTTAAAAGTTATTTGTATTGTTATAAAAGTAAAAAATTATTATTAATACTTTTCAAGATTACCCTCCAATTAATATCAATATAATGCACCTTAATTACTTGTAGTTATTCTTTCTTCCAACGCTGGTAAAAAAAAGTTATTCTTTCTTCCAAAATCTCTCTCTACGATACAATCAATTAGGGTATTTTTGGAAAAGAATTTAATGCTATTGATTTTTTGCAAAGTGACTTATATTCCTCCAGTCCATTTTGCAAAGGTTTCTAACTAATTCAGATGTATTAATAATGATAGTTAAGAGCACTAAATTTGTTATAAAGTTAGAATGATTTTTAATATTATCATTATTAATCATGCCAAACTCCCTCATCATATTAACTTATATTCTCTCACTATATGGCAAAATATATTTAATGCTTATTGCAATTACTCTCTTTGGTTCAAAATATAAGCTAAATGTTTCTAGAGGAGCTTTTATTTTTATTTTTTTATAAGATAACATTCACTTTTACTTAAGCATTTAATGAGGTTGTTTTAATTTTATCCTCATATATTCTCATTTATCTTTGATTAATTTATTACATCTTTAACTTATTCTTTTAATTAATAAGGGCATATTTTGAAAAAAAATACATGCCTTACGTATTTATTATTTTAAATTGATTTTAATTAATTTCTTGATAAATGTAAATAAATAAAGTTTATCTTATATTTTGAAGATGGTCTAGAAATATCTTTTAGAAGATAATACTCTATTCCTTATTATTTTTCACTTGTAGAAGTTTTTCACATTCCAAGAAAAATATTAAATAGATAAAATCTTTCACTTTTGCTTTTATTAATTGGAAAGTATTAAATACTAGTATATTTTTGTCACTTATTCCCTCACCCTTCACCTTTACTATAATTAATAGGGACAGAATTTAAAATGAATCATTAAAACAGTACAAATAACAAATTAAAGAAAAAAAGACCAAAATTCCTCTCTACAAGGACAGATAATAAAGACCAGAGTGGTCTATTATAAAACGGACAAGAGAGAGTATTTATGATAACATAAACCTTTTAGAAAATATCTTATATTAAAGATAAAAGTAATAGTTAAAAAAGAAAATTTTACAGGGACCGTAAGATTAATTGCTGCTAGAAAAGCACATTGGAATTTATCAAATACAAATTTACTCCTAAAGGTAAAGAACAATCGACGTCTCCTTATCAACCACCATCAAACTAAGAGGTGGAACTTGACACGCTATTGTAAGTCCAGTATATCTATGTGGACTGTGATACCAATGGAAAAAAAACATTTATTAGAGTATGAAACGTCTACTTTTGTCAAAATAAATCGCATTAGTAGCCATGAACGACAAAAATAAAATGATTCATATCAAAGTATATATATGATAGAAATCAGATAAGATTGTTTAAAAGGTAACAAAAAAGGGTTAAAAAAAAAAAGCCTTAACATTGAAGGCATTGAAACGTCTACTTCTGCCAAAATAATCTGTACCAGTAGCCATGAACCACCAAAATAAAATGATGATATTCATAAATATTTATATTAGAAATACGATAAAAGGGGAACAAAAAAGCTGATAAAAAAGCTCTACTCTGACCTATGCATATCCAAGCTACATTTTATATAGATCAGAAGCTTGGGGATCTAATTGACAATGTAAAGTGGTATAAGCTAAATAAACCAATCGATCTTTGGCCGCAGTTCTGTGATGGCCAGTATGCTTGCAGAAGTACCTGAGATAAGTGAGAACGCAATATCCAATCATTTGTCCCAGAAACAGAAAAAGCCAATTCGTGCCTTTCTTCTTGGTAGTGATCACTGGTTGAACACATTTGCTTTTATTACACAAGTTACAGTCTAAATCTTCAGGTTTTAACCAAACCTCTGGTGCTCGATTATGCATCTTGTCGTTTTCATTGACCAGGAAGCTAACAACTTCGGAGAACTTAGACAGCAAATCGTACTCCATCTGGAACTGCTTCTTGCATTCTCTACAATGAACGTCGCCAGTTATGAAAAGGATATTCTTGGATATTAACTCCTCAATGCTTAAAACTTTTGCCCTCATGTTTGAAGCCCATGGATATGGTGGCTCTATGGTCAGCACCCATCCCGGCTTCGTGTAGTTACGTGCCCGTCTGGCACCAGACCCATGAGCCTGGCCTTCTGGTGGTTGAGTTTGATCTGCTGGTGGCCGTGGCCTATGTTCTGGTTGTTCTAGTGGTGATGGCTGCACCGGCGATTTTGGGGTCGAAACGTTCTCTATATGCAATTGACGGGAGGATGAAGCCATTGAAAGATGGAATCCTGGTGGGGGTCCTATGTGCGGTGAGGAGGATGAAGGCAGTAGAAGAGACGGATGGAATTGTGATTTTGGTGGCGCCGGCACTGGTAGGGCTGGCTGCTGTAGCTGGGATGACGGTAAACCAAGTATAAACGGTGGTTCTGGAGACCTTGATGAGGAGGAGAATTGAGACAATAGTTGTAAGAAAGATGGATGGGGTTGAGATTCAAGCGGCGGTTGTGGTGAGCGTGAGATGGGGGCGGAGGAGGATGGAGGCATTAGCTGTAAAAGAGACAGGTGGGGTGGTGACTCCAGAGGCGGAGGAGAGGGTGGCTTTTTTGGCGGAGACTGGTAAGAAGAACCTGTAGCGAGAGTAAGTCGAACTAATTCTTCATGTTCTGGTGGTACATAATCGTCCTTCAGTCGTAAGATAGACGGTGGTTTAGGCGGCGGCGGCATCTGGTCAATGGCTTTTCCCTTGTGAGACCGAATTTTTGCGGTCACGGTTAAAAAAGAGGACAGAGAAAGAAGAAGAAAGAAAGGTGGAAAGTGGAAAGAAACAGAGAGAAGCTCTCTGAGACATCGGTCCCATAATGGCGGAGGCCGGAGGGAGTATTTATATGTTATCATGCAGTGGGTTGATTGATTATTTTAAATTATTTTAAATTTAAATTTCTTCGGTTTTATCTTCTTTTATCTTAATCTTTGATCTTTGATTATTGGATCATGACAATCAACTTTTTCTCTCATTTATTTACAACTATTTTTCACTAAATTTAAAATTATATTTTTTAACAAAAAAAATTATATTTCTATGTAATCTTTTGGCTAACATTATCTTTAATTCTTCATATATAATCCGTGTGTGTATATATATCGATAAAACTCATATATATATATATATATAGAGAGAGAGAGAGAGAGAGAGATTGGTCTAAGCATGTTTTAATTTTAAGATATGCAGTGTATTCGCGTTTCGCAATATAATGGCAGCGAATGGAAGGTGGAGATTAATTTTTAATTAATTATTCATATTTTTCTTTTTTATTTTTCAATTTTAGAGGAAAATGTATAAATTAAATCTTGAAGGATGCTAACTCAAAATTTCAAATAATTTTATGGGAAATCAAAACAATAAGTACAATTTTTTTTTTTGGGTATAACTTAAATTATCCTCTCAAATCATTTCAACATATGCGTTTTCTTCTCCTTCTTACAGGACTAAGAATTCTTATTATCTCAACTTATAACTTGTTAATACCATTAAAGTTTTGAGTTATTATTATAATATCTCAATACATTTCCAAATTAAATATTTGAAATACTAAAATTAAAATAAAATTGAATAAAATCTGCTAGCTAAATAAATTATTAGTATTATTGAATGCATATTGAAATTTCATTATAGTCAAATAATAATTTTATGATCCTTTTCAAGGCAATCGATCCCGTCCAAGCAAACATTGCTTTAATTAAATTGTAGATAAAACTTGATTAAAAGTTATCAAAAATTTAATCTTCAATAATTAGTCAATTAATACTCCCTTCTTATCAAAGTCACCTGCTAAAAACTAAAAAGTTTACCTCAATTAATGAAATTAGTTAAAATTAGTTATTTCTTACCAAATATGAAATTTATTTTAAAAATAATTACTTAGAGGAGTTTGGATAATTAGTTAAAATTTATATAATTAGAGATTTTCGGTGAAAAAAGTTGGGATCTTATATGGAGGGGATAAATTATTTGAGAATTAATTTATTGGCTAAATATATTGAAGTTTTGATCCGTAACTTGTAACTTATTATTTTGAAACTTTATATATCAAATAGGGAAGTAGAAATTTTTAGAATTAGATTGACCTAAAACCTTAGAAAATATGTAAACAAAAATTTACATATTCTCTAAATTAAATATATAATCCTAAAATATTTCACAAAGGATTTAAATTATGGTTAAGTGGTAAGTTTCAAATAATATGGAGGGAGAATGACATCACCTATGGAGTTTATAGATGCTTTTCTTGACATTAAATTTTTCTTACCAAATTACCATATTGCCCACTGTTATCCTTGCTGAATCTATGTGAAATGGCAGTTACTACTCCTCTAGTCTTGTTTATATGAGAGAGAGAAGATATTTTTTAGTTTTATTTATAGGGCATTGAGAGAAATTTTTTGTATCGATGTATAATTTTATCCTTCATTTATTATTCTGTTGACTTTGTTTACGTGGCATATAATGTATATTAAATAGGGATAAATTGAAAAGTTGTTAAATTTTAAATAAAAGTTAATAAAGTTTAAGGTTTTTTTTTTTGTTTGTATGAAACATATTAGAAGTGAATTATAAATAAGACCAGAGGAGTATTAAACTTATAATTATCATTAGTTATTACTTAGATTATTATTTGTTATTCTCATTAAGCTCGAAATGACTTCTAATTTCTAACCCCTTAATTTGCCAAAAGTTTTTGGCCCAAAAAAAATTACCAGAAGTTTAATTTCTAAAAAATGGTCATATATAGTTGAACTTGTAATTACTCGTCATTAGGAATAATCAAGGTTGTTAATTGTTATACAGAATGACTACTAACCCTCAAAACCTAGAAAATGAATTTTTGAAAACTAGTTATCAAGGATGATATTGTACATTTGTAGTTATCATCATTTATAATAAAAGTTATATTATTAATCACACTGAATATGTCATTAAGTTCTAACACTTGAAATCGAGTTGTTATTTATGAAAATCAGTTGTCACTGCTGAATTTACAATAGTTATTAGTTATAATCAAAACTGATAAAAAAAAAAAACTCAAATCTTTTGTCGAAGATTTCATAATTCATAAACCGCCAAGACTTGACAACTAAGGCGATGGGAAAAGATGCTCAATATCAACGAAAATAGATTCCAAATCTATTCGTAAGTCTCGTTCTTCGAATTATGATATTATTTACTTTATCATCAACATCTTTATGAATATTTTTTAACCATCAATGATATTTTCACGCTTAATACATATGGCTTTTTTCCTTTTGAAATCATACTTTTTATGTTTATAAAAGCGAGAAAATGTATCTCTTTTGATTTTCAATAGGAAAATCTTCCAAAATTCCAAAATGACTGTGCTAATTGAAAAGTTATCTATTTGCTGAATAATGCATTGCTATTATTGCTGTGAGGCCCAGAGGACCATGAAAGACGATGATACAATTGGTGGTGTTTAAACACCTATTTATATACACGTCTTGGGCCAAGGCCCAGTAGCAGAAGGAAAGACTCCTAATTAATCAGACTATGAAACACTAATAATACAAGGAAAAAATGACTTCTCTTAACACTCCCCCTCAAGTTTGGGGGCATACAAGTTCATGGTCCCTAACTTGCTCATAATCCTTCGATGATCCTCTCTTCCCAGTCCTTTTGTAAATATATCTGCCTGCTGGTTTACACTTCTGACATGTTGAAGACTTATGACTCCCTGCTGCAATTTTTCTCTCACAAAATGACAATCAATTTCAATATACTTAGTCCTTTCATGGAAAACTGGATTGCTTGCAATGTGAATAGCTGACTTGCTATCACAAAATACTTGTACAGGCTCTAAATTATTTACATTCAGATCTTTTAGCAACCTAGTGATCCAAACCACTTCAGAAACAGCACTTCCTAAGGCCCTATACTCTGCTTCAGCTGAGGATTTAGAAACAGTATTTTGTTTCTTTGATTTCCAAGACACTGGTGATCCTCCAAACTTTACAACATACCCTGTGACAGACCTTCTTGTGTCTGGACAAGTTCCCCAATCAGAGTCCACATAACATTCTAATTGACATTTCTTTGATGCAGTGAGCATAATTCCAAGCCCTGGAGTTCCTTTTAGATATCTCATCACCCTCATGGCTGCATTCATATGAGATCTTCTCGGCCCATTCATAAATTGGCTTAATCCCTGCACAGCAAAACTTATGTCAAGCCTAGTGACTGTAAGATATGACAACTTACCTATCAATCGCCGGTAAGAAGTTGGTTCAGGTAGCAAGGGATCATCCTTCTCATTCTTTGGATTACCACTTAATCTTGTGTTTCTCTCCATTGGAACAGTAAGAGGCTTTGCTGCAGTCAAACCCATGTCAGACAATATATCTAATGTATACTTTCGCTGGTTAAGTATTAGGCCCTGTTTTGATCTAGCTACCTCAATTCCTAAGAAATACCTAAGCTGTCCCAAGTCTTTAATTTTAAATTTGTTATGCAAGAACCTTTTGACTTCATTAATTTTCTCAGGTGTATTCCCTGTTATCACCAAGTCATCAACATAAACCAATATCAAGGTAGTTTCAGATTCAGTTTGCCTAATGAAAAGAGAATAATCATACATGCACTGTCTAAAACCCCCTTCTAAAAGAGCCTCAGTGAGCTTAGCATTCCATTGCCTTGATGCTTGTTTGAGACCATACAAGGATTTGGTCAACTTGCACACTTTATTCAACTCAACGTTGCCAAATCCTTGTGGGATGCTCATGTACACTTCCTCCTTCAAGTCCCCTTGAAGGAAGGCGTTGTGAACATCCATTTGAAATAGGTCCCATTCATTCATCACTGCAAGGTTAAGAACTATCCTTACTGTGACCATTTTTATAATAGGTGAGAAAGTTTCAAAATAGTCAATTCCTTCTTGTTGACTATACCCTTTTGCTACTAGTCTAGCTTTAAATCTATCTATATTACCATCAGCATTATATTTCACCTTATAGACCCATTTACATCCTATGGGTCTCTTACCCTTTGGTAAATCCACAAGTTCCCAAGTGCCATTGTCCTATAGGGCTTTTATTTCTGCTTTCATAGCTTCAATCCATCGTTGGTCCTTAATTGCTTCTTCATAACTATAAGGCTCAACAATGCTGTCAATACTGGAAAGAAATTGTAGAAGCCTCTGTTGTTGCACTAATTTGGCATACTCTTGTGTGGTGGGACACTGACAGGTTGGAAGAGGTGCCAGGGAATCATACTCGTCCCATAAGTCCCTTAGCTTTGTAAAATACTCAGGGATAGTTAATGCACCTTGTTTTAACGAAGTAATAGCCTTATGAATGGAGAATATTCTTACCCCATCGGCTTTGTGAAATCGTTCCTTCAGGTCTAACCATACCGAACGTGCACTCGAAGAAAAAACAATCCCAGTGGCAAGTTGTCTATCAACCGAATTGACGAGCCAAGAAAGAACGATCGCATTACAACGATCCCACAACCCACGAAGTTTCTCATCCTGGTTCTCACGCAAACAGGTTCCATCGATGAGCCCCAGTTTGTTTCTGGCAAAAAGTGCGAGATGCATAGATCGGCTCCACACCTCATAATTCTCTGAACCGCGTAACACTTGCGACACCAATGTAACGGCTTGCGTATCAGATGGATGGAGATACAAGGGATGGGAGAAATCGATGGAAGGAGTAATTGGGTTATCTGCGTCTTTTCCCATGGCTTTAGTTGATCTTGGAAAATTGAAGACAAATTGAGAGGGATTTTAACTAATTGAGAATAAAATTCCGGTCAAGACTGCTGATCGGAGTAATCTTGAGCAATCTTGCAACGGTGGTCAGACGAACAACAATGGGTAATGAAAGAACACCGACGGACAGCACTTTTCTAATCGGTCATACACGATTCTGCTAGGGCGTGTCCTTCTAGCAGTTCAGAATCATTTCTGCGTTCTGCTATCAGTGCAGAATCGTTTCAGCGTACTTTCTCTATGAACAGCAAGGGCTAAACGAAAGAGGAATGGGTTTGTGGTTGGTGACCCATACGACCTGGCTTCTAGATACCATGAAAAGTTATCTATTTGCTGAATAATGCATTGCTATTATTGCTGTGAGGCCCAGAGGACCATGAAAGACGATGATACAATTGGTGGTGTTTAAACACCTATTTATATACACGTCTTGGGCCAAGGCCCAGTAGCAGAAGGAAAGACTCCTAATTAATCAGACTATGAAACACTAATAATACAAGGAAAAAATGACTTCTCTTAACACTAATGACATCTTTAACGATATGCTTTTTTTTTTTTAAGAAATGAAAGATTTAATTAAAATAAATAATAACAAAATTTTAAAGAGAAAACGAAGAATAATTTTGGGAAGAATAATTATAATGTTATAATTGTTAATATATATTTTAAATATAGTTATAAAATATAATATTGGATATATTAGTATATTTATTAATTTATAATTATTGAATATATTATTGCTTATATACCACTGGCTTCTATGTATTATAATGGTAGTCTAATAAGAGATTTGGAAAGAGTGGGCCTAATGTTAAGTCCACAACATTTTTTTGGGTCACAGAAGAGGCTAGCGCCAAAACAAAACTAAACGATAGAGTGATCATATCCCATGCAATCTTCCTGCACAAGACTACTTGGCCAAATATAAAAAAAAAAACACGGAGATTGCGAAATCCCGATTTTAGCCAACCCATTAGCGACCTTGGCTTTTTTTTTTTTCCCTCTCGAGATAGAATCCAATTTGACAGTCCAATCAAACTGCAGCATCTTTTGAAACTGAATAAAAAGGAGACTGGAATTGTTACTTGTGTGGTGTGTAGAAAGCCGTTCTACCAAAACTTTGGCATCTGATTCAAGTGTGACAGCCTTGAATCCAAAGTCCCGGGCGAGTTTTAACCCCCCTGTAAATGCCCCATTCTTCCGCCTCTTGTGCACTGCAGTTTTTGGGCAAATACAGCAATCCGATGGCCCTTAATGTCACGTAATGAGCCTCCACAACCAATTTTGGAGGAGTTCAAGGCCAGGGCACCATCCACATTTAATTTAATCCATTTAGGAGCAGGGGTAATCCAAGAATAAGAAGTTTCAGTATCATGATTTACATTCAGATTTGCCTCATCCCAAAAAGTGTTCATTGCATGGGGTTTCCGGCAATTTCTCAAATAAGCAGGAGGATTAGAAGGTCTAGTAAAATTCATGTCAAAAGCTACATTATTCCTCCAGTTCCATAATTTCCACACAACTACACCGCAGAAAATATTCCAGCTCTTATTGTTGGTATTTCCCATATTAAGTTTAAGATTAGTAGCAATCCAATCCTTCAAGGGAAGAGAGAAAAAGGATTGTACATACCTTTGTTCAATATTTTCCAATCACATACCTCAAGCAAAATGACAATCCCGCAGAATATGTAGTAGGTCCTCAGTTTTGTCTTGACAATAAGCACAAAGGGGTGAAGTATGTGTCCAAGTGCTTCTCCATTCATTTGTTGGCAGATGATTATTATAAACTCTCCATAGGAAAGTTCTAATCGTCTCAACTCCTTTTCACTGCCAAATCAAATTGAGCACCGGGTGATATTTATCAGGAGGATTTGTCTCAATCATTTGATAAGCACTCTTGATAGAAAACAAATCATTCGAAGAAACGTTTCAAGACATCACGTCATATCCTGCATTCTCCATAGGTGGCATAAAGCTAATTAGCCGTTGTAAGACACTCTGTTCCACAATAGAAGCAAGTTGTTGAATATTCCAGGAGCCATTAAAAATCCAGCCTGCTACAGCACTGTCATTTTCCTTTCAAGTGCGAGGCTGTTAACAGAGGTCGGGTGACTTTCTTATCAAGGAATGACCACAAATCGTTGAAGAAATTAACATACTTCCCATTCCGAACTTTCCAAACAATTCCCATCTCAAGAATGTCATTTTGATGACAAATGAATTTCCATAAATTGGAATCACGGGGAAGTTATTCAGTAAGTTTTCCTCATCTTTCATCATGTACTTCTTCTTTAAGATATCAGACCAAAGTCCTTCTACCCCAATAACCAATTTCCAGGTGATTTTTGCTCCACAAGCTTTATTAACTGAGATCAGTCTTTTGAATCCCAGGCCTCCAAAATCTTTTGGAATAGTGATTTGCTGCCAGCTTGTATGATGATACCCACTGCTAGAATCACAGTGACCACAAATAAAGTTCCTTTATAATCTTTCGACTTCAATACAGATTTTTTTTGGGATTTGGGCTACTTGCATCGGATAAAGAGGTATAGAGCTCAAAACAGATTTAGAAAGGGTAATCCTACAAGCCACAGATAAACTGTTGGCCTTCCAAGCTGCTAGCTTTGATCGAACCCAGTCAACAATGTAATGAAAAGTTTCACTTGGTTTTCTTTTCTTACTAAGAGGAAAACCCAAGTATTTACCAATTCCAGGAGGGATATTCATTTGAGTGATATCTTTAATTTTTCCTTTAACAGAAGCTGCCACTTTCGGAGAAAAGAATATAGAAGATTTGTTCCTGTTAAAAAGTTCTCTAGAAGCTTTAGAGAAAGTATCAACACATTCCATCATGCAAGAAGCTTGTTCTTCCGTTGCAACTCCAAACAAGAGTAAATTTAGACATTTTTATTGGTTTCCATTTCCCTTAGTCCATGAGTTTTAATGATGAAAAGCCTCTAATTAAATATTTGGGCCCAAGAGAGCACATTGCTTTTAGAGGCAATTTGCCTCAAATGGGCTCTATTTTGGATAAAGCGAACCTGTGAAGAGCTACCCCAGTTTCCATCAAGAAAGTGCTTTTGCCGAGGGTATTTGGATAAAAACCAAATCATGATTTTAGAAGTGATTTTACGGTATATGAAATAAATTGTGAAGAAGTTTATCTCAATTTGTGAAAAAGTGTTTTTCAGAAGCAGAAGCACTTTTCATACCATCCAAACACCCTAGAGAAAATAGGTAGTCGGCTTATTTCCACTAGTAAGGATCCCCATGGCGCACAGGAAAATATTTCCCAACAAACTACATCTGAATTGTTTGCAAAAATAAATTTGACATTTTGTGTCTCATTCAAACTAGAATTAGTGGTACTTGTGCTTATAAGGTGTTTCCAAAATTGGGCCTCGATAATTTGATTATATTGGAGGCTTTGGGGAATTTGAGTTGTCTGAAATGATAATCCGACGTGTTGATGAGCAAATTAAACTCAAAACTTGTTTTAAACTTGAGAGTAATCTATGGCAAGAGCATAATTAATAGAATATTTGGATTAGCTTTTAGAGAGTAGTTTTCGAAGAAAAGTGATAAAAAAAAGTTATGTTGAGAATAGATTTTGTTTAAAAAAGTGATTTTAAAAAATTAAAAATATTTAGATGATTGTTATCAGAATTATTTTTTCAAAAAAAAATATAAATAATATATATATGGAAAACCAATTTAAATGAAAAGATTAATAACTAAATTTTAATCTAATTAAAAATTGAAGGACTGAGTCATACTAAATTATAATAAAGGAATTAAGTTATCATTGAGTTAAAACTTAGAAGACCAAAAGTTTAAGCCTTTTTTTTTAATGAAAACTACAAATAAATTTTAAAATGATGACCAACAAGCTGTCAGTTAAGATCGTAAGCGGTCTGACCTCGTAAAAGGAGAACACTCTTTGGACTTGAGATCCTGAATTTATACCAAAAAAATTCTGAAATGATTATAGTAAATTTAACATGATAAAATTTTGAATTTTAGCAGAGTATAATTACAAAACGACGGTAGCAGCGCTTCCCTCCCTCCCGTTACCTTCGACCCCCCTCTGCCAAACCACGAAATGGATTTTTTGTTTCTTGCTTTCTTGAAAGAAAATCTATTATATCTATAGATTTCTTCGTTCTCGAAGAAAAATCTGCATCGCCCTCCATATTCTACTCTTCAAGCAACGCCCCACCAAACAAAATCTTTAAATTAGTTTTGCTGATATCATCAGTCTTGGGATCTTTCTGTTTGTAACTTTTCTTTTCTTGTTGCATCGCTATCCAAAATGAAAAATAGAAGCTTTTTGTATTTGAGAACATAACCTCATGATGTAATAGAAAATAGGGACGACAAGTTATTTAAGCTAGCATGATTACAAATTAAACTTATTATACACGCCTGATGCTAATATAAATACTACAATAACATGTAATAATTGAATTATATCTTTCTTAATTAAATTAAGAAATGGAAACTAATTAATTAACACATAATTTGGAGCAACCATCACTGTTGGTACAAAAGTCGTTGGCCCTTTTTTTTCCCTAAAAAAATGTAGGCTTAAGAGTCAACACCAGCCCTCGATGTCGATTCCACAGTGGACCATGGATATCTATCCTCCGACGGCAAAATTAAATTTTCCCTGCAATGCACAAAAGAAAACAATAATTATAATTTTTTTAGTATCATACTTCAATTTTTTCATAATCGGATTTGATCTTATTAAAATAAGTGAAGAAAAATAAACAAATTAAATAACACAAATCCAATTATTTTCTTTCAAATTGCATGGAGTCCGAAAGAAACTGTTTTAATTCATGGTTTGTGAATATTATGGCTTTCTAATATTTTTAACTATGAGAGTATATATAAAATTATTTATATACTGTAATTTTTGAATGAAAAAACATAATAAATTATATCTCAATGAACTTATCCAATTTTCAACCACAACAGCAATAATGCTATGACTGCAGTAGTGATTTTTTTCCCCTTTCCGGCCGGAATACTATTCTTATATCCCAAATCTTACGCGCGCGCGCGCACACAATAACACCAACGAAAAGATACTTTCTTTTCCCCACCGTATTAGATACTTTCTTTTCCCTACAGTATTAAGTTCTTACAGATTCTTACTATCTCTGTAGCAATATTGAATTGTCGATTTTACCAAAACTAAAAACATTTGAAATGTATTAATCGACATTATTTACACGCATGTGCCTGCATCTATGAAAAATTATGCAATACTTAATTAATCATGACAGCTTACTATATATTACTTTTAGTCCTTAATGTAAGAGCTAATTGACTAATTTTAAATTAGTTACTACCTCTGATCTTTAAAACTACTTAACTAATTTAGGTGGATTAACAAAGTTTATTAAGTTAGTTATTTGTAATAAATATGTGTTATCTTTTCTACAATACCCTTATTAATCATATATATTAGTTAGAACTATTATTTAATAGAATCTTTAACATGTAAAGACAGGAGGTAGTAAGAAGAAGAAACTTCATAGCCAGCCTCAATTATTATTGATGTAGGGGATCCACTATTGATAGTTAATAAACCGTCTAATTTTGTTAATTATATATGTATCTGGCAGACTGTCACGCTAATAAATAAAATCTTAGTCTGCAAACATATTTAGCCAATCATGGAACTTTGTTTTAAGTCCTTGACAATGTCACAGCACGTAGGCATCAGGTTTTGAAGGATGTGTCTATCAAGCTTATGTATTATATTTATATATATAGAGAGAGTATTCATTACTGATGGGCTGCTATACTAGATAAGTTTTTCCCAGCATTTCACAAATTTGAAGCCTTGAACGTCACTTTTTATATCTTAAATAATATAGGGCAACATGACTTCCCCAACAGCCAAAAAAAAAAAAAACAAATTGAGGGAAAGCAAGTAGTGGAAGCAATCTTGCATGAATTAGTCAAACAAAAAGAAATTAATTTCAGCCAGCTTATTATACCCATCATAAACAGGCTATATTCCTTAGACTCTATCCCCAGGTTCTGAATATGGAAGACCACATGTTCAAAGCCATGGCGACCTCTTTTGCTTTCCTAGTTCTCTTTGTTTTGATGAAACTTATCCATAATTTGTGGTGGAAACCCAAAAGTATAGAGAGAAGATTAAGGAAGCAAGGGATCAGAGGCACTTCTTATCGGCCCTTCAAAGGGGACACGCCAGAAATGAAGAAGCTTGCCAAAGCCTCATCTTCTAAACCTATCTCCCTCAACACCCAAATTGCCCGTCGAGTCATCCCTTTTTATCACAACATGGTAAAGCGATATGGTAAGAAAACCAACCTTATAGTGATCATATGAACTAAATAATATATTTGGCTGCCAGTTAGCAAAACCCAGTTTTACAAAACTCGGTTTTGGGTTAATATTCCATTTTATTTGTGTAGGGAAAGTTTCGGTGTGTTGGTTTGGAAGTAGTCCAAAGCTGATCATAGCGGACGCAGAACTGATAAGGTTGCTATTAGAAGACAAGAAAGGTGAGCTAGTGCATCCACCTCTTAATCCACTGGTGAATCTTCAGCATTTGGGTTTTGCAGCCTTGGAAGGGCAAGAATGGAGTAAACGCAGACGGCTAATAACCCCTGCTTTCCACCTTGACAAGTTGAAGGTACCTATATATGCCACCAAATCAAGGCAGTTTTATTATGTTGTTGCAAAGTAGTACTACTCCTGGTCCTTAATATAAGCTTAATTTGAGTGGATTAAGAAATTAGTTAGATTAGTTGTTTATAATTAATAGATGTTGTCTTTCCCAAAATATCTTTGCTAATAATATGTATTAGCTAGAATTATCATTTGATAAAATCTTTAACATGTGCAACTACTAAAAAAACTACTTTAGTAAAAATAAATATATATATATATATATATAAAAGACAAATTGGACTGGGATTTATATTAAGGACCAAGAGTTATATATATGTTTATGAAATGTAAAGTACCCCAACCGGTCCTAAATCTAGAAGTTAGATAACAGATTTGCAGATATTAAGAAAATTAATGAAGTTAATTATTTATAAAAAATGTTTTGGCTTTCCGAAAATACTCATTTTAATCATTTGTATTAAAATTACTTCGTTAACATGTGCAGTTAAGAGGGAGGGAAAAAATTATAAATTTGAGAGACAAAATAGATCAAGGATCTATATTTAAGACTAAATCCTTTTACTATCCCTTATATTTAAGATAAGAGGGAGTAGTATATATGAGAAAACTAAAGAGGTAAAAGATGAAGGGAGATGTTCATATGTTTATGAACACATATTGCCAAATACTCCTTCCGTCTTAAATTAATATAGAAGTTAATTGGAAAATTTGTTTTGATTATAAATATATGATTTTGATCCGCTTTGTGTTTGAAATTAATAGTATTTTCCGCAAACTATCGTTATTAGTTATACATATTGAAGAAGGGTTTCCATATGTGGTAGTTTTCATTACAAATGATTAAAGGGCCGTCTTAGAGAAGTCAACAAAAAAAATTTTTTTTCACAAATAACTAGCTTAACTATTTTTTTTTTAATTTTTCTAAATTAGTTGTCATCTTATTCTTATATTTAGGATGGGAGATAGAGTAGTGTATATGAGAAAACTAAAGGGGCAAAAGATGTAGGGAATGGTTCCAGCGTTTTCAAGGAGTTGTTGCAACCTGGTGGAGCAGTGGCAGAAACTGGTAATGGAATCGCAAGGGAAGTGTGAGATTGATGTAGCACCACAACTCAGTACTTTGGCCTGTGACGCCATATCTCGAACAGCCTTTGGAAGTAGCTACCAACAAGGAAAGCAAATATTTGAACTCCAAAAACAGCAATCATTTTTAGTCCGCGAAGCCTATAACTCCATCTATATCCCAGGCTTCAGGTGACCATACAACTTCACAAATTAATATATAATAATAATATTGCATATGGATTCTTTTTGGTTATGAATACTTCACAGAGAAAGTCATATGAGGAGCACTGAATTATGATAATCCCAGAACGGTCTCTCAAAATGACTTAATTCCTATTTACTCCTTAGGGATTATTTTAGAATTAAGTTTTTTTGTAAAATGACGTAACTGCGCTCAATGAAATTAAATATATCACTATCTTAATTGTTTGTTGTTATTTGATAAGTTAAAGTTGCTACTTGCTAAACTGTTGTTGTCATTTGATAAATTAAAGTTGTTACTTGTTAAATTATTGTTGTCATTTAATTATTTTTTAGATTAAGGGAATATATATATATACTTTTTCTATAAAATTTAATCCTATACTAGTTGTGATTAAACCATTTTGGGGTCCTTAATTAATTGATATTTATAATTAACAATCAGCTTGTCATCTAAACTGTAAATAGTCTGACAAATGTTTCATATGTGGTTGTATTAATTCTATCCCCAGATTCGTACCCACAAGGAAAAACAAGAGAAGGTACCAAATATACAACCAAATCAAAGCAATATTGAAGAATATGATACGACAAAGAGAAGATGCAATGCAAAGAGGAGAGGTGGAAGGAGAGCTTGATTTGTTGGGCTTACTTTTGCAGTGCAAAGAACAAAGCATTAATGATCTGACAATTGATGATGTGATAGAAGAATGCAAAATGTTCTACATCGCTGGCCAAGAGACCACAGCCACCCTCCTCACATGGACTATGATCTGCTTATCTATATACCCAGATTGGCAAGACAAAGCAAGACATGAAGTTTTAGAGATTTGCGGTACAGCAAAGCCTGACTTCGGAGCCATTAATCGCTTTAAGATAGTAAGTTCTAATAATAAATAAATCATATTGAAATACTCCCTACATTTGGTTCAACACTATATATATATCTCTAGTTGGAGAAATTCATTAGTTCATTATAAGATCTTATCTTAATTAGTTGGGATTATATATGAATTAGTTATTGACCCAAATCTATACTCCTTCCAATCCACAACATAAGTCATTTTAACCAATTCATCAATATAAAAAAATAGTAGTTAATTCATTAAATGTGTTTCAAATTAATTTTTTTTCCAACTTTGTCCATATTAAATGAGGTTCTAAAGAAGAGAGAAAAATACAAGGAGCTACATTTAAGCCTTAATTGCAGGCACAAAATTGACAAAAAAGTATTAGTTACTCTTCAAATAACTTATATTTTAGACTGAGTCATTTTTCTAAAAACGACTTATATTGTGGACCAGAGGGAGTAAAGGTTTTATAGCGATATAGGGAGGTTGTGAAATGTTACTCCCTTGTGTTATTACCTCTAGTAGTTCTTAGGATTTGGTCATTATCTTTCGAGAAGGAAGAGCTAATTGTTTTTTGTTGAATATTTTGTTGATAAGATTGGTTTTTATCAACGTTGTTGTTTATCAAGTTAATAATATATACATATTTGACTCTTGCAGATACCAATGATTCTTGATGAAGTGCTGAGACTTTTTCCCTCTCTACCTTTTATCTCGAGATACACAACGCGAGAAACCAGGGTGGGAAATTTGTTGATACCTGCGGGGGTTGAGCTGTGTTTATTGGTGATGAATGTTCATTATGATGCCGATTATTGGGGTGAGGATGCAAATGAGTTCAAACCAGAGAGATTTTGTGAAGGAGTTTCAAAAGCTTCAAAGGATCAAATGGCATTTTTCCCATTTGGTTGGGGTCCAAGAATTTGTGTGGCCCAAAAATTTGCATTGATTGAAGCAAAGATGGCTTTGGCCATGATTCTCCCACGTTTCTCATTTCAACTCTCGCCTTCTTACACTCATGCCCCTTGCCTTCGTATTACTGTTAAGCCACAATATGGTGCTCCTATCAATCTACGCCCTATCTGAAGAATTAATGTGAAATGTATGAATAAGTATCTTAGGTATTTGTGTATATGCGTTGAAATTGAAAATTGTGGTTGTTCTTGGTTTAAGAAAAAGTCTCAAGGAATCTATGCGTGGATTAATTGTAAATATGGAATTAATGTGGTTAGATAAGTAATCTTAGGGGTTACTAATAAAATATCCTAAAGATGTACTAAAATATATAAAGTAATAGGGTTAGAGGTCATTTTTGTCCTAAAAGCATTCGCAAAAAAGTACTAATGGATGTCCATAAGTTTTCTTTGACTCAATACACTTTGAAAGTACTAAAAAAAAAGAGAGCAATATTACCATGTTCGTTACAAATAATTACGGTTAATGTTAGCTTTGACTCAATACACTTGAAAGTACTAAAAAATTAGTAATATTACCATATTCGTTACAAATAATTACACTTAATGTTAGTTTTTTAATTATTAGAGTTAATTTTTTTTAAATGAAAAGGGCAACATTGCTCCTTTTTAAACACTTTTTGAGTGATATTATGCCAAAAAAAAAAACTTATATAAATACTTATAGCTCTTTCAATGACCATTGACCCTTAAAGATAACGGACTTCCATCATAAGTATATAATTAATCGTGTTAATTAAGAAGTGTATCATACGAGAATCTAATACCTGATATTAATAATTTATGTCTGCTTGTCTACAAAATTTATTTTTTATGGCTAGGTACATATATTTTTCTACTGGAAGCAATCATGCTCGCCACTAACGTGGATATTTCCCGTGAGAATTCAAACTTTAATTCGTCACACTGTAAAGAAATAACTCATTCTATTATACTTAAATCCCATTATCTACAAAATTTAATTGTCTCTCCCCAAATAGCATTTGGCCGGCTCAAGTATGGATCCAGATCCTCTCACTAGCGGTTTTCTCAGCATCTCTCAGTATCTTAACATCCTGCCCGTTGAGATGATCCAAAGGCTCACAGTAAACCACATCATCAAACCCGTTGTCCTTTCCTAGCGCAAGCCATTCGACATCAAACAGCAAACAGAGTCATGGTCATTCTACTGGGCACTGTCATGGAGATAGAATTTCAAAGCCAAGAATGGCTTCGCCTATCATGTATCTAAATGCCTCTTCTTCCTCCATATTCTTTCCCTTTCTTTTTCATCCTCTACTGTTTCTCATTCTTCGATTTATCTTAGCCCTTGCATTCCTTTTAATTTCTCCTGTTCATTCTTCACCATACTGGAAAACAACCATGTAAAATCAGAATCTATGTCTATTTGTATTCCTTGATCTCTAATTTGCTTGCCCCATATGAAATTAATGCGCATTTATTTTTGTGGGTATTACTACCTTCAAACATGGATTATGCAGATGATGATGAATCAATTGCTTGCTGAGAGATGATGGAAAGGACAGCAAAGACGAAACATATATTGTTAAATAAACTAATATAAAGATTTTATTAGTTGTCCAGACTCGTTCCCCCAAGACTTTAATTTGACCCTTCTTTATTTGTTCTTCTGCCCTAAAATCTGGTTAAATTCGAAGACGATGAGCACCTCCATATTGGAGGCGCACTCTAAGCCACCATTTAACGGATACACCTATTATCCGATTGGACTATCCATCGGGGTCCTTCTTCTCCCTTTGCATTCATCACCGTAATTTCGTGCTTGGCCATGAATCTGACAACTGTCACAAGTTCGCAACGCAAGCTTTGGCTTACACACCATTGTCGTCGGAGATCCTCCGGCGACAAACAGCCCATAGGTGTGGGTGACGCGACCTTGAAGAGGTATTTGTTGTTGTTATACTCCGAAGTGATGAGTGATCAGAAAGGTGGCGCCGGTGGTGATTCTGCGGCTACTTGCTCGATATGTTTGTCTTTTTCCCATGAGCTCTGTGCTTGCATCGTCGAATGGCTTGGACCGGGGAGGGACAATGGGCCTCATGATGTGGTCTATTGCAAGCCTTTGGATTATCTGAACGGACAGGATTTTAAGATACCGAGAGACGCTGAGAGAAACGCTACTCAGAGGATCTGGATCCCTCAAGTATTCGTTATATTAAGATGGACTCTGCATAGTTGAATCCATCTGTCGTCCGAAAAAAGTCAAGGCCCATAGCAAATATACGAATTTTCATTTAAACTAAAATTATCTGGGTATTAGTAACAGGAATTGGTCTAACAAAAAAACTAGTTCCTCGTATCGTGACAAATTAATATTCAAATTCCTGCTACGAGATGGATCCAGATTTAGTACATGATAACACTTTAAATAGGAGTGTCTTTAGTAAGTGGATATCTATACATAATAAAAAAATAATTGTGTATTAGTCGGTGAGGACTTTTGGCCCCAAAAAAAAAAAATCAGCGGCGATTATTTAGCTGTGCCGGCTCAACGATCCTTGTTGATTCGCTCGTTTTGTAGTTCATGACTTCGAGAAATGCCCACATGGTGTACTTAGGACTAATATTGCTGATTAACCGTTTGAGGGAATGGAGTTAGAATAAATCTTGTACATTTCTCCTTTAAAATATGTCCACATGGTGTTTGAGAAAATGCCAACTTTTTTTCTGGGTAAAGCAGTTAGTAATTATTATGTACAATATGGTATATACAGTATGGTTTTTGATCGAAATATACGTAAGTAATTATTATATATACTTCCGAACATTTCAAAATGATTAATACTTTATTGATCAAAAGAATTTTGTTTTATTGGTTCATTATACAAACACACATACGCGCACACACTCTGCGCGGGGATAGATGCTAGGCAAATGAGTGGAGAATACGAGAATTGGGCAGAACAATCTCTGAAACGCCTGGAAATAAAATGCCTGATAAGAGTTAGGTGTGTAAACTATTTGAATAAAAGTCAATTTAGTATTGCGGAAATAACAGATCATAACATTATGATGTGTTTAAAGCTAAGAAAGATTGGTCAAGCTGATGAGATTTGTTAAAATTTACAAAATTGTAAATTCAAATTCCACGACTAATATAAAAACTTTATTAATAGAGTGACCTATAAGTGCTTCTGTAAACACTTTTCGAGTCATAAAACATAACCTATTCTTGATGAGCTTTCATGACCCAACTCAACCAAAATTTTTGTGAAAAAAGAGGTATATTGAGCCATACAGTAATTAAGGACAAACGGGGGATAAAATTAATAGCAACATAAATCATACCGATATATATACATATCTATGCTCACATTTAATTTATTTGGTGATGAAGAAGCATAGCTAAGACTCTTTTCAGTAATTGAATCATCGTCCTTCGAGCCTTAACAATTTGAAGAAACCCCCAGAGAGGTGCGCGAATACACCATAGATATACATTCTTCATTGACAACTAAAATATGCTAATGGATTTACAATATCGATTCACAATGGTGTGTTTTGTCTACGAACAATTTTAGACGCCCATCCTATTTATAAAGAGCTTGTATCACTGGTAATTCGTGGAAGAGAGAAAATAAAGTTCAGCAATTGTATCCAAGTTTCTTCTTAATTTTGTTGAAATTTCATAAGCTTACCTTTATTTATTTAGATCAGAAGAAAGAAAAGGAAGCATGACACGCGCTTTTGTTTACAGGGAAAATGTTTTGGGAAATTCTTTATTGCAACAGCAAGTAATGGGAGAACCTAGACATATAGTTTACCTCCAAACTTTAATATAAGACTCAATTGATTAATTTTAAGAGATTGAGAAAGGTACTGAATTACTTAATTATAACATATGTTACATGATCTTTTTAAAATACTCATATGGGTCATTAGATTGTATATCAATTTATAAGTGAAACAAATTAATTTGGATAAAAACAATAAATATAGATACTTTAAAGTAATTTAAGAATTTTCTTAATTTCTCTAAATTAGTTAACTATATCTTATATTAAGAAATATAGATAGCATAGAATTACATGTCCTAGAACCACTAACTTCTTTGTTTAGCTTAGGTTATTCATATATTTTATTTGACAAGTTGCAAAAGTAAGAGAATATACTTGTTTTTCAAAGATGCGTTTGATGTGAAGTTTCGGAACAAAAGAGTCCAGTTATTGGTGGTTACAACAAACATAATTCGTCAACATCTAATAAATTGCATCTAGTAAAATTCAAATTAAATCTTACCAAAGTAAAATGTAGCATAATTAATTTAAAAACTAATATTTTCTTAAAATGTTATAATAAAATTTTGAATTAGATTTTCAATAAGTAAAGTGACTTATTTACTTGAAAATATGATTTAATGTCAATGATTTGGTGCTCATATTATATTTTAAATATGCAATAAATCTAAACTAATTAATAACACTTCGAAAATAGGAAAACTTCTTTTAAAGCCTGATTCGAACTCTTGGGGCAATAAAATGCCTATTTCAGGTAATAACAAAAAGAAAAAGCACGAAAATTTATATAGTACTCAAGAAATTGCATTAATTGGCCGATAAAAAATACCGTGTTATGTATTGTTACGCCGGCTAACTTACGTACTTTGATTTGAATGGGTCCAACAACCCAAAGACATACACATAAACATCGAGCTTAGATTTTCTGTTCATTGATAAAATACAAATTAGCAATGGATTACTAATTACTTTCTCCAGTTCTTAATATAAAAGTTAGTTTAACTTTTAATTTAATCATAAATATAAGAATCTAATCCACTTTATCTTTTATATTTTTTTAAAGTAATCATTATAGTAATTTCATATATTAAAGATTTTATTAAATGATAATTTTAGCTAATACACATTATTAGCAAGAGTATTCTAGAAGAGACAATACATATTTATTACGAATAATTAATTCAATTAGTTTTCTTAATCTCTCCAAATTAGTTATCTATATCTTATATTAAGAACTGGAGAAGGACCAAAGGTAGTATCTTATATTTGGAAAATTTAGTATTAATTATATGATTGTCTTTATTAAATTTACATTGTTGAAGAAACATTTGTATGTACGTTCGTTTTTTATTACTTTGAAATTTTCTTTAATTTCATCTAACTTTTCTTTCGTTTCCACTATTTCTCTTCCCATCATCCTCCTTGTTTTACATCAACGCGCCTAGGAACCCTTTTATTGGTGAGGACAACATATTAAGCCTCATATCTGACGTAAGGCTTCTCATTTCATTTCAAGTCCCCTCACACCTGAGCATCCAAACAAGTTCATTTTCTGTTGGGCGGCAGAGGTGCATGTAAGCAAGGCTCTCTACGACGCCAAGTGGCAAAATTGTAGGGTACAGTTTCAAAAAGTACTGGTGTCAAAGAGATTTTTCTTTTAAAGAAAAAAGCAATGATAAATCATGCCGAGCTTGTAATTTTTTATATGATTATTACGTAAAATATGTTTATAAGTGTTTTTTAAAGCTGTGGCAGCTTCCACCCAGCACGCGATATGATCGACGAAGCGAGGTCGCTGATTTTCTCCAATTGAGATCTTGAGATTTCTTTCTCACACAGAGAAGCGTTAAAATGCACCGACCTTATTGTCAAGAAGGCCCACCAGTCCAACTTTTCAACCACAATGCTTCAAGACCCTCCTCCTGATTGTCTTGAGCTCTTAGCCAATGATCATCTTTAGTTTGTTTTTAGCATTTTCTGCTTTTTTTTTTTGCTTCCCTTTGTTTTTTAGGTATTAGTCCTTTGCTGTAAGCCAAATTTTCTTGCCTTTTGAATTCAAAAGAAAAAGTATTTTTTAACGCTATCTCAAACATATAGTATATCATGCCCCTTGTCATGCTTTTTATAAGTTACAAATAACCAAATTAAAATTATATATATGCAGATAAAAAAGTTGACTAAAATTTATTAAAAATATTAAACACGTAAAAAATGTATATATAACTTGTTCTTCAATAAATATCATTCTCTCTCCACCTCCATTGTTCCAATTTTCCCTCTCCACCTTCTTTGCTCCGATTTTCCCAATGCACATACTCAATGGTAATTATTATTCAAAGGATCGAATTGATGAAGATGAACACCCCCTGGCCTTTGGAATTTACTTTTAAATTTTCTTAAATTTCGGAGGCAGAGAAGAATGATGAATCCTTGACCACGTCACTCACATGGGCCTTCACAATTAATCCATCCATATTCCATACATCTATCATCTCTGCTCACACAGAGAAAAAATAGCGAATGTAGAATGTAGAATTTTGTGATCTTAACTTGAGGAGAGAGAAAATTAAATTAATTCTTTGACGGCTGGCTTAATTGAGATCACATATTCAAACATCCATCTCAATATATCTCATAATATTTCATATCATCTTAATTAACTAAGGATATATTTTGCTCAATCTAATTAATTTGATTTATCTTAATTAATTTGAGCATTTAAAACATATATGTGCTTGAAGCCGTTTCTTACTCAGTCAAGACTAATTAATTAATCAAATCATTTATTGAGTCTCGCTTGCCCAAACTTTATTGTGCTTACTTTTCTAATGTGCCTTTATTATTATTACACTCGTATATTATTTAACCGTAATTAATTTTGCAAGATTAAGAAAGCCACCGATCCTTCCTACAATTTCAACACTCACCTAGAGGCACTTTTACGCCAAGGCGGTTCACATTCCTCATAATAGTAACTAGAGGTGTTCATGAGACTGCTACCAAGGATGAAGACAATTGGAATGAGATCATTTTTCGGTCTCATGTTCTATCCTGTTCTGTTTGGGATGAGATATAACCACAACGGAACATAGATGTCCTGTTTATTTTTTTAAAAAAATTTAAATTTTTTTATTTCAAAACCAAATGTACTTGGAGTATAAAAGCTTATAATAAAAATTATATTAAAATAGATAAAAATTGATAGTAGTGGAAAATTAACAAACAAAATGTTTCTTTTTTAAATACAGAAAATGTATAAACTTAAAATATCTCTTAAAATATATCATATAACCCATACAGAAAAACTTATAAATAAACTACATAGTTATAAAAATTATAATATTACTATAGTAATGATAAGTAATATAAATTAATAAAATTAAAAAAGCTAATATATCGGGACGAAATGTTGTGACAAGACCGCTAGCAGCAACTGACATGACTTTGAAGTTTGAACATCCTCTCCTGAAAGAAAGTTCAATGCCAGAAGAAGAATTTTCACAGAGAATAAATTGAAGTTCTAGGGAGGGATGAGCAAGTAAGAATTTAATGAGTGTTCACATTGGAAACTTAGGAATTAAGATCTTCCAACTTTCCTGAATTTAACTGTGGCTCCTATCCATTGATTTCGCAAGTCTATAATTATTTATATTTATTATTTTTGGATTCTTTTAGGATAAAAATTTTTTTAACCATTTTTTAAAACCTGAAAAATTCAAATATGACTAGGTTAGTGGATGACACACCTCTCTTTATGTGTAAAAAATCCTTTTTTTTTAACTCAAAAGATAGCTAATTTAATTCAAATTAGTAGCAAGATTTTGAATACATTAATCAAAGTGTAAGAGGGGTTAATTTCGAAGTGCTTTCCTCATCATGGCTTTCCACCTAAAAGCAGCGAAACATCACTATCCCAGAGTCAAGAATTACAGCCTTTAAGACGTCTTATCTTAAAACGAGGATCTCAATGCAAGTTTCTGAAACTTCAACAAATTTTAATAGAAACTTGTGTGAACTTTCATAAAATGCTACAGCCTAGATCTGTTCCTTATAAATAGAAGGCGTCCAAAATTGGAGACAAAACAGAACGAGGTTGTGAAACAACATTCTACGTGAATGCACCAGTTCTACATTTTTGTGTTGCCAATGAATTATGAATCCAAAATCAAATTAAACATCTATATGAACATGTTAAAATTAATCGTGCACCAAAAATCATGATTATGTTGTAAGCCATACTTTTAATTAAGAAAACTATGGTTTCCACTCTCACAATTGATTATAAGATGACTCCTAACACCCCTGAGTCTTTCATTTGCTGTAGTGATTTTTATTTAATTTTGATTCAGATTCGTATTAATGCGAGACCAATGTTTGTGGGAAACTAAGCCATAACTGGATCGCAAATGGCTGTGATGTTTATGAGTTGGACAAATACATATATTAGTCAATATTAATATGATGTGTATATTATTTGTGCCGTAACCAAGCAATAGTGTACGACTTTATTATGTATTTTTACTTCTTTATTTATTTATTTATTTATTTATTGTAATTTCGTTTCATTTTATACTTTTACTTTTATGTAAAGATGGGCTGATAGCATCGGTAACAATTAAACTAAATAATGGGAACGGGAATCAAAGGTCAAGCCCAATGGACTCATCATGTACATTTAAATATGATAAGTCCAAAGGGCACATCTAGATCAATCCAAAAACAAACCACCATCAAGACCAAGGACGAATTACATAAACAGTTGGCGTGTTAATCAGGTCAACCGTCCGAATTTAAAATTTGTAATTAAAAATTTTTAAATTAAAATTTTTTGAAAATAATAAGTAAAAAAAATTTTTATTTTAAATTTTATATCTATTAAAATAATTATTTTTAAAAATTAAAATAAAAAAGAAATAAATTTTGAATTGTCTAGATCACATTTAGACAGTCTAAACTTGATAAGTCATGAGTGCTTATCAATGTACACATGCTATTGATCTATAATTGTTAAAAATACTCATTCCCATAGATTACATGTAGCAATTTCTCCTATTGTTGAAAATACACATAATGTTAATCCATATTCAACATACAAGCTACTATACAATATATAGGAATGATGTTTGGCATAATTTTAATATTGATTTTTTTGATAACTGATAGACATCAATACTTAGATTAACTGCTTAAGGGTTGTACAGGAGTTTTGGTATTTCCTTTAATCACAAGATTATCTCAGTATAGCATTTAATCTTGTACCTACATGTAAGAATTTAATAATGCAAAACCTAAAGTTATTTGTTACATTCAATTTCTTACGAAAAGAAAATGAAAGATGAAACATAAACCATCGATCAACTAAGTCCTTTTGGGAACTTGCTTAAGAATAAGAAAGAGAAATTCTATGTAAATATAATGAAATAAGATTTGATCCTATATCTATGGGGTTCTATAATTATTTATTTAACGTCTAGGTTGAAATATGACCTTCAAATTAAGTTTTGAATCGGCATATACTGCCAAAAGGAGTGCTTTTGCAAAAAATCAGGATCTAATACAAATGGTACTACCTCCAATCATAATTATGAGACCTTGTTTGTAGATGACAAACGAGGTCTCATAATTAGAACTAGAGGTAGTACCATGTGTAATGGTGTCATTTAAATTTGGCTATGATATCATTTGATACCACACGCATTTTCTCAACATAATGATTGTATGTAGTTTAACGTTAGAAGATCCAACTTTCAAAAGTATGCACAACATAGTTCATATAGATAAGAAGTGATTTTATATACTGAAAAAATTAACCTGTTAAAAAGATAAAATTTTATTGGAATGGTTATGTTCTTGTTTGTTGTTGCTTGTCCTTTGTCTAATTTTGGAGGTAACAAAACTTTTTCCAAAAAAGTCAAAGTTAGCGACACAAGAATCAACAAGAAGGAATAGTGTTAATAGATCTAAATGTTCATTTGTAACAAAATTCATAATTTTAGATATTAAAGAAGCAGAAAAATTCTTAACACAAAAATATGCTTCTACTATAAAAGAAAAGTAACCAAGAGAATCTACGAAGGGATTGACAAGAGAGTACAAAATGTGAAATTGATAAGGATGACATTAAATGTTTTTTTTTGGCCACATAAGATAGATTTTATTAGGAGTGTCCTATTCCATCCTAATAGCGTTCCATCTGAATGTCTCGCATAATTTATTTTGAATTTTTAAAATTTTTTATTTGAAAACCAAATGTTCATGGTGTGTATAATTTCATGATAAAACTTATATAAAGAAAATAGATAAAAATTAGTCAAAAATCAGCAATAATAAAAAAAATTAACAAAAATTCATTTTGAAAGGAAGAAAACGTATAAACTCAAAATATTCATTAAAGTGCATTGTATAATCCATACAGAAAAAAATTGTAAACAACATAACCATAAAAATTACAATATTATTAATGATAAGTAAAATAAATTCATAAAATTTTAATTAAAAAAGAGGGATAATATATCACGATGAGACTTAGACGGGATACCCTGTCTTGTAACATTCCATTTTTTTCCCCTTTATTATATGTTAGGATTTAAGTTATATGGGAATGAGATTAATCAATAATATTTAAAATTAAATCTTATTGAATAACTTGAAAATCATAATTTTGGTGATATATAAATTAGGGGAAAAAAAGAATAAGTAAATAAATATTTTTTTAAAAAATAAAATAAAATAAAATTTATACATATATAATATATACATATATATAAATAAATAAAGCATGCCTGGGGAGTTTGGGAAGGGGGGAGTTACCCCTTATCTTTAAAAAAAAAAAAAAAAAAAAGGGTTGAAATAGTGGGTCACGTGGCCCACTACAATCAATTCCCTTTTCCTCTCTCCCTCTCCCTCCGTCCGGTTCTTCTTCGTCTTCGCGTCGCCTGGTCCGTGCCTTCTTCCAGCGAGAGAGAGTGCGTGAGTGAGTGTGAGAGGAATAGAGAGGGTTTGCTTTGGGTTCCTTTAGGATATTTTGGTAAGTTACATTCTCCCTATCTTTTCCTATTTACCTTATTCTTCTTATTTTCTTTAAGTTATGCCAAAAATGCATTTTGTTAGGGCTTGAGAGATTTTTGAGGTTTCTAACTTATTATTATCATATCAATGGAGCTTATGGGGTTACAATAAGAGTCTTATGACTTAGATTTTTATTTGGATGGTTGATTTGAGGCAATGTAAGTTAGGATTTGATTGAAAAATTGTGATTTGTATTTATGACGCTATTAATTTCGAATTTAATCTCTTAGTTTAGTTCATTTGAGGTTATATTGAGGACTCAATACTTGAACTTTAAGGATTTTTGTTGAAATAAGAATGTCAATGTTGGAGAGACTTGTTTGGGTGTTTGGAATAAATTGGGGAAAATATTATAAGTTATTGATTCTAATGAATGGGGAATGATTAATGGAAGAATGGAATAGGATTGTAATAATGATTGGAGGCATAGTTGATATATGGTTATTTTTCTAAGAGTTAAAGTAAGCACTTTTTGGAGATTTTTGGATGATTTGAAGGAATTATTCTTATTAATAATGTGATTGAAAGAAATAGAGTTGGGAAGTATAGAAATTGTTATTTGGAGAAATAGATGAATTATTATTTTTCCTAAAGATAATTTTTAAAGTGAGCCAATTATGGGGATTTAATTAATAAACTATTTTTAATGTTATATTACTTAGTTTTTATTTATGAATTAATATATGTTTATAAATTCATTATTGTAGAGTGAGCTTGGTTTGGGCTCTTTGGTCTTGAATCCTCTCATTTTAGTTCTTGTGTCAAGAATTGAGGTAACCACTTTCTAATTTACCTTTATACTTGTTGATGTGATTATAAGCATATGTTGATATTATAAATGTTATCATTATATGTTATAGTGTTTTATGTATAAATAGTGTGGAATAAAAATATCAAATTTATGCTTTGACAAGTTTGTTAGTTAAGTGGGCATGAATTGTTTTATCTTGAAATTATATTGTTGATGTTGAACAAAATTGAGTATTGAATATAGAAATAATTTATAGATATTGAATTGTGTGAAACTGAATTGTTGAATTGCTTATGGAATTGTATCAGGTTGTGATGGAGTATGATTGTGGGAGGTTTGGTTATTTCATCCCATGTGGTATAATCGCCACTTGGCACCCAGTGGCTGGTTTTAACATTCTAAGGGCCCTCGATATTATCCTTACTTTGGTCAGGAAGACATGACACCTTTCCATATTCTAAGGAAAGGGAACCCATGGTCCAATGTGAGCTCTGTAACTTTTGGCCGAGTTATACCTCATTATTAGAGAGCTTGGTGCAATCTTGTTAAAGAAACGAATCCTGTTATGTGTGAATAGCTCATGAGTTTTGTCAAAAGTTACAAGGATTGTTGATAAAGTTCTATGCATACAAATTGCTTTTTGAATTATTATATATTATTTTTTTGTAAAGATGTTTACCCTATATGTTATTTGAAATTGTACTTTAGCCACTTAACTATCTTGTAATCACTTCCTGTATACTTGTTGAATTGGAATTTTAGTTACTGGGTCAATTTGACTCACCTTTTGGTTATTTAATATTTTTTAGGCAAGAGTTCAGATATTGGTCCCAAGAGGAAGTTGCCCGAGAATTGAGTTTCCCTTTTAACTCTGTATAGCCTCTATTTTGTTATACACGTCTTGATTGATGTATATTGCCAAATTTAGGGCTTTTTTGTTATATTTAACATAATTTTAACTTTTCGCTACATTCTGAAATTGTACTGTTGGGCGAGCCCTTTTAGACATATATGTGACTTTTATTTTGGTGGTGATTGTTATGGGCGGTAGTGACTGTTATTCTGACAGGCTTCAAAGGCCCTAGCCTATTTACAATTGGTCTTAATTGTATTTTGAGATTTCAGAGTATTGCTAATGGATTTGATACATACATGAAAAATTAAGTGTTGATTATTTCTTGTGTTATTAACTATCTTTACTATTCTAGAATAGTAGCTACTATTCTGTTAAAGATATTAATTGTTAGTGACTATAGTAGATTTCTATTTGATTGGTTTTATTCTTCCCACCATAGCTATTACTTAAATGTTTTTGGCTAGTTCTTTTCTATTTATTGATCTTTAAAGAAATAATTATAGTTCTAGAAATGATTAATTACACCACTTCTTTCAGGGGTTGTTATATGTCTCGTGTCCCATCCTGTATAGAAAATTTTCGACATGGAACTATCTCATCCCAAAATAACTAGGACCGGGTGGAACATAATTGAACACCTCTAAATTTTATATCTACTTAATGGATGATTACTCAAATTCTCTTCACTTCAGGTGAGACCCATAACACTCGGGGACTTGCTACCAGTATTTTGTCTTCCTTTTTCTTTGATTTGCCTTCCAAAAAAAGAACTTATTATTGATGTAATTAGTGATGGAAAAGTATTTGGCTACTAATTTCTAACAGATTACAAATAAAAACATCCTCGTTAAATTTATCAATGGATTGGCTGCAAAATTTAAGTTGGCGACAGATTAGCGATAAAATTTCATTCCATTGCTAAATTTGTAGCCACGAAATTTTTTTGTCATTGATTTGTTGCTAATGTCTATTACTAAATTGCTTGTCATAAAAAATTTTGTTGATAATTCTATTCTATCACTAATTTTAAACTTTTATTGTTTTAGATTCTAATCTTACAATAATTTATATAATAAGAGAAGAATATTAATAACATTTTTATTAAAATTAATATAACACAAGATAGAAACCCAAAATAAAAAAAGACTTGTACCCACAGCTCCATTAACCAAAATAATGTTGGGGTGAATTTTAAATTTGAATCATCATTAAACATTAAACAATATTTTGAGATTTTGGAATAATTGTGTTAAGGGATCGGAGGGTGTGGGATATCAGATGGTATCAAAGCTCAATCTAGACAACACCATTACAAATGATATTAGAGTCCAATTTTCGTAAAGAAGTACCATTACCCTTCGTACTTGTAAACATGACATAACAAGTGCTGTAAAACGAATGACCGCACATACTTTGATGAAAGGCAAAAAAAGGAAGTAAAAAATATACTCAAAGTAATCTTGAATAGCTGCGGGTGATTTATCCGACATCAACACTTTGTCTAGCGACGTCATTGGAGGAGAGGAGTTTAGTTGTTTGCCACAGTGAAGTAGCGCAAGGAACAAGAAAGAAGGGTTTTCAAATTTTATATTCCTATAATACTCCTCCGGCTCCTAAATATATTTACACTACAAAATAGGTCTTATATTTAAGACCAGAGTAGTATAATTTATTGTTTTAAAAAATAAGAGTATTTTGTTAATAACTTGTTTTAGCATAATTCTGTTACTTAATAACATTAAAACCCGTGGTTTTGTTAAACTATTTTTAATATATTTTAAATCTACCACATGCTTTGAGCACCAAAGTTCTAGAATCTTCTGGTTGATATGAAAAGCATTATTTCTTTTTTAGTTAAATATTTTAAATAATGCGATACATTTGCATTTCAGGTAGTTGATTTGATTAATCTATATATTTATGCATAAAAACTCTAGTCAGCTAAGATGAATAGTGTGACTATTTTTTCTTGAAAAAAATTGGGTAATTCATGAGGCCTATTTTTTTTTTTCTTTGTAACATGAGACCTATATTTGACAACAATGAGTTAAAATCAAATTTGAATTCTGAGATTTAAAAAGAATATGTTGAGAGGAGGTTGTAGTGAAAATTCCCGTCCCCCGGGGGGGCTTAAGACTCCGTTTAAGAGTAATCACCATTTTATCGTTTTAACTTTTCTAAATGTTCAATTTTGAGGTCATGAAAGAAATATATACATATATAAGGATTTAATAAAGTACATAAATAGCATGGTTAAATTTTGCTGACATCATCCCCATAGACTATATAATAGATTTATGCTGGTTACGGATTAATAGCATCTGTATTTTCAACAACGGGAGAAATTGTTACGTGTAATTCATGGATGGTGCTTTGTCTTTTTTGAGTCTAGATTGGCTCTTTGGACTTGCCATATTTGAATAAAGATGGGCCTGATCATTGATTTTTTTGGGCACGACAGAGGTCTAGGCCTATTTACATGAAACCAAATAAGCTGGGGATTAGCTCCCGGCGTCTCTTTTCCATCAAAGGCCGTAGAGTTTCGGGGTTCTCGTTCACATTGTTTAGTTTAATTGTTATCGATGCTCTGGACCAATATATGAATATTAATAAATTCTTATTAATCATTGTACACGCACTTAACAATATATTGGCATATGTAATAAAATTTTAAGTTTCTTAAGTTCGTTATGTAAAGTTTTTCAATAATGTTTTATTTTTGAAATAATGGCATTCAATTATAAATCCACATAAATAAAATAGGACACATACATATGTGTAATTAGAAAATTTAATATCATGAATATAAGAACTTGAATTAAATATTTTTCATAAAATTATATATAGTGGATTAGTTAGAACGAACTGTTATAACTTTTAAGCATTTTTTTTTGAAAAAAACAAAGGTTGTCCGTTGGTGTTTACAAATATATATATATATATATATATATTATCATCGTCATCCCGGTACTCAAATTTATGCAAAACATGGATACAAATAAAATAACAAAAAGACTTGATTATGGGTTACTTTCCCACAACCACAAAAGTTGGTCTTACATCAATATGAACCTGCATCAAAATTAAATTAAAATTAATTACTACAGGAAATGAAGAGACTTAATTAAATTAAAAGGCGTGTTTGGATTTATCTCGTAACCAACAATTGTGAGAGTTGAAACTACAATTTTCTTAAAGAAAAAAAATCCAAACACATATGCTTAGATGAATTATCTACAAAAAAAAAATCATGATTATGCTATAAGCTATTATTATCAGTTTTTTAATTTCATAATTGATTTTAATATGTACAGGGCTACTATTTAGTAACTTACAAGAATGAATTTCAAAATATCAAAAACTTATAAAAATGAAGTAAGTGTACTCACGTGAAGAAGCTTGACCAAGACTTTTTCCAAGGTTCCAAGAATTGGCCTCCTTCGAGCTTCAATAATTTGAAGAAGTCCACGAAAAGGAACAAGGACACTGAGTAGATATATATTCTTCTTCATCGGCAACACAAATATATAGAACTGGATGGTGGATTTACGTACAATGCAATGTTGTTTCACAATCCCGTTTTGTCTCCAGTTTTGGACACCTCTTCTATTTATAAGCGAGGAACAGACCTAGGCTGCATTATTTTACGAAAATACAATCAAGTTTCTACTGAAGTTTGTTGAAGTTTCAGAAACTTGCATTGACATCTTCGCTATTGGGATAAGACGACTTAAAAAGCCGTACTTGTTGACCATGGCAGGGATAGTGATGTTACACGGGTTTTACGGGCCAAGTCATACGGTGGGTGAGGTACTTGGAAATTAACACCTCTTTCTCCTTTTTGTTTTTGTCAGAAAACACCTCTTTCGCTTTGATCTAATAAAATTTTTTATTTTAAAAACGAGAGATCACTTACCCATAAAGAGAGGTGTGCCATCAGCATATTTATTTTTGAACTTTTCAGGTTTTAAAAATGGTTAGAAGTCTTATGCTTAAAAAAAAAACCAAAAATAATAAATTATTTATAATTATGGACTCGAGAAATCAATATACAGAAGCCATGCACCTTTAACTCTGGGAAAGTTGGAATATCTTAATTCCTAAGTTGCCAGTGCGATTACTTGTTACCCTACTTTATTATGAAAGATTCCTCATGGGAATTCATCTTTTGATTTTCAACTTTTTCTTGGGAGAGAACTTTTTTTTTAATGTGAATGACTCAGTGAGATTTGAGCATCATTAGATTCGCTCTAGGTAACTCTTTTAAAGACTTTTTTCCCCCCTGCATTCACACATATTTGATCTCAAAAAAACCTCATGTTCTTTCCCTATAACCAACATCTGCTGGTTTTTTTATTTTTTCGGGAGAAATTGTTTGAAGACAATAGATCTTTGATTAAGACTGGGTTGCGATCATGAAGAAATTAAAGGGTGCTACACAGTACCAGATTAGCTTACTCTAGGGGAGTGTGGAGACTATTGGACTATAAAAGTGTGCCGGTAATAAAATAACAGTATACATCATCATCATGATGATAGTAGTAGGTTTACAGGGAATGTTTGGATGAGTGTAAAAGTACTTTTGAAAAGTACTTTCCTGCAAATCGAAGTAAACTCTTTCAAGTATTTACTTTGTATGCTGTAAAAGCATTTTTAATACCATAATTTTACTTCCACCCAAACACCTTTACTAGAAAAGCAGGCACAGAATGGAGCTGAGCCAGTGGAAGCTAATATGTGATTAAATAATTAGTTTTGGCTGAGTAAAAACTCATTTCAAATACAAGTTTTAAAATTTAAATCCTCAAATTAAGATAAATTAAAATAAATCCAAAATAAACTATCCTTCATCAGTTAAGATAATATGAAACATTACCTCATATCCTTAATATAAGATCTACTTAATTAATTTGAATAAATTAATAAAAATAGTTAAAGTACGTAGTTATTTGTGAAAGACTAGTGTTTGTTTTACTAAAATATCTTCTTAAATCATTTGGATTGAAACTAATATTCAATACAAACGCTTTTAACATATATAATCAGTATGGTTAGTTTGGATTAAAAACAAATTAATTATAATCTTATATTTAGAAATAAATTTAATTTTACAGCTAACTCTTACGTTAAGCATGGGAGGGAGTATTATGACATGCGTTCTCCTCTATCTCTCTACGCTCACAATTTTAAGACCACAAAATTCTTCCTTCTTTTTTGTTTTTCTTTGTTGTAACTAGAGATGACGTATCGACTGCGTGCAAAGACCCAACATAATTTCCTGCTTTCCATCGTGTGAGCCACGCTGTCAGCGATCTGTGATTCAGCCACACTTCTCTGCCTTCGAAATTTAACAGAAAACGTGAAGATCAATTCTCGAAGAGCTTACCTTCATCTCCGTCAACTCAACTCAAGTCAAGTCAATTCAGCCCTTCGAATTTGGGATAGTAATTATTGGACTAAACTATAATTTTAGTTTTTTAATCTTAAAACTGTTTAAAAAAATATTATTACAAAAAAAATCATCATTTAACATTAATAATTTTAAGATTAAAGAACTCAAAATACAGTTTAAATCTAAAACTTTATGTTGAGGGATCAGATGCAGCATACTGTAGCCTAATTATTGCGTACCGCTCTTCCTGGAGTGACATACTATTTTTTTAGTAGGTGTAATCTCTCACTTGTTATTTCGCAAAGTGTTTATCTTCTTTAAATTTTAAAATAAGTTTTAAAGTTTTTGAAAGATCTCCGAATAACCGTGTCTACTATGCGTTTCATCTTCACTTATGTCACCACGTGGAACTTGCCGCTACCGCCTCCACTCGTCTGCGTAAATTGCGTGCTTCTGGTTTTCGTTTATTTCGAAGAAATAAAATACCAGAATGCACACTAAACTAGTTGAAATAGTAATTTAAGGATCAGTTAGTCAGATCAAGATTAACTTAGGACAAAATAGTCATAGCAAAATAATTATTAAAAACAAAATACCACAAAATAATCAATTAAAAAAATACAAGGAAATATAACAATAATTTGATTGTAACAAGGGTTGAGGTACATCCAGCATCTCGAAATATTTTCTCAAATACATCCAATACCCTAAAGTATTTTGTGATGCATCTAACATCCCAAAATATTTTTCAGGGGCACTCAGTACCTTGAACTATTTTTTTTGCCTTGGTATTTCATGGTGCTGAATACATTACAAAATACGTTAAGATGCTAGTTGCACTTGAGAAAATATTTTGAAGTGCTGAATGTACCTTGACCCTTCTAACAATGACAAAGTATAATAACATCGAGAATTTTGATCTCTATGATTTATCAACAACTAAGATTAATAATCATTCATGTCAAAATTATTATTAAAATTCATTTAAATCTATAGTGACTAAGATATTAGGAGCTAAATAAAAAAATATGACTAATGGCAACATAATTATTTAAATAGGTTTACTCCCGGTTGACCCGCTTCATGCCCAAACCAAAATGAGCCACTGGTGCTTGTTTATTTCTTGCGGGGTTCACTGTTCACGTCGTCATTCTTCTTTTCTTTTTTTTTCCCCTTCATCCTTTTTTTAATTTTGTTTTCTATTTTTTCCTTTCTTTCTTTTTTTATTACTTTTCCTGTAAAATAGAGTATCTGGTTACATTTTGTTACAAAATTACTTTTCATTATGATAATTAAATTTGGCATGAAAAGTAATTAAAATAAATTAAATAAGTATAAAATATTCATAAATTTAATCAATTACATATATCCCAAAATCTTTATCTATTAATTAATTATAAAGGAGGTCCTGATTATACTCTTTCAATTTAAGGTATGAGCTAGATAAATAATTTATAAAATAAAAATTATCTTAGTTGTTTGATCGGTGCAAATTTCATGATCATCATAATGATAAATATGGAATGCTCATCTTAATTTGGACCATTCAGATTGATTTTGAATGGTTCAGATTAAATTTAAAATTTTATACATTTTAATTAATATTATTTTAATAGATACATAATTCAAAGTGAAGATACTTTTATAACTAACACTTTTTTTAAAAATAAATTTATCATTAAAAAAACTGCATATTAAAAATTTTGAACCTCAATCATCCTTATCAAATTTTGAATGATTTAGATTGCTTTACACCAATAAATACATGGTGTGAGGAACCATTATTTGACATGTAAGAAATTTGTGTTGGTTTTCTAAATGCATTACCACTAGAAAATATAGCTTTTATGACACCATTTAATGGAGGTTAGAAAGAAAAACCGCTGTTAGAAAAGAGGTATGACATTTTTGTAACTAAGTTGCGATAAATATTGCCTTTTCATGGCAATTATATAAATAACTACCATGAAAAATGAAGCCAGGCTGTAAAAAAAAAAAAACACGCTGATATTTGATATTACTGCAATGTTTACAAACGGTAAATACTTTTTATAGTGGTTTTCTAGAAAACTACTATTAAATGTTTTTTTTAGTGGTAGTCATGTAGTTGATCACCGTGAAAAAGATTTTAAAAAATAATCCTTACTCGCGATAGTCTTGTTTTTTCACAGACACGATATGATCCTTTGTAATATTCCAAATTTCAAAGTTAGGATTTAAAAGACCTTTAGAAGGGTTAAAGAATTAGTTAAGATCTTAGAAAAATAATTATTCCATAAAAGCCTATTTTTGAGCAAGAAATGCATAAAAATGGAGAAAAAAATAATTATTAAAAATATATAATGGCCTAGAATAGTGAAGAAGAAATTATCGATAATTATTTTGAAAAATAAAAGAGTTTACGGAAGGTTTTATTTCCCAAAAAAGGGTGGGGACAATTTAAAACCTAATTTTCTAAATTAAAGTCTTGTATCTTGAGAAATTCAAGAAAAATAGTGACTGGTTAATTTGTAATCTAAAAATTTTGGAAAAGTTATTTTATGGGATGAGAAAGTAAAATAAGCAGAAAAAAACTCTTACAAAGTACTAAGGATTAATTGTTAAAAATTATCTAAATTATAGCAAGTTTTAGAAAGAGACAGTTGGAGTTAAAATTACAAGAGAAGGGCAAGATAGCGCTTTGGCATACACCCAAAATCTTACGTGCCCTCTTCGCCCTTCAACTCTTCAGTCGCCTCCCCCATCCATCCTCCTCTCCTTGCACGACACATTATCGATCCCTTTCCCACCTCCATCTCCTCTCTACTTTAGCTTGAATAACACGAATTACTCCTCCTTCCTGGACACGAATCGTGTCTTCGAAGCTTGAGGGAATATATACTAGAGGGATAATGAGATAAAGAGTGAGAGGAACAGAGTAAGAGAACGAGATGAGAGGCATGAGAGATTAGGAGAAAGAAGGGGCGATCGGGGAGGAGATAAGCCACATGCAGATTGGTCTTTGAACCAAGGGGAGCATTCTGATTCTTCCTCTAACCTCTATTTCTTCGATTGGGCGCTGATTTGAGGGGAAGAGAGGCAGTGAGTGAATGAAAGTTGATTGATCAGTCTCCTCTGTCTCTAATTCTATCGATTGGGCATTGGATTGAGTGAAAGAAGCAATTGAAATAACTTATACACATACACATATTCTGCTACATGGTGAAATCAGTTAAAGCAAGGGACATTTCAAGTTCCAATTTGCTGTTATGACCTATGTGGTCTCGGGTTCTCTGCATTTAAGACTAAGGGAAATGAAATTGCTGCGTGATAGTAGATATAAAATCAGTGACCTTCAGTTGTTTTGATGCCTAATATATGATTGTACTCCATCCGGTTCTAAATGTAAAACCCATTTTGTGATGTAATTTATACTATAAAATGGGTCTTGTATTTAGGATCAGAGGAGTATGTTGTTTATTGTGTGTGATCTGGGTATGTGAAGTTGGAATTTTTAGAAGCTTCTAATGTTGCTATTATTGCTGTTTTAAGAGTGCCATGGATCCTAACACATGTGTATGGTTCGTCTAGTATCCTGAAGTAATTTTTTAGGAGCGTCTAACACTCTAAAATATTTTGTAATACACTTTTGTTCTCAAAGTATTAATTTTTTTCAATAGCAATGTTACCCTTAAAGTTTTTTTTTTTGGGGAGTAAATTTAATGTCACTGTTAACTTTCAGAAAGTTTGTTGAGTGAACAAGCATTTAACACCTTAAGGTGTGTTTTAGTAGCCTCCCAAAAACATATTTCAAGTACTAAATGACATTAAATCTAAAATATACTTCATATGCAAATTACCCAAAAAACTATAAACAATAAATAGATTATTTACATAATTAATTATATAATTAATATGTATGTGTGTGAATATGTATTTATCCAACCATGGTTTTAGCCCTAAATCCAGGGTTTTGGAATAGCTAGTCAATTAGGATTATATGACGCGTTTAGATGGTTTTTTCGAAAACCATAGTTTTTCTCCGACCATGTCCTCTTATTTTTCAGTAAAGGATTTATTCCAAATTTTCCCACAAATTGATTCAAATAAATAACAAAAAATTTTTGCAAGTTTTTTGACCTGAGGTGAGAAGTTTAAAGAGAAGATGATAACATAAGCTGGAAAAGAAGAGGATGATGACGGCATAATTTCGCAACCCGTTGTCTTCGTAAACAAAAGCGTGTGCATTGACCCCTATCCAAGAATTATTCTACTGACCGTCACAGTCTTAAACAAATAAATGTAAGCTTCTGAAACTCCAAAAAAATTAAAATGAAAATTGCACGCGCTTTCTTTTTCTTTTCTTTCTTTTTTTTTTCCCCTTAAGTATAGGTATCCTCCTATTAGAGACAATCCTATTCGAGGCACTTCGGGTACTAAATGTGGACACCTCTCCCTGTGGGGATTTAAATCTTGGTTCACCATCATGTGAGGGACTAGCCCCTTCTGCCAGATCCTACCCCCATTGGTACGCGCTTTCTAACTCTATTTCTCTGCTATGAAATACCAGTGACATAAGTTCTTTATAAATAGGATAGGCTTCTAAATTGTAGAACAAACACAGCAACATCGTATGCGAAACAATATTGTAAATCCATTAGCGTATTTCAGTTGTGAATAATGAAGAATGTGTTGTAATATTTTTTGCGTGTGTCAAAGAAAAGATCATACATTAATTGGGGATGTGGGAAGATAAAACTAAATTGAGCATTAATCATGGACATATTTTCTTATTATTATTAGGAATAGCAAAATCAAATATTGAAGAGTTTTAATGTCATAAACGGATTTTCAATGCCTTAAAGATTAAGTGTTTGAAAATTTTTAATGGGTATTTATTATTTTAACATGTTGAAAAGTTCAAATATCAAACGGTGGAAGATTCTAGATAAAAACGGTGGGTTTTTATTGCACTTAAAGTGCCAAACAAGCTTCAAGACATTTAAACGTGTTGAAGCAAATTGAAATCAGTACGGTCCATTCAAATATCTTCAGTGCGCTAACCGATCATATATTAAATAATGTTTTTGAAATAGTGAACGGATTCTCCATTTACTTCCAACGTCCATAATATTGCAACGTCCAAAATATTGATGACATGCATTCAATTTATAAAACTGGCGGTTTAATGTGAAAAGGAGGCTGCCAACGTTTAAAATATGAGGCTATATAAAAGGTGTTTCAATCTAAGGTTTTACACGCAGCTCTAGAGTTTTCAAACTCCTCTCTTCCCTTTCTGTGTATTCTCTTACCTGCTGAGTTTATTACCATCTTCTGCTATTTTGCTCATCCTGTTTTACAGGAAGGATCCGTTTAATCCTGGGAAGTACCGTGTCCCTATCTACCAGTGGCTGCGGAATAGCTCTTAAGACAGTGTCCTTAAGAACATGACTCAGATTAACTATTTATATTGCAAGTATTGTCGCCAACAGAATGTATATCTACTATTATACATTCTCTTACCTCTCTGGGGAGTTCTTCAAATGGTTAAAACTCGAAGCACAATGATTCGAATACTGAAAAGAGTCTTGGCCACGCTTCTTCACCACCAAATAAATTAAATATGAGTATTTATATACATATCAGAATGCTGATTTATATTCTTAATAATTTTATTCCCACCCATCGTAATGTTAATAATGAGCATTTTATTTTCGCAATCCTCAATTGACTCTTATTCAAACAATTTAACCCAAAAAAAAAAAGATTCATTCATCACTCCTCATAATTTTATAAAATGTTGTGGTCAACTTCTCATCACAATCTCCTTCATATATGTATACATAATCTGTAATTTGATTAATTTTATTTTAGAGCTATGTGACAAAATTAATTCAGTTGCATGCTAAGTGAGAGTAGCCATGTATGCCATTAACAACTAACATCGTAGCAATGTTATCCTTATCATTACAAAGTTAATATTGACCGCCAAAATATATCTATTAAATTCAATATATCTATCATCTATAACTATCGAAGCACATAAGTTAACACCTCTTTCGCTTTGATATAATAATATTCAAAATCTTGCCACTTATTTAAATTAAATTAGCTACTTTTTTATTTTAAAAACGAGAGATCTCTTACCCATAAAGAGAGGTGTGCCATCCGCATATTTATTTTTGAATTTTTCAGGTTTTAAAAATGGTTAGAAGTCTTATACAAAAAAAGAAACCAAAAATAATAAATATAAATAATTATAAACTCGAGAAATCAATATATAGAACCCATGCATCTTTAACTTTGGGAAAGCTGGAATATCTTAATCCCTAAGTTGCCAGTGTGATTACCCTACATCATTATGAAAAATTCCTCATGAGAATTCATCTTTTGGTGTTCAACTTTTTCTTGGGAGAGATTTTTTTTTTGTGTGAACACTTAACTCAGTGAGATTTGAGCATCATTATATTCAATAGAGGTAACTCTTTTTAAAACTTTTTTTCCGCATTCACCCATATTTGAACTGAAAAAACAAAAAACTCATGTTTAAAGGGCTAATACCCCTTTCCCCATAACCAAAATCTGCTGGTTTTTTTTTTTGGGAGAAATTGTTTGAAGACAATAGATTTTCGATTGAGATTGGGTTGCCATTATGAAGATTGTGCCACACAGTACCAGATTAGCTTACTTTAGGGGAGTGTGGAGACTATTGGACTATAAAAGTGTGCCCGTAATAAAATAATAGTAGCAGGCTTATTAGAAAAGCAGGTACACAATGGAGCTGAGCCAGTGAAAGCTAATATTTGATTAAGTAATTAGTTTTGGCTGAGTAAAAACTCACTTCAATTACATGTTTTAAAATTTAAATGCTCGAATTAAGATAAATTAATGTAAATCCAAAGTAAACTATCCTTAATCAATTAAGATAATAAGAAATACTACCTCTTATTTTTAATATAAGATCTACTTAACTAATTTGAATAGATTAAAAAAAGTAGTTAAAATAGTTATTTGTTAAAGATTAGTGTTTGTTTTACTAAAATACCCTTTTAAATCATTTGGATTGAAAGTACTACCTCAAGTCTTTAATATAAGAGCTAGTTGATTAATTTGAATAGATTAAGAAAATTGGTTAAATTAATTATTTGTAATAAATAGGTGTTGTCTTTCCTAAAATAAACTTGTTAATCATGTGTATTGGCTAAAACTATTATTATCATAATGAATGTCTTAGGAAAAAAATGAATAAATACGAGAGACAAAATCAATTGAGAACTTATATTTATGACCAAAATAAAAGTCAAATAAATTCTTATATTAAGGACAAGAGTAAGTAACATTTAATGCAGACTCTCTTAACATATACAATCAATAGGGTTAGTTTGGATTGAAAAAAAAAAGAAGAAGAGCAAAAGTAATTAGAGTCTTATATTTAGAATTAAATTTAATCTTCCTATTAACTCTTATATTCAGCATGGGAGGGAGTATTATGACATGCATTCGCTCTCTATCTCTCTTTACGCTCACAATTTAAAGACCAGAAAATTCTACCTTCTTTTTTGTTTTTCTTTGTTGTGACTAGAGATGACGGATCAACTGCGCGCGAAGACCCAGCATAATTTCAAGTTTTCCATCGTGTGAGGGACGTTGTCAGGATTTGTGATTCAGCCACACTTCTCTGCCCTCGAAATTTAACAGAAAACGTGAAGATCAATTCTCAAAGAGGTTACCTTCATCTTCGTCACCTCAAGTCAATTCAGTCCTTTGAATTTTGGAATAGTAATTATTGGACTAAACTATGATTTTAGTTTTTAATCTTAAAAAAGTTTTAAAAAAATATTGTTAGAAAAAAAATCATCATTTAAGATTAACAATTTTAAGATTAAAGAACTAAAAATATAGTTTAAATCTAAAAGTTTATGTTGAGGGATCAAATGCAGCATACCGTAGCCTAATTATTGCATACTGCTCTACTTGGAGCGACACTCTTTTTTTATTAGATGTAATCTCTCACTTATTATTTCGTAAGGTGTTTATCTTCTTTAAATTTTAAAATAAGTTTTAAAGTTTTTGAAAGATCTCCGAGTAACCGTATTTTCTATGCATTTCATCTTCTCTTATGTTACCACGTGGAACTTGCCACCACCGCCTCCACTCTTCTGCGTAAATTGCTTGCTTCTTGTTTTCGTTTATTTCGAAGAAATAAAATACCATACCGCACACTATGTTAGATGAAATAGTAGATTAAAGGTCAATTAGTCGGATCGGGATCAATTCAAAACAACTAGTCATATTAAAATTATCATTAAAAACAAAATACAACAAAATAATCAATAAAAACTAAATACAAGGAAGTATAACAATAGTTTGATTATAACTATAATAAAGTACAACAATATCGAGAATTTTGATGATTCACCAACAACTAAAATTAATAATCATTGATACTAAAATCATCATTAAAATTTGTTCAAATCTATAATGACTAAGATATTAGGAGCTAAATAAAAGAAATAAGACCAATAGCAATATAATCATTTAAACTCGTTTACTCCCGATTGACCCGTTCCATGCCCAAACCAAAATGAAGCATTGGCCGGTTTGGCTTGGTTTTTTTTGCTTGTTCATTTTTTGCAGGGTTCACTGTTCACTTCGTCATTCTTCCTCCTTTTTTTTTTCCTCATCCTTTTTCTAATTTTTTCCTTTCTTTTTTAATTATTTTTTCTGTAAAATAGAGCATGTGGTTACATTTTGTTACAAAATTACTTTTTATTCTGATAATTAAATTTGGCATGAAAAGTAATTAAAATAAATTAAATAAGTATAAAATATTCATAAATTTAATCAATTACATATATCCCAAAATCTTTATCTATTAATTAATTATAAAGTAGGCTCTGATTATACTCTTTCAATTTAAGGTATGAGTTAGATAAGTAATTTATAAAAAAAAAAATTATCTTAGTTGTTTGATCGGAGCAAATTTCATGGTCATCATAATGACACGTATGGAGAGTTCATCTTAATTTGGACCATTCAGATTGATTTTAGATGGTTCAGATTGAATTTAAATTTTTATATATTTTAATTAATATTTTATTTTAACAGATACATAACTCAAAATAAAGATACTATTATAACGAACACTTTTTTAAGAAATAAATTTATCATTGAAAAAATTGCATATTAAAAATTTTGAATCTTAATCATCCTTATCAAATTTTGAATGGCTTAGATTGTATTATACTAATGAGCACATGATGTGATGACCTATTGTTTGACATGTAATAAATTTGTGTTGGTTTTCTAAATGTGCTGTTAAAAAAAAGGTATGACATTTTTGTAACTAAGTTGTGGTAAATATTGTTTTTTTTTTCATGGCGATTATATAAATAATTATCACGAAAAATGAAGCCAGGCTTTTAAAAAAAAAAAAACACGCTGATATTTGATATTACTACAATGTTTACAAGCGGTAAATACTTTTCATGATGGTTTTATAGATAACTGCTATTAAAAGTTCTTTTAGTGGTAGTTATGTAGTTGATTGCCGTGAAAAAGATTTTAAAAAATAATCCTAACTCACAATAGTCTCGCTTTTTCACAGACTCAGTGTGATCCCTTGTAATATTCCGAATTTTAAGGTTAGGATTTAGTAAGAGGTTTAGAAGGCTCAAAGAATTAGTTAAGATCTTAGAAAAATAATTATTCTATAAAAGCCTATTTTTAAGAAAGAAATGCATAAAACTAGAAAAATGAATAATAATTAAAAATATATAATGGCCTAGACTAGTTAAGAAAATTATAGATAATTATTTTGAAAAATAAAAGAGTTACGGAGGGTTTTATTTCCCAAAGAAAGGTAGGGATAATTTAAAAGCTAATTTCCTAAATTAAAGTTTTATATTTTGAGAAATTTAAGAAAAATAGTGAGAGGTTAATTTTTCATCCAAAAATTTTGGAAAAGTTATTTTATGGGGTAAGAAGGTAACATAAGGGGGGAAAAAAACTTTTACAAACCACTAAAGATTAATTTTTTAAAATTATCTAAATTATAGCAAGTTTTAGACAGAGACAGAGCTGGAGTTAAAATTATAAGAGAAGGGCAAGATAGTGTTTTGTCATACGCCCAAAATCATACGTGCCCTCTTCTCCCTTCACCTCTTCAGTCGCCTCCGCCATCCATCCTCCTCTCCTTGCACGACACATTATCGATTCCTTTCCCAGCTCCCTCTCCTCTCAACTTTAGCTCGAATAACACGAATTACTCCTCCTTCCTGGACACGAATCGTGTCATAGAAGCTTGACGGAATATATATTAGAGGGATAGTGAGATAAAGGGTGAGAGGAACAGAGTGAGGGAACGAGACGAGAGGCAGGAGAGATTAGGGGAAAGAAGGGGCGATCGGGGAGGACAAAAGCCACATGCAAATTGGTCTTTGAACCAAGGTGAGCATCCTGATTCTTCCTTTAACCTCTATTTCTTCGATTGGGCGCTGATTTGAGGGGAAGAGACGCAGTAAGTGAATGAAAGTTGATTGATCAGTCTCCTCTATCCCTAGTTCTATCGATTGGGTGTTGGATGGAGTGAAAGAAGCAATTGAAATAATTTATACACACACACATATTCTGCTACATGGTGAAGTCAGTTCGAGCAACGGACATTTCAAGTTCCAATTTGCTGTTATGACCTATGTGGTCTCGGGTTCTCTGCATTTAAGACTATGGCAAAATTAAATTGCTCAGTAATAGATATAAAATTAGTGACCTTCAGTTGTTTTGATGCCTAATATATGATTGTATGTTGTTTATTGTGTGCGATCTGGGTATGTGAAGTTGGAATTTTGAGAAGCTTCTAATGTTGCTATTATTGATGTTTTAAGAGTGTCATGAATCCTAATACATACATAGTTCGTCCAATATCCTGAAATAATTTTTTAGGAGCATCTAATACTCTAAAATATTTTGTGATGTATTTTTGCTCTCGAAGTATTAACTTTTTTCAATAGCAATGTTACCCTTAAAGTTTTTTTTTCTTTGGAGTAAATTTATGTCACTGTTGACTTTCAGAAAATTTGTTGAGTGAACAAGCATTTAACACCTTAAAGTATGTTTTATACTTTCCAAAAGAATATTTCAAGTAACTAATGACATTAAATCTAAAATATACTTCACATGCAAATTACTCAAAAAACTATAGACAATAAATAAATTATACATATACATATAGAAGACTAATTTATTATTTATATAATTAATTAATAATTAATATGTACGTGTATGAATATGTATTTGTCAAACCATTGTTTTAGCCTTAAAAACATGGTTTTGGATTTTTTTTTTTGGTCAAAATGGTTTTGGAGTAGTTAATCAATCAGGATTCTATGGGGTGTTTAGGTGGTTTTTTTGGAAAACCATAGTTTTCTCTCCAACCATGTCCTCCTATTTTTCAGTAAAGGATTTATTCCAAATTTTCCCAGAATTTGATTCAAATAAATAACAGAAAATTTTTACAAGGTTTTCGACCTGCGGTGAGAAATTTAAAGAGAAGATGATAGCATAAGCTGGAAAAGAAGAAGATGACGACAGCATAATTTCGCTAACCGTTGTCTTCGTAAACAAAAGCGTGTGCATTGACCCCTATCCAAGAATTATATTACTGACCGTCACGGTCTTAAACAAATAAATGTAAGCTTCTGAAACTCCAACAAACTTAACATGAAACTTGCAGACACTTTCTAACTCTATTTTCTCTTCTATGAATTACCAGTGATACAAGTTCTTTATAGATAGGTTAGGCTTCTAAAATTGCAGAACAAACACAGCAACATCGTATGTGAAACAATATCGTAAATTCATTAGCGTATTTTAGTTGTGAATAATGATGAATATATATCTGCTACTGTACATTAATTCTCTTACCTGTCTGGGGAGTTCTTCAAATGGTTAAAGCTCGAAGCACAATGATTCAAATACTGAAAAGGGCCTTGGCCACGCTTCTTCACCACCAAATAAATTAAATGTTAGTGTGTGTATATACTACCTCCAGTTCTTAATATAGGAGCTAGTTAACTAACTTGAGTAGATTAAGAAAGTTTGTTAAGTTAGTTATTTGTAATAAATAAGCTATGTCTTTTCTAAAATATTCTTGCTAATCATGTATATTAGGTATAAGTCTAAAACTACTGTTTGATAGAACCTTTAATATTTGTAACTCCTACAAGGACTACTTTGAGAAAAGTGGATAAATATGAGAGACAAAGCGGATTGAGGTCTTATATTTAGAACTAAATTAAAAGTTAAACAGGACTATCAGAATTATTTATATTCCTACTAATTTTATTCCCGTGTTTGTTCTCAATTATATTGTCAGACTCTGTCTAAATGGAATTTCTTCCTTTAATGCCTCATATTAAACCCATCATAATGTTGATGATGACATGTTATTTTCCCAATACTCAATTGACACTTTTTTTTTAAATACAACTCAATTGACAATATTCAAATAGTTTTATAGAAACTTCACTCATCACTTCTCATAATTTTATAAAATATTGTGCTCATAACAATATCCTTCATATATGTATATATAATCTGTATTTTGATTAATTTTTATTTTAGATCTATGTGACAAAATTAATTCAGTTGCACTCTAAGAGAGCGGAGTCATGCATGCCATTAACCACTAACGTCGTTTCCCTTAGAAATTAACAAAAGGAAAATCCCATTAAGAACATTTTGAAATACCGAAGTTTTAGTCTGAGCTACTATAAACTCATGAAATTATTAATCAAGTCATATGATCCAAACTGGGATTTAAAAATTAAGTCAGTTTACCTCAATGCCCTAAGTTATTGGAAAAGAAAAACTGGGGACAGTTTGCTATTGCGAATGGGAATCTGTGAATTGCCAAATTTAATTTGTAAATGTATGAAGTTGTTTTGTGCCTGATTCAAAAGTGGTTTATTACAAAAATTTTTTGTTCCGAGTATGAACTTGTAAATTGTGAAATTTGACGTGTTAATTTCCAAGAATATCCTGTGTTTAAGTTACAGGATGGTTATTATCCTAAAGTGTCTTAAGCTAATTGCATTTTTACGATATCAAAATTCGTTACTCATTCTTGAAATATTAGAGTTGGTAGTCCTTTGAGTTGAAATGATCTCTTGTAGCTTGAATTTTCTGTGGATGTACACCTTCTCAAATGGCTGAGTTGCAGCTTATAACATTTCAAATTTTGACTTAGGATTTAAGTTTTATTAAAATAAGACTAATTAGTAATACTTAAATTTAATCTTATTGTCTAACTTATAAATCATAATTTTGATGAAAAATATATAAAAAATAATAATAATTAAAAAGAAATATATATATTTATATATAAAAAGCAAGTGGGTGGCCATGCCATGAGTATGGGAGAGAGGGAGTGGCCCCTTGTCTATTAAAAAAGAAAAAAAGGGGGTTTAGTAAGGCATCAAGTGTGGGCTCACGCTCATTCTTGCTTCGGTGTCCAGTGCGCGACCCTTTTTTTTTTTTTTTCCCCCCTTTCTCCTTTCCTTCCATCGCCTCAGTGCTCTCTTCTTCTTCAAGGCCTCTTCTTTCGCCGCAACAGTGAGTAAGTGTGAGAGGGAGATAGAGGGTTATGCTTGGGCTCATCTAAAACATTTAGGTAAGCTATTTTCATATTACTTTTTCTATTTAGCTTCTTTTATTTTCAAGCTTTTAACAGAAAGATAAAATTTATTAGGGCTTGATTTTTTTTTAATCTTTGAGGCTTCTAGCTTATTATTAGGATATTAATGAAGCTTATGGGGTTAAAATTGGAGTTTTATGACCTAGATTTTTATTTAGATGGTTGATTTGAAGAAATATAAGTTAGGGTTTGGTTGGAAAATTGTGAATTTTGATAATGGTGATATTAATTTTGAATTTGGTCTCTTAGTTTAGTTCATTGGAGGTTATGTCGGAGATTCAATACTTTAGTTTTGAGGACTTTATTGGAATATGAATGTTGATGATTTTGGGAGGAACTTTAGGAGGAACTTTAACTAGTTGAAGTTGGATATTTTGAATAAATTGGAAAAAATGTTATACTTTAATGATTCTCATGAGTGAGAGTGATTAATGGAAGAAGGAAATAAGATTGTAATGATGAAATGAGGAATGGTTAATATATGGCCATTTTTTAAGAATTAAAGTAAGCATTTTTTGGAAAATTTTTGGATTATTGTAAGGAATCATCTTTGTTAATAATTTTAATAAGTGAAATAGAATTAAGAAGTTTTAGGAATTGTTGTTAGGAAGGATGATTGGTGGGATGGATGAATTTTTATTTTTTTTAAAGAATATTTTTTTTGAGTGAGCCAATTATGGGGATTTAACTAATAAACTATTTAATGTGATATTAATTAGTTTCTTTATTAATATATTTTTATAAATTTATTATTGTAGAGTGAGCTTGGTTTGGGCTCTTAAGCCTTGAATCCTCTCATGTTAGTTCTTGTGTCAAGAACTTGAGATAACAACTTTCTAACTTATTTTATATGCTTGTTGATGTGATCATAAGCATATGTTGATATTATAAATGTTATCATTATATGTTATAGTGTTTTATGTACAAAAAATGTGGAATAAAAATATGAAATTTATGTTTTGATAAATTTGTTAGTTAAGTTGGCATGAATTATTTTACCTTGAGATTATATTGTTGATATTGAACAAAATTGAGTATTGAATATGAAAATAATTTATGGATATTGAATTGTGTAAAATTGAACTGTTGAAATGCTCATGGAACTGTATCGGGTTGTGATGGAGTATGATTGTGGGAGGTTTGGTTATTTCATACCACGTGGTATAGTTGCCACTTGGTATCACCCTTCCTTGGGCCCATTTAAGGGTCAGTCCAAGGGACATGACACCTTTCTGTATTTTAAGAAAAGGGAATCCACAGTCCGATATGAGCTCTGTAACTTTCGATTGCGTTACACCTCATTATTGGAGAGTTTGGTGCAGTCTTGTTAGAGAAATGAATCCTGTTGTGTGTGAATAGCCCATGGTTTCTGTCAGAGTTTACAAGGAGGTTATAAGGATGGTCGATAAAGTTCTATGCAGACAAGTTACTTTTTGAATTATTATATATTATTTTCTATAAAAATGTTTACACTATATGTTATTTGAAATTGTACTTTGTGTGCTTATTGAATTGTAATAACTTCTTATATACTTATTGAATTGGAATTGTGGTTACTAGGTCAATTTGGCTCACCCCATGGTTATTTAATACTTTTTCAAGCGAGAGTTCAGATGTTGGTCCCAAGGAGAGGTTGTCTGAGGCTTGAGTTTTCCTTTCTGCTTTGTATAGCCTCTGTTTTATTAGATATGCTTTGATTGATGTATATTGCCAAACTTTAGGGCCTTTTTGTTATACTTATCATATTTTTAGTTTTTCTACTGCATTCTAGACTTGTGCTATTGGGCAGAGCCTTTTTGGATATATATGACTTTTATTTTATTTGCGATTATTATGGGTGGTAGTGGTTGTTATTTTGGTGGACTTCAAATGCCCTGGCCCATTCCTGACTAGTTTTAGTTGTATTTTTGGAATCCTGGAGTTTTGTGATGGATTTGATACATACGTGAAAAATCAAATGTTGATTATTTCTTATTACATTAACTATCTTTGCTATTCTAAAATAGTGGCTACTGCTCTGTTATGGATTTGAATTGTTAATGACTATGGTAGACTTTTATTTGATTAGTTTTGTCTTTCCTACCATGGTTGACTTTTCGAAGTGATTAATGAGGTCTTTTATATAACTATGGTAGTTTTTGATTATATGATTTATTCTCTCTACCACAGTTATTACCTAAATGTTTTTGGTTAACTCTTTTCTATTTTATTGATTTTTAAAGAATTAATTATTGTTTTGGAAATAAGTATTACTACAGGGCTGTTACACAGCTCTAGGTTGGATTGGTCTCTCAAGTAAATAAAGAATTTAAATATTAAAGGATGAAAAGATTAATTTCCTTTTAAAAACTTTTCTTGAATATTTACAAAATTAATAACACAAGATAAGCATTAGCAATAAATACAAATCATCACATAAATAGGGAAATATATAAAGAGCAAAAACCATAAAGGAAAAAAAGCCATTATTATAAAATAGTGGATTTGAAAATAGAAAAGGAAAATATATTTACAAGTTCTTATAGTTTGATTAAATTTTGAATTAGGTTCTTAAAATTTTATTTCTTTTTATGAATCCTTGCAGTCAATTGTGTTAAATTTACCAGTCCTGCGGTCAATGATAGAGGGTGATCTGACAGTACTTCCTCTCTCTCCCACCCAAGTTTATGGCAATGAATATTCTGTTTGATGGATTGCATGGTCCAGGAAAAAAAAAATCATTTTCTGCTAATAATAATAATAATAATAATAATATCTTTATGGGTTATGGTATAAATTTTTCCCGAAAGTTAATCATAACAATATTATTCCTATCATTAAAAAATTAATATTAACCATTAAAATGTATCTATTAAATTCAATGTATCTATTATCTATAATTATCAAAGCACATAAGTTATTATGTTTATTGGAGAATTAATTAATAATTAAGCAAAATAAAAGTAGGTCAAAAATTGATTAATTTATTCCTATACTACACATAATCCAGTTATATTGAAAATAGTTTTTTGAATCGTTTTATTGAGAATAGATTACTTAATATATTTAATAATAATAATAATAATAATAATATCATCTTCCTGGGTTAAGGTATAAATTTATCCCAAAAGTTAATCATAGTAATGTTATCCCTATCATTAAAAAACTAATATTGACCACTAAAATATATCTATTAAATTCTCTATATCTATTATCCATAATTATCAAAGCATATAAGTTATTAAGTTTATGGAGGTCAAAATACCCAAGGTAAAAAAAAATTGAGGTCAAAATATTGATTAATCTATTCCTATACGGCTATACTACACATAATCTAATTATATTGAAAATAGTTTTTTGAATAGTTTTATTGAGAATAGATTGCTTATTATATTTTTATCTATTATTCTTTCCTAAATTGGAGAAGAAATTCCGAAATTAAGGGCTTAATGTTCTAACAAAGTCTTGCTTGAGTTGTTTGGATTCTACGTTTAAATATTTAAATTAGTTAACTAAATAAATCGCTATCCTTATTTTGTCGATTTTAAATTAAACATTTGTCTACATAATCTTTTTGACATCTGAATTTTCTCTTAATATTTTGATTGATTAATCATAACCCCCATCGTGAAGATAGCGTTCCTCTTCATTTGCGTGATATCACTGTTAATTTCCGTCATTCCGTGTGCTGTTGGAAATGCAGCCCCATTTCCTATTATCATTTGGGAATATAAAATGGATTCAACATAAATTTTGTAGTTTACATTAATATCATTTTATTAATATTGGATGGTATTGAAATACTCAATAAATTACAACAAGTCAATAATAGTCAAAATAATATTTAATTTTCAAAATAAATTTGGTTGGAAATTTAAATATGTAATTAATAAATTTGAAACAAAGAAATTAAATTTGAATGCGTAATAGATGAGACAGTTAATAACTATTATTTATTAATTATTAAGTTACTTAATTACTGAAAAAAGTTCAGATTCTATTTCTAATAAGAGATAAAATCATATCTTCTGAAGATATTAATAGATAAATTTAGTTGACATTAATTGTTATAAAATTCAATTTCACAGTTGTATAAATATAACATAACGTTAGGGCGGAGGACTGCATATTCTAACAACGAGTTCTATTTCAAAATGTTCTTCCCACCACTATATCCATATTCTCTTCTGCAAGATGAAGAGTAGAAGGAAGAGGAAGAGGAAGATGAAGACGAAGACGAAGAAAGGCCACGTTTTCATGAAGACCATATGGAGAATTCAACTTCAAAAGATGACAACAAATCTATTGGAAATCGTTTTTCAAGGAAATTATATTCAATAGAATCCATTTTTTGTCCGAATTGTCCTCCACCACGGCCCAAAAATTCGGCTTCAAATGATGACAACAAACCCAGTGGAAATCGTTTTTCAAAAAAGTTATACGCGATAGAATCAGTTTTATGTCCAAATTGTCCTACACCACTACCCAAAAGTTCGACTTCAAAATATGACAACAAAGCCTATTGGAATTGGAAATCGTTTTTCAAGGAAGTTTTTTTTTTGGTTGCCCACCCAGTTCACCGAAACTTTTGCTCCGACTACATCTGGATCCGACCCGCGTCGCGCACCTGGTTGTGGTGGGTGAGTCTCCCAACGAGAATTTCTATATACGCTAAGGCTCTAACTCGAGACCTTGCTGAAGCGATACTAAGCTGCTTACTACTTGAACCAATCCCGTTGGTTTTTTTCAAAGAAGTTATATTCGATAGAATCTGTTTTTTGTCCAACTTGTGCTCCACCACCGGCCCAAAAGTACAACTTCAAAAGATGACAACAAACCTATTGAAAATCGTTTTTTTTGAGATGACAATAATAGAATCCTGTTTTTGTCCGAATCATCCCCCACCACCGCTTAAAAGGTCCACTTCAAAAGATGGCAACAAATCTATTAGAAATTGATCTTTAAAAGATCTAGTCCAATAGAATTTATTTTTGTTCCGAATTATCCTCATTACATCGTAAAAGTTCAACTTCAAAAAATACCAATAAATCTATTGAAAATAGTTTTTCTAAGAATTCAGCTATCTTTCGCCACATTTCAAAAGGAGTGTTACTCCAACAACAACAACGCGATTAATGGGCATTCAGATAATTAGCTAGTTTTCCTTTTGTATTTTTTTAGAAATAGATTATTTGAAATCCTTTTGTGTATTAATTCTGAAACCATATTTTCCGAGATTAAGAGCTAAAATTTTTATCAATATGTTGCTTAGTCAAGGCTTTTGTTGTTGAGAGGCATATGAATAATTGTTGTATTCTGCTTCTTTAACTAGTTGGTTAATTATTGAATTCTTATCATTATATTGTTGATTCCCCATTAAAAATATATCCAATATAATATGTGGCATCTTCACCATCACAAATATATTTAGCGGTGCTATTCATTTTTTAGATGGATATGATCTTTTTAGGTTAAATTATTATGGATATGTTCTCACTTGTTTGAAGTTGGTATGGATATAGTAAAATTAATAATTCAAATTATATTGATCTAAATGTAACGTACTAAAATATCATACATATTATAAACGAACTTAACAAAGTATAAAAAATTCTTGGCAAAAAAAAATAAAATTTCTTATATAAATATTGAAATTAATTAAAGCATTACAATGTGCAAATTAAACATCCTTGTGTTGGGTCTAATAACTACGCGTTTGTGAACGGAACGTCGTCGTGATCTTTTCCCCCGACGGTGTGTTCCTGAGCATATTCTCTCGCGGTTGGGCTAACACTAACACATTGGTTATTTATTCATTTATTTGTATTTAAATAAAAATTTTAATATAACTATAATTAAGAGCAGCACAAATTCAAAAATTATAATCCAGACAATCACACATGAAAAAAATAAACGATTTCACTGAAATACAAAAGTAAATAAAAATAAAAATTCTCATTTTTGCCATCCCCTAACGTTTTTGTTTTTGTATTTTTGCCATCAAGTAGCGTTTTTTGTTTGAAGTTATCAAATCGAAAAATAAAAAAAATTCCTATTTTGCCTTCCATGTGGTTTTTTAAATTGGAATCATCAAATTAAAAAGCGTATAATTTTCAATTTTTCTATGAATTTGTGTTTATGATCTTGAATTATATCAAGATTTTTAAGAACTGAAAACAACCTCGTCAAACTGTCAACCATCTCAACCTTGCATAGCAGGTTTGCATTTAACAATTGGTTTTACTCAGGTGAAAAGGAAAACAATTGTTTAAACTTCTTATTTATCTTTTTTTTTACCCTGAACTTCTTATATATCTATTTAAAAAGGGTAAAAGATTGTAACTTCTAAACTCATGATTAATGATTTCAATTTGAATTTATTAGTTGAATTATTTAAATTATTCCGAATTTCAGATTTAGAATTTATACACATGTTTTTAAATTTTTAATTTCACCCTTTTTTCTCGATTACGTTAACTTATCATGTATTATATAAATTTAAAATATAAAACTGTCTAAAATGTTAAAACCTTAATCCTCGATGAATTAAATCTACTGGATTTTTTTTTTTAAACCAGGTGAAAAGCTACTCATTTCTTTGCACCGATTGCAAACGTAAGAGCTAATTGAGTAATTTAAGTATATTAAGAAAATTTATTAAACTAGTTATTTATAATAAATAGGTGTTATCTTTCCTAGAATATCTTTGCTGGTTATATATATTAGTTAGAATTACTATTTGATATAACCTTTAACGTGTACACCTATAAGGAGTGGTTTAGAAAAATAGATAAATATGAGAGATAATATAGGTTATGACCTTATATTTGAGACCAAAATGAATGTCAAATAAGTTCTTATATTAAAGACTGGGATTAGTATATGAGGAAAATGACATGAAATAAAGTTAAAAATTGCAATATTCTAATTCAAGCATCAGGTATTTTGCAAATATGTTAAATGACAATAATGCTTTTGTATTAAAAAGTTTATTAACAAGTTGTGAACTGCTAATAATAAGTATTGAAGAGCAAATGACAAGTTATTTATTAAAAAATTATGAATTGACAATGACAAGGGTTACACAAGCAATGACAAGTTTGATGGTGTTTTTGTTAAAAAATCTGATATAAGGGCATTTTAGTCATTTGACTATATTTGTAAAATACCAGATCAGACGCCACTTCCTCCCTTGGAATATTAACCTCTTAGATGCCTAAATTAAAATATTATCTTTTTTAATTTCTTTTTACGTCATTTTTTTCCTGGTATATATTGGGCGTTGAGGGATACGCATTTTTCATTTTTTTGACATTTGTGGTGTTCGCTTATTTTGGATAGATAGCCTTTTACTTTCAGGTTGAAGACTTAAATAGCGCTAACATTCGGACCTTATATTTTTTATACACGCATCTCAATTTTTTTTAAAAGTGTTATAGCTTTATTCATGCATTGTCTTTATTTATCTAAAATAATTATTTTTTATTTATCTTAATAGTTAAAATTAATAATTTTGATTCTTTTTATCAAATTATTAACAAATTTCATATACAAATGAACTAAATTACAATCACATCAGAAAAACTTAAAAGTGGTTGAGATTGCAGCACAGTTAATAAATTATGGATAAAATTGTACCATTAAAAGTATTAAGGTTCTCGGTGCACTTGAGAAATAATACTTATTTAATTAATTTAATTAGATTAAGAAAGTTAGGTAAGTTAATTCATTATAACAAATATGGCATGCTTTTTTTAAAAAAAATTCTAATTATCTTTTTTAATATTTTATATTTATTTCCCACTTAATTATGGCTGAATGAGTATTAATATGGATAATTAAAAAATATAATTAATATTATTTATTTATACTATCTACTTATTCAAATAATTTTGAGGTAGAAATATTGGGATAGAAAAAAAATCTAATCACCCGTCTTATATACCATTTGTTACATGTATAAAATAAAAGTTAAAAGTTATTCAAACCAAGAAAATAAAAAGTGTAGACACAAAATTAAACATGAATAATGTATAGTTCTTTATTATTTAAATATAACAAAATTGAAATCGGATGCAATGAATAATATGGATAAATATAAATCTTACTATCGCAACTAACTTCTCTCTGCACTTAATTTCTTCATTATTGGATTAACTTTTAATAATTGAGATTTAAAATTGAGTCAAAATATTTTTCTAATGTTAAATATAATAAAAATTTGTCATTTTAATTTCTAAACTACTTATCAAATTTTACTAGTATAAATTCATTTATCTACCTCTAATTATTTATTATTTAATATTTTAATAATATTCTTGATTTAATGATAAAAATATCAAGTAGAAAAACAAGTGCAAAAGAAGGTTAATGGGGCATTCCTCTCTCCCGCCGAATCCCAACATCCTTGCGGCGGTATTAATTTTTCTTCCATTCTGATGGGCAATAGCTAGGGGTGTTCAATTTGTCTCGTCCCGGTCGTTCCGGTCCCGATGAGTTTGGGACGGGACGGGATGGGACAAAAAAAATTTCGAGATGGGACGGGACGGGACGCGGGACGAGGCCGTCCCGTCCTGAAATTTTTTTCTTTTAAAAATTATTTATTAATAATTATTATTAGATTATTTAATTTACTTATTAATAATAACTCTTATTTTTATGGTGATTTGTAGCTTTTAAGTTGTAATATTATCTCAACAAAATCTCCTTCCTCAATAAAATAATTCATAAAGTCATTATATAGTGTTTTTTTTACGGTATTTTTTTTACACTATTTTTTTTACACCTTTTTTATGCTATATAATTAAGCTTTCTATATAATATTTTTTATAATGTTTTTATCTTTAAAAGCACAATAAAAAATAAGTATTATAACATAAAAAAATTCATATAAAAAATTATGGTATCTTTTTTTTTTTAAAAAAAAGGGGGAAGTGGGACGTCCCGATCCCGTCCCGGTACTGATGGGACCAGGACAGACCGGGACGGGACGGGACACGGGACAAAATCCCTGTCCCGTCCTGTTCACCGGGACGGGCCTGTCCCGGTCCGTCCCGTCCCGTCCCATAAACACCCCATAGTTCCAACCGGTGTGCCATCTTTTACAGCTGTCACCCTCTTTTACTATATTTGTGCAAATTGCCATGTTATATTGTCATGTTGTCGCAGAATATAATTTATTTTATTTGGTTATATAAAATTTTAAAAAAAAGTGTCAAACATTTAAACCGGAAAACACTGCTAAGGATACAAAACTATACCACTCTACCAGTGCTCCTTAATATAAATCAATTGTAACACATTTTCCGTCATCAAAAAATGCTTTAAATTCACATGATTTTTCAATTTTATCCTTTGTTGAAGTTTTCTCTCTCTATATTTACAAATTATTATTTTTTTCTTTCTTATTTCCAATAAAAATTAAAGGCTAAATTATACAAAACTTTCCTGGACTTTCGGGCAATTGTATATAACAACCATGACATTTCAAAGTTTAAATTTAACTTTCTTGACTTTTTATGTTTTTTATTATGAACCCCCTGCCATTAACTTATCGTTGTCTTTTTAATGAAAATTACCATGTCATATTAATGGAACACATCCCATATCCTACGTGACATTCTATATAAGATAATAATTTTGTAGTAATTATATTATTTTGACATAAAGGTTAAACAATCAATTTATCATTAAAAAAAATGATAAGTAAACTTCATAATACCAAAAACATCACCTGAATTTGAGAAATCCTAATTTAGTCACAAATGACTAATGACTAATTTGGCATTTATAAATTTACTGAAATGACCATATTACCCTTTATTTTATTTATTGTTTTTAAAAAATCAAAGCCCCTATTAGTTAGCCGGTCACCGGACCAAGAATTGGCTACCGGAGCTGAAATAATTTTTTTGAAAATTTTTACAAGTTCAGTATAACAATTAACAACTTTTGTAATGTTATTAATAATTTCATTATAGCAATTAACTACAGATTTTTTAGAAATTTAAAAAGTAGCATTTTTACAACTTCAGTAATGCCGTTAGCAAGTTCCGTAACTCTATAAACAACTTCGGTATAACATTTAACAATAGATTTTCTTAAAAATTTAAAAAAATGGCATTTTTACAACTTTAGCAACTACTTTTTTTTTTTGAAAATTTTTACAACTTCAATATAACGGTTAACAACTTTTATAACATTATTAACAACTTCAATATAGTAGTTAACAATAGGTTTTTTAAAAAATTCAAAAAGTAGCATTTTACAACTTCAATAATACCGTTAACAAGTTTCGTAACTCTATAAAAACTTTGGTATAGCATTTGACAATAGGTTTTCTTAAAAATTTAAAAAAAAAGACATTTTTATAACTTTAACAACTATTTTTTTTAAAAAAATTTTACAACTTGAGTATAACGTTAACAACTTTTGTAAATAGCGTTACAAAAGTTTTAACCGTTATACTGAAATTGTAAAAATTTTCAAAAAAAAATTGTTTCTGGCCGTCAAAGCTCCAGCAACCTATTGTGGAATTTTCTGGAAAACCTATTATTAACTGCTATACTGAAGTTGTTAACAGCGTTATAAAAGTTGTTAACCGTTATATTGAAATTGTAAAAATTTTCAAAAAAATTGTTTTTGGCCACTGGAATTGTTGGCTGGTTGCCGGAGCTCTTGTGATGGTCGCCGGAGCTCTTGTGATGGCCGCCGCTGCTTGTGCCGGAGTTCTGGAGACTAGCCAACCAATGGGGATTTTGGTTTTTTAAAAACAATAAATAAAATGAAGAGCAATATGGTTATTTCAGTAAACTTATAAATGCCAAATTAGTCACTTGTGATTAAATTGGGATTTTTCAAATTCAGGTAATATTTTTGGTATTATGAAGTTTTCTTGTCATTTTTCCTTAAAAATCTCCTTGCCGACGGCAACTCAGTCTTTCTTCTCTCAGTTCTTGGAAAAACCCTGGCGCCACTTCTGCATATTGGGAAAGTGAGGTAAATTTTCAATTCTTGTTCTCAGTTTCATGATCGTCGGGTTAGCTGGGAGCTTCTGGGCAATTGGTGGGAAAAAAGCGTTTAATATATATTCTTGTCCTTTTGCAATTTAGTTTTGCACTTTCTGATTCTTTTTCTTTTTTGTTGAGCTATTGCCATCCATGATCAGTTGTTTTCACTTAAAATCAATAAATTAATAAATAAATAAATGTTATTGGAAATTATTAATTTAGTAGGATGCCATGTAGGATGTGAGATGTCTTCTATTTATCTGACATGTCAATTTATGTCAAAAAGATTTTGGTAAGTTAATGGCATGGGGTTCATAAGAGTTACATGCAGCTGCCCCAAAATTTATGGAGTTTTGTATATTTTAGCCAAAATTAAATATGAGTAAAATTGGAAAACAAGCAATAAATATACAAAAAGATCATGGAATTATAATTTACGTAGGTTTCTACATATCTCTTTCTTTTCTCTCTCTCTCTACATTGTTCAAATAATTCTTTCTAATAGTAATGGAATTACAATTTACTTAAGTTTCCACCTATATGGTGGAGAGGGCAACGGCTAGGATTTGAGATGAAGCGTTAAAATAAGGTAGAGAGGGGATAGGGCTTGAATAAATTATTGAGTAAAATATCTTGACCACTCTTTTGTTTTTATCTTAATTACAGAAACCATCTTTTTATTTTGATAACATAGATTTTAGTCGAAGCCATTAAAACTATCAAAGAATATTTTGAAAAGATTCTTTAAGTATATTTTTTAATTAAAAACCATATTAAAATAAACCTTGTTTACTATTTTACCTCTCATTATATTAAATCTCTAGTTTATCTTTTAATATTAATATTTATCAATGATTTATTTAATAAATTTATAAAATTTATAAAATTAACACATAACTTTATAATTTAATTGAAAATACATATATACAATTATAAAAAATTTTCGGCTAATATATATTTTTCAAAAATTACATCATAAGTAAGTTTTAATAAATAAATGAAATTAAACATTTGAAGTTATTGTACAATAAAATTGGTATTTATAACATTAATTAAATTTATAATATGGTAATCGATTTAATAGAATAACAAAAATATTAAAGTATCTGTTAAAATTATTTTTAGATTTTAAATAAAGATATATTTGGCTTGATTAAATGATAATTATTAAGTAACAGTTTTGTTAGAGAGGGACATTTTAGTCAAAATAATAGGTCAACTAATGGTAAGGTGGACGGAAGTCGAATCTTAAAACGAGAAGGAAAATTTGTACAACATATATTTGATTTTGAAGGAGGCTCATATAGGTTTTTAAAAATAAAAGAGAAGTCTCTATAATTTAGGTTAAATAGAGTGGAGGTTGATGTATTTTACTCTAAATTACTTACAAATTAAAAATGGTGTGTGTTTCCTGTTTTTTTAATTATTTCCCCAGATGAAATTAAGATAGATCATGAATTAGATATAATGTAATTACACAATTCAGACCAAAATTGAGTGATTCGCTAATGTCAATAGACTTAACGCGATTATAAATTTGATTATTTATTGGCAGCTAATCATTAACGTACGAAGTAATTTAATTGGATAATCACTATGGTATATGTAATTATTTGAGTGATTTTAATATGCTATAAGAAATGTTGGCAAAAAAAATAAAAATACAATGAGCAATATTTAAATTGAGCATGGAGGTTATGATAGTTTAGCATATCTGTGACTGTTATCAACAAATATTACATGATATATGTAGATGACAATATATGAATAAATAATATTTTTTAAATTAGTTTTTCAACTATATTATTTAAGGAAAAATTATTTAAAAATATGGAGAAGATGGGTACTGAAAATATGAAAAAAAAAAGTGATGAGAACAATTAACTTAAACAATAATTTAGGAGAAAAATTGAGTCAAAAATTACTTTAAGATGCCAACTGCTATTTATAAAATACTTTAGAATATTAAATGCGACCTAACCCTAAATTCATAGGCTTTGTTTAATAGGTTTTTTGAAGAGTTAATGATGAGCTTAAATGCGTTGTTTTCAAAAGAGTGAGGGGCTAATTAAAAATATTTTTTTGATTATTTTACATTTAGAGCTCGTCACTCTTTGGGGGATTGTAGAAACAATGTGCTTCAATCAATTATTATCCCATTTCACATGTTATATATTTAGAAAAAAAAAAGTGTTGTTAATTTCAAATTGACACTTCTTATTCTCAAATCAAGTGTCGTATGACTTAGAACAAAAGTAAAAGAGTTAACTTATATTTTTTTTCATTATAATGTTAATAAAACTTGTTGGCTTAAAGGTTATCTTTAATTTTAGAAACTATTTGATTAGGGGATCAAATCTCACCAACCTCACTTGAAAAAAATCCTCCCACTAGCAACTAGCTCGCTAGAGGGTGGTTGGGCACCGGTGTGGTCTTTGGCTAGGTGTTGAATACTTTTTTTTTTTTTAAAATAATGGTCAATTTTTTCATTTCTCTTAAATTTTAAAATTTCAGATTAGGCACCACTTTCTTCCTTAGGATTTTAAAATCTTAGGTGCCTAATTTAGAATATCACGATTTTCAGTTTCTTTATGTGTCATGTTTTTCAATGTATATGTATTAGTTTATATAAATGGTTAGGCTAAAACGAGTCAAAAAAACATAAGAGTATGTTTGGACTAGCAATAGAAAAATTGATATTTATTTTATCTAACTTTTACAAATATAAGTGAGAATAAATGTTAGTTATTGTAATCTGTAATGTAATTTATATTTGTATTGACTTTTATAAAAATATTAGATTGACAAGTTAAGACTTGTTTGGATAATTAATAAAAAATTAGGTTTAAATGTAAAATGAATAAAAAGAACATAAATTTATTATAATGGCATAATTTTAGGACAAATATTATAATTAAAATTATAAAAAAATAAAAATAGTTAATTTATTATGAGAAAAATTTTGAAAATACCAGATTAATTAATTGAATATATTTAATGGAATAAAAAAATATATGAATTAGAAATCATATGAATGTAAAATTTTTTAACTAAACAATATTAAATAATATTATATAACTATAGTGTAAGTTCTAAACAATAAAATAAAAAAAAGATATTTCTTATAAAAACACAAAAAAGACATCTAAACATAAAGTAAATAAATGAAGAAATGGCATGGTGTTTTTTTTTTCCCCAATTTTATCTTCAGTATTTACTAAAAAGCATTGTTTTCATCTTGTTATTCAACTTGTATAATCTCTGGGGGTTAGAAAAAAGAAACCCTATTTAATGTTCGCTGTCTTCTATCTTTTTGTTTTTTTCCTTCTTACATGAGTTGTCTTTGTAAAATGAGAATTGTATTTAATGCTTGTACCGCACCTTACCTCACCATAAAAATACCAAAAGTTACCTTTAATTTAAAAGCTTATTAAACCCAAAAAGCCCATAATGAAAAAAAAATCAATCCAACAAATACTAAAAATCAGAGAGTAGCTTTTGACGGTTGGGATGCATGTTTAGCCCCAGAACATGATTCCAAACACAATTTAAGTATATATACTAAATAGCATCCTTACAGAACTGTTCAATATTGATATAGTTGAATATCATATATTTTTACTTATTGATACATCTTGTTTGAAAATCTTTTTATTTCTGAAATCAGATTGTAGTCACAATTTTCATTTTAGAGAAAAAAAAGTGGGCAAAATACCGTGATAGTTTTTTGTTTTACTTTTATTCCTTCAAAAATGGAAATGACAGAATATAATGCTTTCTTTTTAGTTGCCTTCTATTTTACTATTTTTGTGAAAACGGTCCATTAATCATGTCTTATCCTGTCAACTTATAATATAATAAAAAATATTTTATTTTGTTATACAAAATGTAATTTAGAATTTAAAAGAAAAATAAAACATTTGAGTGAAATAAATAAAGCAATCACAAAAACAAAACTGCACATGGTCTAGGTATACAAGTTTTCTTAAAAGCTATCAAAATTATATAATTTTATGATATTACCATGCAGTCATGTGCATATATGAATGTTAAAATCATGTATTAGCCATAAATTTAATTTTTTAATATTATGTCATATTCAATCAAATCAAATTGCGTTACATTAGATTAAACTCACGTTTTTGCAAAAAAAAGTTTTTATTAATTTTAATTGTGTGAAAATAATATTCTTAGCTATCGAAATTAACAAAAAATCCAAATAAATCAAAATTTTTATTACTTTTAGTACATCAGATCAAATTGATGTATTACATTAATTAAAATAAATTGATGCTAATAACCTGGTACTAATTTATTTATTATTTTATCAAGACAATGTGCTGTTAGGTCTTTCTATAAACAATAAAATTTTTATAAAATATTACCCTCACAATGAATACCAAAATAATTATATAAAAACTTTGCATTTGAAGACATTTGTTTGAATATATATTTCTTCCATTAAATAAAGCCATGTGCACTCATTAACTGGTATTAGAAGATTTGATAAGTGGTATCAAAGTTAATTTATAATAAATTTGTAGGATACACTCTAGAATAAATTTTTATCTTTATATATTTGGTTAATATAATTCAAATGTATGAGGGGCAAAAGAGATAAGAGTTGTCAATTAGAACAGTAACAAAAAAAGCAGAGAGAAAAAGGAGACAAAGTATACTTGACATGTTCTGAGACTAGATATTGGCCAGTATGGATTGAGATCAAAGACAAAGGGTATAAGTAAAAAAATAAAATGTAGATTTTTTGAATTTTTTGTATTTCCACTTTTTAGAGTGAATAAAAAATGGTTGAAATCATATAAGACATAAGAAAAATGAATCAAGAATATCATTTGGATGTATATTTATCACATTAAAGAAAGGTATGTGCACTCATTAAATGATATTAAAAGAACGATTAAATAGTATCAAAGTCAATTTATAATAAATTTATCGGATGCACTCTAAAATAAATTTTTGTAGTTTTTAAATCAATATAATTCAAATGCATATAAAATGAAAGGTATAAAAGATATTAATTAGATAAATAAAAAACAAAGAGAAAGAAAGGCAAGGCATACCTAACATATTTCAAGACTGATTATTAGTTAGTGTGTATTGAGAGTAAAAACAAAGAATATGACAGAAAAAACAAAATGTAAAATGCTTAAACCCTATGTATTTTTATATTTTTTAAAATGTCAATAAAAAATTGAAATGATATTAAATAAATAAATAAAAATTATTATTTAGATATATATTTATCACATTAAATAAAGTTATGTGCACTTATTAAATAGTATCAGAAGATCAAATAAGTGGTATCAGAGTAAAAATATAATAAATTTATATGGTGCAATCTAATGTGATTTTTTATACTTTGATTAGATCAATATAATTCAAATGTAATGAGGGTAAAAGGGAGAAGAGCTATTAATTATGGCATTGGATCTATTTCATAAGATAGATAGTTTAGATTTTGTAAAAGATGAAAGGCATGAAACAAGTCTGCATATCTTGGTTAAGAAGACTTTTAAGTTTGTGTAGTAATATTCTTAAACATTTAACCTCTTCACTTTGTCTATTGTATTTATAGTGTAACTTCAACTATAACTAAAATTTTGCAACTTTAATTCATATATTCACTCAATAAGGAAAATAAACTTTTGTACCGTGTTTATATTTATATGTACTTATTTTAATTTAATTTTTGATTTTTAACTTATTAAAATATATAGGTGATATAGGTAAGAGAGATATTAAAGCTCTTGAACTTGTTGATTGTCTTTAGAAAAAGACTCTTAATACTTTGAACTATTTTGGGGTACATGCAGAAAAAGTAATAAAAGGATCGCTATTTAGTGCCGCTAAAGTAGGAGATTTTGAGTTTTTTAATTGTGCTTATTAATTCTTCACTAGATTTGATCTAGGTGATGGATAATTAAAATAGAATGATAACTTATATTGTTATTTTATTCTGACATCTAAAGATCTTGAATATAATTCATCATGTCGATCTAATTAAAAATGTCATAGTGACATATGCCGACACAATAGATGGAAACAACATACTGCATCTAGGTGCTAAAGTTGCTCCATCTAATAGATCTGAGTGACTGATAGGCTCAGCTTTTCAAATGATACATGAGATCGTATGGTTTTAAGTAATTTTTTCTTATCATAAATTGTTTTAGTAATTTAGATTTTTTTCATCATTTTCAAACATATGAATTTAAGTATTTTGCAATTGCAAAATCTTCAATATCATATATATGCATCATTTCTAAATAACTTTTTTCTTGTGGCAAGAGGTAAAGAAGATTATGTTGTATTTACATGTTAGGAATAAAAATTTTGAAGGTTTAAATGGTTGGCAATTATTTAATAAAAATCATGATAAATTACGAGAAAATGCAATAACATGGATGTATTTAACTGTAAACTCTTGCATGGTTGTTGTAACATTGATTTTTAGTATAATGTTTACAGTTGCATTCATCATAACAAATTATGAATATATCGAGTATTTTAATTTTGCAAAGAAATTACCATTTTTTAACTTCACAATATTTAATGCTCTTGCCATGATCTTAGCCTCAGTATTATTTACAACCTTTCTGTCTATCCACACTCAAGACTTGTAGAATATGAATTCCAGAAGTCTCTACCTAGAAAGCTGATGACTGGATTGCTAACTCTTTTCTTAGCTATGCTATTCATGATGTTGATATTTTGCAATGAGTTTTGCATTACATTCTTGAAGAGTAAAATGTTATATATATTTATTATGATTTATGTTGTGGGCATAGGATATGTATTATTGGTATTTTCATGTCTGACATATATATAACATTTTATGCGAAGCGTTTTTTTTAAGACTCATAATCATATTTTGCATTAGACGTGAAATTAATGGTTCTTCTTCCACTTTTAATAAAAATAATTGATCTCCGATAATCAAAATGAAGTCCAAACCCATTAAATAGTATCATAAGGCTTGACAAGTGGTATCAGAATATATCTAAGGTTCATATTATAATATATCTAAGGTCAAAGATATTTAACTTAAGGTGTTTGTTAATATGTATCTTCATTTGAAAACACTAATTGTAATTAAATATATCAAGGGTAAAATTTTGTCTTCTCAGTTTCATCTTCATGTTACTATGGATGCGTGATGTAGAATCTAGCACTACTTTATTAAACTGCTCAAAAGTTTGCCACATTTTGTCTTCCCTTTTCCTTCTTTATATAAATTTATATCAAGAAAACATTTTAATTATTTAAAGAAATTATCATGGTCCTACATGTACATGCTCTTATATTTTTTTTTAATTCATCATTATTTTATCTTTTTGATACATATATCATTCTCTCATAATTAAATAAAGTGTGAACCCATTAAATGGTATCAGAAGCGCTAAGAGTTAAGTTTTGATAGTCTTATATGTGATAAGGTTTGATAAAACTAACAAGTTAATTTTAAGTTACAAGTCATCTTTATCTCCATACTATACGGGTACGAGATATATTACTTAGCATTAGTTCATTAAACTACTCCAGAGCTTGTCATATATAGTCTAAAATAAATGTAATTTTTTAACTATAAGTTTTTTTTTAAAAAAATTTTCATCTAAAAGTTATTAATTAAAAATGTTAAATCTAGACTATTAAAACTATATTTGAATGGTATAGATTTCATCACTGTAATGACCACCATGATGCTGCACAGCAAAACTGGTTTTGTTTACTTTTTTTATATTTATGTCATAATTTCATTTTGAGTCATGTTTTATATCAGAACAAGTTATTTTGAAGAGTACCATAATAGCGCATTTGCTTGAAGGATGTGATATAATAACATATAAGTCAAGAAAAGAAAGCAACAAGTAGGTGAGAGGAGAAAAAAATTTGGAAAAGAACTTTATGGCATGCCAACATTATAATTAAGTGTACGACTGGTTGTTAAGCCCATCTGGTTCTCCTTTTCTCCTTGGCCTGGGATTGGAAATGAACTCATGGGTAGACACTTCTTACATCATAACCCATCCTTGGGCAGTGTAGGTGTGAGAGGAGACCCATGATTTAGTTTGATGTGAGTAGAAGACCTTTGGCCGAATTGTTCACTCCCTGAAGATTGAGGTCCATGTCTCAAGGCTATAAGGGGGAGATTGGTGGATGGGTTTGGGCATTATCCTCATGCTTGCATAAGTTGTGTCTTTTATGTATTTATGTAAGGCATTACTTCATCTACTTACCATTCTATTTTTATATGTTGTAAAGTGATCTTTGGTTATTGGGATTTTATGTCTGACCCCATTAATCTTGCTATTTTCAGGAGAACTTTCCAATTCGAGTCGTCATGAAGGGAAGCAGCAATAGACTTAGGCCTGCACAACCTAGTAGGCCTCTTATGACTTGGGTTTGTAGTGATTGTATGTTTTGCCATGCTAGACCCATGTTTTGTAATTGCATACCTAACTATCTCCTTCTAACATTTGGATTACTGTATTTGTTAGATATTTATTTAATAGTTGTAAGCCATAGGACTTCTTATGTATGAACCTTGTGAATCCGCATTTATCACTTTTTGGAAAAAGAAAACATTTATCTTATTGATGGTTGTTATGATTTTGAGACTGTTTGAGTTTAAATAAGTGCGAGACTTATGGGCTGGGCTTAGCCCCTATTGTTTTTGTGTCCCAAGTCTTGTGGTTGTATGTGTTGGTGACAGATTAGTGGGCGATACTTGTGCCCTAAGCCTTGTCTGTTATCATGTGAGTTTGTGAGGCTTTTGAATAAGTGAAACTCTTAATAACCATGGTAATATGTAATATTCTAGTCTAATTATTTTTCTACCATAGTTAACCCCTTAAACTATTCCAAAATTTTGGTGTTAAGAAAAAGTCTTAATTTTCAAATGGCATAGACGGATATGTATTACTCTACTAGCTAATTGCTCGTTGTTAGTTACAAGTCTGTGCAAAGTGTATCTTTTGTCTAGTAGTACACGGAGATAAATTTTTGGTTTTCTGAGGAGGAATCAACTCCATTTCATTCAACCATGATTGATAATACGCAGATACTCCCTTGATCTTTTTTATAGGACAAAGAAGAAAGATATTTTTTTACTTCTATTTATAAGGTACTAAGAAATTTTTTTTATATAGATGTACAATTTTACCTTTAATTTATTATTGTGGTGATTTTGTTTACATGAGGTATAATGTATATTAAATAGGGATAAAATTAAACAATTATTGAATTTTAAATGAGAGTTAATGAAGTTTAAGATTTTCCTTGATATCTGAGAAACACATTGAAAGTGACTTATAAATAGAACAAGAGGATTATTGTGTTCAGATAAATGTGAGTATATGAAAGTAAAAGAAATTTATTGTTGATAACACATCTTCTCTCAAAGCATAATATAAACAACGATAATCCAAGTAAAATCAAACTTTGTTTGACGTAATTAATCCGCTGTGAATTTTAAATTTGGGGCTGACGTTTATATTTTATCTCGAAAATTTTGAATACACTTACATTAACAAATCATTTCAATTCAAACATTAATCGATGCACGCGCGTAAGATAATATAAAGAAATCCAAATCCAAAACAATAAAAAAAGAATATTCATTAGAGGGAAGTATAAATTGGTCACTGTCAAGTCTCAACGGCATTTGTTTAATTTTGCGGCGATTTGGAGAGCAACAGAGAGCCATTTACGGCCGTTAGTCGCTTCTTAAGGTCTTTCACAAGCTCTCTTTCCTTTTTTCAAAGAAGAAGAAGATCCTTTGTTCTCAGGGGCCAAGATTATGCGTTCTAAGGGTTGAATTTGGAGCATCAAGTCAAAAATCATAATAATATTGCCCCATATCGTTAAAAATATTAACGATGAATGTTACTCCTCCGGTCCTTAATATATGACCTAATTGTTGACTTAATTTTGGTCCTAAATATAAAACCTATTTATCATATTTATCAATTTTTCCTAAATTACCTCTATGAATACTTCCTCAACCATAATCAAGTAGTAGAGGGAGAGAGGATATTAAGGAAGATAATTATGTTGTTTTAGGAAAAACATGTCATATTTCTTATAATTAACTAATTTACCTAACTTTCTTAATCTAATCAAATTAGTTAAATAAATGGGAAAATTAATCTTTTAATCCTTTAACTTTTAACTCACTTATAACTCGGTCCCTTAACTATGACTCGCTTTAACTCAGTCCCTTAACTTTTAACTCGCTTATAACTCAGTCCTTTAACTTTTAAACCGTTTATTTTTTTGTCCTTTGTCATCCATGACTCATCTTCTGTCATGACTGAGGTATCCTAGCTGGCAAAAAAAAAAATATGAGTCAGCTTCCCCTGATATCATGCATCAGCAAGAGGTTAAAAAAACAAAAAAGAAAAGTTGATTTAGGGCCCGGAGAGTTTTGAGCGACAAAAGATGAGAAGAAATAGCATCGTTGGCCAGAGAAAATCGAGCTTATTTGCTTCTTCTCCATCACGGTCTGCGTCTTTGAAGGTCGTCACTTGTTACTTCATCATTTTCGTCCTTTGTTCTCTGGGTAGTTAATTTTTCTTCTCTCTTCTCTCTCCGATGTGTGTTCATGGAAGCTTCTATCAAGTCTTTTTTCTTTAGTGATGTTTATTGTTGGTTGCTTCCTAGTTGTTCTGTCATCTCACTCGCTTTTTTTTTTGTCATCTCTATGGTCAATGATCACTCACTCCTTTGTAATTATTGGCATTTGGAGTTCTGCACATATTTCACCGTAATATTGTTTTATTTTATTCATTTTGGGTTTCCCTTTACTTTTGTCAGCTTATTGATGAGGTTTGGTAAAACTTTTGCTTCCCCCTCTTACTTTTGGTAGTCCTTGGCTTTCATGGTCTTGCTACGGGATTATCAAGACTTTTAATTTTGATGTGATGTAAGAAGAGGATGTAAAAATACACAGATATGATAATATGCTTCTATTTTTTCTTCACTTTAGTAATGGTAGGAAATTGTAAGGAAGGTTCTGGTTTGTTGTCTTAAGCACTTGTGTGTTTGAAAATTACATAGCATTATGTTTTGATTTATTCGACTAAATGACTGAATCTTTTTTTTTTAAACATTTGTAGCTGAATTGGTCTTGTGATTTATTTTTGAATCTTTGCTTGATACAAGGTTTGAGATGATATAAGATGAAGAAAAGAGCATACTGTTTATTGCAACAAAAAGAGGGAGGGGTGCCTATGAAGCCCGCAACTGTAACTGGTTTTTTTTAGAGATACCCAATTCTCTAATTTGCCATAACCCATTGTAGCAAAGAGACAAAAGTTGAGGATCAAGCAGCCCCATTTGGAGATGCATTATATTGTGAACTAGGACTATTTATGAGTATACTATTTATGTAATAGTACATGTAGCTTTGTATTATAAGGTGTGTAAGAATGCCTCTATGGGCAAGAGTTTTGTAGATTTTGATATTGTAATGCGTAGCTGGGCAAAGTGAAATATAATCAATGACAATGTGTTTAATAAGTATGATTTAATGCACCCATTTGAATCCCCAGACTTGTGTGTCTTTTGGGATTTTCATTGACAACATAGCTGATATTTAGACATTCTTATGTGAATAATGAATTATAAGGAATAAAAACATAAAAGGATATATTCATAAAAGAAACCAAAAAATTGTAAATACAATCATAGTAGATGAAAGCCACGCAAGAATGCTATAGGATATTGGTCATTGCCTTATTAAATCGTAAATATCATTCTAGTTTTTGAAAAATTATTTTCTCATATATCATATGAAAGCCGCACAAGAATTTTCTTGTCATTTTACCGAGGTGAACCTGATCTTCTCCATATCAAATACTGATAACTAATTAATTATTAGCACCATCAGTTGCATTCTTCAAATTATCTTACTTCTATATTTCATCTGTTATAAAGATACAAAATGGATCATAATGTTATACTTAATGTTTTACCCAAAAAAGTAATTCCAAATACATCTAAGACTTTGCAAACATATCCACAATATTTCCAAAAACATCAAAAGAAGTTCCAAATAAATCTAACAAGGTTCCAAAAAGGCCTAGACCACATATGCATATAAAGGATCTTCTCTTATTAGGGTTGTGATGGAGGTGTTGTACTGGTAGACTCTTGTTGTGAACTTCTACTGGCACTGCATGTTCTTCTATTATGCCCATAGTTTTTACAGTAAGAACAACGAAGTCTTGAGGATGTCCTTCGAATCTTATTAGGTTGGGAAGGCTCATCAGGTGCTCTTTTTCTTAATTTTGGAGGTCTTCCTGGTCTTTTATGATAGGACGGAGGGTCCATCTCCTCCTTATTTGTTACTTCCCACATTTCTTGTCCATTAATCGGCTTCACCACGGGAGAGTAACACTCAACATAAGCATCTATCTTCAAGTAGGGATGAACATAATCATGAGGGTCTTTTCTTTTTGCGTAAATTGAACTAACTGCATGCCTGCAATTAAGAATTAATAATGTGTTAATAACTACATGCATTCAAATATTCAAACATAACTCTAAAATTTATAACAAACCTGCAAGGTATTCCAGTTAAATCCCACCATCTACAAGTACAACTCTTAGTAGCAAGGTCAACTGAAAATTTGTGCGAGTAACACGAGACCTCAAATTCAAATTCTCCTGCTTGTCGTGCAACCCACTTTCGTGATTGACTAACTTCTTTGTCCAACCTCCGTCTTGGATTCGGACATACGCTTCCATGACTTCTAAATTTCTCTGCCTTCTTTCTATTCTCTTGAAATCTTGTCATGATGTAAGTGCGAATCCATTCTAATAAACTAATGATTGGAAGTTCTCGAGCCTCTAAAAGCCTCCCATTAAATGATTCAGATATGTTATTCATAATCATGTCACTCTTTGGATATTCACTGAAATGAGATTTTGTCCAACATTGTGGAGGGAACTTCATCAAATGATCATGAGCCTCTTTAGATTTATTTTTCAACTCATGCATTTTTTGCTTCCATCCATTGACATATGTTGCTTTCGCAGCTTGCAACACCAAATCTCTAATCACAGACCCACCACTATATCTACTCTTAATGTTGGCATATAAATGCCTAACACATAAGCGATGCTCAACTTCAGGAAGAAGTGACTCAAATGTTGGCATTAATCCCTACAACAACAAAAAATATATTGTAAAACCACAAAAGACATAAATGCATATGGATAAAAGAAATATAAATGCCTATCAATTACCTTCTGTTGGTCAGAAATAAAGACCCATCTTTGTGTTCTTCCTATGTCATTTAGAATATGCTCAAGAAACCATGACCATGAATCTCGATTTTCACCTTCAACAATAGCTATTGCTAAAGGAAAATACTGCTCATTTGGATCACGTCCTACTGCTACCAGCAATATTCCACCATAAGGTCCCTTCAAAAAGCATCCATCTAAGCCAATGATTGGTCTACATGCTGCTAAAAATCCTATCTTGACAGCATCCAAACAAAGATATAATCTTTTGAATCTTGGTGCTCTATCAATAAAGGGACGATCTGTCAAAATTTTGAATGTAGTTTCAGGACTTTTTGAGAGGACCTCGTTGTTGTAATCCCATAGTCTCTTATACTCATCTACAAAATCACCTTCAATAGCTTGTTTTGCCTTTCTTCGTGCCCAATAAGCCTTAGGCACTGACACATCTGCCATATAATCTTCTTTAATTGTGGATATCACATCTCCAAGACTCATATTCTTATTTGTCTTTATTCTATTTTTAATCTTTTCTGACACCCATTTAGATGAAACATTCTTAGAACTAAAAGTCACACCACAAGTGTGTCTTGGATTATAAGTCTTCAAACGATATGTCATGGAATCCCTCTCCTTACTCACAAATATTAACCAATCACAACGTACACACTTTATACAGCACCTTACACTATCATTTTTAATGTATATTGTTTCATACCCATTCAAAAGTGAATACTCCCGAACAGCTTCCCTAAATTGAGTAATTGAGGTGAACTCCATTCCAAGTTCAAAGATATAGTCTTTGCACATCTCATCTGGATTATACTTTTTGCACCCACTTGTCACAACACCCTCTTCCAAATCCAAATCAGATTCATCTATAGATTTTAATGAATCAGTTTTGCGATTAGATGATAAAGAGCCTGCAACTTCATCATCAGTCAATATTAAGGAATCCACATTAGCTAATGACATGTTATCTTCTTCACAAAAAGTATCATCATCTTCCTCAACAGTAAACTCATTGTCTTCATCACTACTCCCTCCATCACCCCCTAATTTTATCATATGGTTAGACATCACATAAACCACGCAAATTATATTGTAATATTAATATTAATTGGAAGTACTCACTTACCCAAGCTATTTGACGCATCCATATATATATCACACTGAAAAAAAACAGCAATTAATAATCATGGTTAATTAGCTTAAAAAGACAAAAAGAGAGAATCAAGCACAGGCATGTTTTAACATTCTTTATGGGTCTTCCCAATCTCTTTGTCACTTTGCATTAAAAAAAAAAGATTTTCCTGGAAATAAAAACTCAACATGTATCATTTACATAGTTTGATGAAAGCTTAATAATGATGCTGACAATGACTATGAAGGCAAAACCAAATATGTTTAGGATTTTTGATGGATATGCGGTTCAATGTAATGTTGTTATTTGAATATTTTAATATTTTTGCACAGTTGTACGGTCAATCAATGAATCAAGCACTATGATCTCCAGAAACATAGTATATTGTTTATTTCATTTAATCAAATATTATCATGAATTCAAATCAGACATCTACGAGCATGGGGACCACTGAAAACAGCCATAATCGAGAAACAAGATAAATATAGAACACATATTATTCAAATACACAGTGGGACCACTAAAGCACATGGAGCGCATGGATGTATTGTTACAAATTGCACCTTTCTCCCTTACCGATATCCCTCTGCAACTGTAAAAAGTTACTCTTTTATCTGATCTTCTTTGTCGCCTCTACATTGTTTCTTTGTCTTCTTCACAATTTAGTCTATTCTAGTCTTCCTGTTCTTTTCGGGTCTGGTCATCTTCTTCGTGCCGCTAGCCCTCCTTACTTGTGCGTTTTTTTCTCGTCTTTATGGGGGTTACTTCTCTTTTCTTCGCAAGCCCTACCCTAGTTGAAAACATTTTTTTCAACCAGTTTCATGTGAATTCCAGGTGTGTATGACTAGGCAGCCACATCAGTAATTATTAACGGCGTTAACAGCGTTTTCTTCCATGTAGGACGAGTTGGGATGACTAATGGATGATAAGGATCATTTTTTAAAAAACTAAAAATAAAAAGGACTGAGTCATAAGCGAGTTAAAAGTTGAAGGACTGAGTTAAAGCGAGACAAGGCTTTATGAAGTAGCCTTGAAAATTTAAAATCATAATAATATTGTCCCTTACAATTAAAAAGCTAATGTTGACATTTAAATATGTAGCCACATTTCTTAATAAATTACAAGAGTATCGTATCGTGCGAGAAAATAATAGCCACATTTCTTAATAAATTAAGTATTGCCCCCGGTTCTAACTATAAAATTTTATTTGTAAATTACAAATAATGTCTTATAATTAGGACCGGATGTAGTATTTATTAAGTTGATTATTTGTAATAAGTAGATGTTGTCTTTTCTTAAATACCCTAATTAATTATGTGTATTAAAATATCCTTTCATGCAAATTCCTCAGCATCTGTAATTACTGCCATAGGAAATGTTTGGAGGCAAAATAGATAAATAATGAAGACAAAATAGATTGAGATTTTATATTTAGAACTAAATTCAATTTCTAACTAACTCAGTTTTGACTAATTTTTTTTCTTGTGTATATATGATAAATACTTAAAGAGGTTAATTAATTCATATTATACTATTCTAGGTTTCATTATTTTTCACTTGTTGGAGTTTCTCATATACCAAAGAGAGTAATAAATAGATAAAATTTTTTAATTTTGTCTTTATTAAAAAGAGCATTAAATACTAATATATTTTCTCGCACTTATTCCTTCTCTCTTCGTCGTTACTATAATTAATAGGGATAAAATTTTATATGAATTATTAAAAAAGGTATAAATGACAAATAAAAAGGACTAAAATCCCTTACAACAAGTGACAAATAATAAGGATGAGAGTGGTATATAAAAATGCATAAAGAACTGTCATGTATTAATTGCGTAGAAATTTGGGGACAGTGTTATAGAAGTAGTTATTACCATCATTTTTCTTGGAAATTAATTATGAATATACGTATTCAAGTCAACCACTCTTGAGTTTAATCGGATTCATTATATATAAAGACACATAAAACTAGAAACAAATCACATCCAACATTCAATTCATTACATAAAGCCATGGGGTGTAGTTTTTCCGTGGGAGCTGACAAGACAGAGAAGTAAAAGATGGAACAAAGGCTCCAGCTGCCCCATGAAACTAAGAAGCCTCAACCGCGCGGCCATGACCACCGTCGTCTGCAACCACGTCACGGATATCAATCTGGAGGCAACGGTGGCATAACCGTCATGACGGGCGGTCCTGCAGCTTCTGGGATGTACGGAAGTTGCAGTAGTTACGGCGGAGGCAGAAGTTGCCGTGGAGGTGGTACGGTGGATGTTGATGGGTGCATGAATAATTGATAGTATATGTCAACAACATTAATATATAATCTTTCTAAAATCATTTTTTTTAATGTGATCAATCCACTACGAATTTAAAATTTGGGGCTGACGTTTATAGTTTAAATCGGATATATATATATGTATATATCATACATGCTAGTGTAACATAAAGAACTTTCAGGTTTCAACGATCTGGATCTATCATAAGCAATTTAAATTTTAAGTGGCGACTTTTGGACTCCGCCAATTCGGATTCATTATTTAAGTAATCCCACACTAATTGGCCATCATAAAGTTCAACTCATCAGGTACACCTATGGGCTGCATTGTTCCCGTAGAAGATAATCCAAAGCAAGAAGAAATAAATGGACACAAATCCTCCAAAGAAGCAGTCCAAGCTAACCATAAAGCTCAGCAACGCCAACCAAGAAATGTGTATAAAATTGGTGGGGGAGGTAGTGGTAGTGGGGGATGCGTTCGCATTCGATGCTCAGCACACTGCTGAGCACTGAGTGCTCGTTAGCGGAACGACGTCGTCTCCGTAAATGAAGATGACGTTATAATCTACACGATACAGACTGGCCCATTTCACTCTTTGTTTTTCATCCCTATTTCTCATTCCCGCGTCCATTCCAAATTTCCCGCTAACCTCAAACCAAAGCCAATGAGGAGATGGATTGTGTCGAAATAGAGAGGGCAGACAGGAGAGACTGGTTGGAGATAATGGAGGAGGATGAAGGAATGGAAGGATAGTTGGATGCTATTACTATACCAGAAAAAGAAAACAGAGATGGACTACAAGAAGCTTGACTTAAAGAGGGAGAAGGAAGAGACGTTGGACTCGGCGAAGAAAGAAGGAACGGGTAGTTTTTTTTCCTATTGAATCTTGCCTAAAAAGTAAAACCAAATCTGATATTATATATATATATATATATATATATATATATTGAAGGGACCACTATGCATGTGCTCACCGAAATAGAGCATCCATTTGGAATGTTGGAATGTGCCAAAAAGCAATGGGTGTCTAATTACAATATATATATATATATATATATTGAAGGGACCACCATTTGCTCACCGAAACAGATCATCCATTTGGAATGTTGGAATATGCCAAAAAGCTCTGGGTGTCTAATTACAATAGATATATATGGGAAAACTAATTTGGAGGTGAAGTTTATTCTGACAAAAGAGGTGAAGTTTTTTTTCCCAGTTCATAAAAAATCCTGTGAATTGTTTTTTATTTAGTGCAATTTTAATTCACAAACACATTCATTTTTTTTAAAGTAGAACATTCCATTTATGTGGTCCACTGAGGAGGAATTTGTCAGATATGTTGAATCGTATGGATTAATACACTAACAATCCATTTTGATGCATATGTGTGTTTGTGTATATATGATATTTAGAGTTCAATGTGAAAAAATGAAATTATTATTTTAGTTTTTCTATTAATTTTTAAAAAAATGAAGTTATGATATGTTTTAAATATATAAGGATTTTGTTGTGTACAGGAACTTTACAATGGAGGATGAATTGAAACCCAAAAATAGGAAAAGAGTTTGGAAGCTGGGATGAAGCATGAAAATTTTGGCGAGATTATGCTAAAAGAACTGGTTTTGGGGCTAGAAAGTATAATGGTACAAAAAATAGAAGAGATGGTTCACTTATTACATGTAGATATGTGTGTTCCAAAGAGGGTATTCGAAAAGAAGGTAGATAGGAGACATATTCTTCTAAGTACCAAGCAGAAACAAGGACTAACTGTAAGGCAAAAATGATAGTATCTATTGTTGATCAGAGGCATAAAATTACTAAATTTGATGAAGAGCATAATCATCCCCTTCACACACAAGAAACTGTACAGTTGTTAGCATCTCAAAGAAACTTATCAGAAGTTGATGCTTATGGAATTGAGCTAGTAAGAAAGTTTGGACTTCAACAGAAGACTACATTTGATTTAATGAGTACATATGCTGGGGGCAAAGCAAATCTTGGATATACTCAAGTTGATATGCAAAAATTCCTAGGATGGTCAATCAGAGTACGCCTATATTTCGTCAACTTGTGCTACCTTATACCCCCAGTGCATTTGACATGTTCCAAGCACAATGGGATCTCTAATTCTCTGTGATGTTAACTCAACATGATGAAAAGTGACCATTATACATATACATTGCTCACATGATTGATGAAGAAGGGGAATGAAGAATTGAGTTTAAACCTGATACACATGAAATATCTTGCTCTTGTGGAATGTTTGAGACCACTAGGATATTGTGTTGTCATGCATTGAAGGTGTATTGGTCAAATGATGTGAGAATTATGCCTGAGCAATACATTATTAAGCGATGGACCAGGGAAGCAAGGAGTGGTGTCACTGCCAGAAAAATGGCTTTTAATGGCGGTTAATTGAGGCTTTTAACGGCGGTTTTGGAGGTGGAGTAAAAAGAGTCGATGTTGAAAGTATAAGAAAACACGGCGGTTATTAACCGTCGTGGAAAATTAACTTTCAACGGAGGTTTTCCATAAAACCGTCGTTGAAAATAAACTTTCCACGGCGGTTCTATATTAAAACCGCCATGGAAAATCAATTTTTTAACGGTGGTTTATTAGTAAACCGCTGTTGTAAATTATTTTCCACAACGGTTTTAAGATAGAACTGCCGTGGAAATTATATTTAACGGCGGTTTTCCACAAAACCGCCGTTAAATGTTTTTTTTTTTTTTCATTCGTCTATTTATATTTTACCACCTCCCTACCCAAATCGGTAGACATTTATGCAGCACCATTTGAAGATTACCAGACGAACACCAAGCATTATCTCAACAAAACTATTTGAATATTACCATATATGAACATCAACTATAGTTTAACAATCAAAAAATGAACCACTACGTGAGGAAGCTAAGAGACCTTAGTACTTGACATTTTAAAGATTTTCTAACAACGTGGTTGACAAAGAGTCTCTTATCAAGTTGATCTCATCCATGCTATATGGCATAACATTTTCGAATGCCTGTAAATCAAAAATGGATTCATTAGTCAACTTGATTAAAAACATGGAAAAATGAGTAGAATTACATGCAACATAAGTTATATTTAATTACCTCATGCAATTTTTCAGTTACCTCTGTCTCAATAATGTCATTGATATAACAGATGACATAATATCCGCATTCAACTTTCCCAGATTGACAACGATACTAAAAAAATAAAAAATTTATAAGCATTATCTAATTTGATGATTGAAAAGATTTATAACTACATATTTAGCTCAAAACAACATACTTGTGGGAGAAACCATGTTGGTGATTGCATATTTTGATGCCTGGTCATAAAATTGAAAGTGTGAAAAGCCCTATGAACATGAATATTAGAACATTAGAACACATTTTTATAAACTTTATATGTAATAAATATATAGACATAAAACTAACGTGTCAATGACATCTCTGGTTTCTTCGGTTGGACTTCCACGGAGGGAATCGAACCAGTAGACTTTGTTATCAAAAGGGGCGCAAACAATTAGTGTCCAATGATAACTAAAATACGAACCATGTTAATTATAATCCTACATATATAACAAGTGTATCTCAAATATAATAATATACTTACTTTTCCACGTAAGTACAAAATATATTTTCTTTTTCAACTGAGTCATTGCGGTCATCATGTAGATCGACCTGGCTTCCATAGTATTGGCTATTTTTTGTACCTTTTAGGACACATAAAGCCATATGTGTCCTCAAGTCCTGCCTGCCTACAGACTCCAACAAAATGCCTGTTGTTCAAATAAGAAATATTAGAATATGCATAAGTAAAATATAAAAAATTAGTTTAGTTATTGTAACTTACAAAATAGCCAGCTGCATAAAGACTATATCTAACTCCTCAAAGTTCAGGAACTGAATGAGGTCCTTCTTGTCAATAGTGAACTGGTATGTGACATCTGAACCCACAATTCCCGACGGCATATTATAAGTAAGAGAGTTTTCCATATTTGTTACCATGCTATGAAGAAGCCCAAACTCCCATACATAACCCCTATATCAGCAGGAAGAGGCAGCAGGACAGGTTCTGAAGCGCTACTTGCCGTCTTCTTCGTTGTCGCCTTCTTTGATGTCGCCTTCTTTGATGGTGCAGGCTTTCCAATAAGTCGTTTTGGCCACAGAATGAAATTTCCTTTAGCCTGAACCAGTAGGCGAACCTCATCAGTAGGGATGGGCATTGGTGTATCACCTTGACCGCTACGGATTTTATCTACTGTCACCCTCGATTGATCTACTGGAACTTTCTTCCCGTGGATGGTTGAGCCTGAGAATACTCGGCCATTAGCAACATGAAATGTCGAATCTCCATTAACGTCGACATAGAGAGAACACGGTGTTCCATTGTCTTGGACAGGGTCAGGGCTAGGGTCAGGGTCAGATAATGTCAGCTGTTGTGTCTGATTATTACTACCCTTCCCACTTTTCATCATAGGTGAACCCTGAAATATAAGAAGAAATTACTTAAGGCACATTATATAAGTTTAAATTGACGAAATGAACCTTTATTACCTGTGACGGCTCAGACACTCGAGGCATCTGGAATCCGGTCGTGCCCATCATCATTGCAAACTTGGCATCAAACTCCTCACGCATCTTTTGCATCTCTGCCTTGTGTTCTTCACTGAGTTGAACTCGAACTCTTTCTGTTTCTTCTTGTAATCGTTGATCGAGTTCCTCTTTAGATACCATGTCAGCGGAGGATGATCCAGTACTTTTTCGAGAACCAGGACCAAAAAATTGTTTGATGCCAATTCCTTTAGGGGCTCCTCTGACTCTGCCGGGATGGTCAGCCTTTCCAATGGCAGTGGCCAAGATGTCCATCCGCCCATGAGGAACAAATGTACCTTGGGATAATTGCTCCTCAAGTGTATCCTGTAACATTAAAATAACAATTTCAATTTAACATAATTAAAAAAACAATTAATGAAGCATAATGCTAATATTACTTACAATTTTCTCAGCAACAATAGCAGCCTCTGGAGTGAGATATTGACCCTTTTTAATCCTCGCCGCCTTCCATTTTTCTTGGCGAGAAGGACGGTCGATAGGTGGAATGACTCCAGTAGGATCTGAAGCAGCAGCCATTTCTGCACTCTTTTGCCGCTCCTCCATCATGATTCTTCCAACCCACCATACCCTGCACGAGACATGGTATGTGGGTACACATTCAGCTCAGATATTTGCTTGTTCTTCCTACTTAGTGCCTATGACAATAAAAAATTAACAAAGTTAGTTTAGTTAAATATAATATAAATTGATAAAAAACTAAGTTTGAAGAAACCAAACCTGAAATGCAGGGTCTTGACGTTGCTGCACAAATCTCTCCCATGCCTCGTCACTAATAAAAGAGTATCGTTCTTGAGGATGCTCGCCCGTTCTTTTTCCACGAAGATACTCTCTTGTAAGCATGGATTTAAAATCCCTCCACCGTCATCGAGTTGCTTATACAAACGGTCTCTCATTTCTTCAGTTGCGGGAATATCAAATGTCAGCTGCAATATAATACAATAGAGTTATAAGCAAATAATCAATTATAATTAATACTAATAAATTAAGAAAAGAATTTGTAACGTACCAAAATATCCTCCCAAATTTTTTGTTTTAAGTTTTTATCTACCATCTTCCAATTAGGAATGTCAATCCCAACCTTACTGCGTGCGAGATAGCCCACGTAACTAGTAAATTTAGCCCCTTCAGGACCTATAGGTTTCAAATCAGCGTCAAAGTGTACTACAATCCTCAGGGGCTGTGTGTTCTCATCACGTAAGGCCAACTTCTTCATACGGGTTGGCCCTCTACCTCTTTTCGCTCTATGGAAGGAGTTGTCATCTCCAGAACCCTGTTGATTAGATCCATCCATTTCCTGTTCAACAAACAAGCAATAAATATTAGAATAAGTCCCGTATAAAACATCAAGTATATTTAAAAAAAAATCACAAATTTTAGGTCTTACAACGATTATCCTCCCAAATTCCTTCACAATGATCATCCCTAACTGCATAGTCATCATCTACCAAATCTAATTCAGTAATTTTAGGTCGAGTAACTGTGAAAGGCGGGATTTCGTCAAGATTGACCTCTGAGTCACTGTCATCTCCACCAACTCCTTGCCTCTTACCTTGGAGCACAATAGATAATTTCTTTTTTGCTAGATCGGTAACATAAAACACTTGTTTTGCTTGATTTGCCAAAATAAATGGCTCATCTCCATATCCAATCCTCTCAAGATCGACTGAAACAAAACCAAATTCTTCATCAACTTGCACAGCACTATTATTAACCCACTTACATTTGAAGACGGGAACTTTAAATTTGGTATAGCTAACCTCCCATATCTCTTCTATTACTCCATAATAGGACATTGACGCTAACATTGGGTTTCTATCTTTTGAACTAGCAAAATGCATTGCTTCAGCTACTACCATCACCCCACTGTTCTGCATGGTACTCTTATCATCTTGGGTTTTTGTATAAAATGAATAACCATTTATGTCATATCCGCCCCAACACACAACCTCAAAACGAGGCCCTGCAGCTAGTCTCTGTATTGTTTCAGAAGGATTACCATCCTTTAACACTTGTTGCTTGAACCACTCGGCAAATGACTTGTTATGCTCGTTGGCTAGTTGCATATCGTTCTTTCTTGGATTCAAGTTCTTCAACATATTCTTGTGAGCATTCAAGTAAGGCAAAACTTCATCCGTGTTGTTTAAAATATATAGATGTGCCTGCATTACAACATCTCTTGACATAGACCTCACTATGACACCCCGTGTTCCCTTGCTTCTCCCCTGATCATGCCGAGATTGAGGAAGTCCAACTGTCTTTACCTTATCAAGATATGCATTGCAGAACTCAACTGCCTCTTCAGCTATATATCTCTCAACAATTGATGCCTCAGGCCGATAAGGATTCTTAGAGTACCCTTTTAGAATTTTCATGTATCTCTCAAATGGGTACATCCACCTTAAACACACAGGGCCGCAAAGTCTTATCTCTCGTACAAGGTGAGCTATCAAATGGACCATAATATCAAAAAATGAGGGAGGAAAGTGCATTTCCAATTGGGAGAGGATTACATAACCTTCATTTTCTAATTCATCTAACCTTCATTTTCTAATTCATCTAACTCAGCAGGATCAATGACTTTGCTACAAATAGCGCTAAAAAACATACAAAGTCTTGTAATAGTACTTCTCACATCGGTTTTCATAATGCCTCGAATAGCAAGTGGAAGTAATTGTTGCATCAACACGTGACAATCATGAGACTTCATCCCCGTTATCTTCAAATCATGCATTGAAACAAGTTTGTTCAAATTAAAGAATAACCTTGTGGCACCTTAAGGTTATTAATAAAACCACAGAAACTTGTTTTCTCTTCTTTTGATAATGTGTGCGCAGCTGGATGTAAATAAGCCCTTTTACCCTCTCTTTCTTGTGGGTGGAGGAGTTTTCTTATTCCAATTTCGGCCAAGTCACGTCTTGCATTGATTCCATCCTTAGTCTTTCCACTTATATGTAAAAGTGTACCAACAAGACTCTCACACACATTCTTCTCCACATGCATCACATCTAGACTATGCCTCACATCAAGACTCTGCCAATATGGGAGATAAAAAAAGATAGATCTTTTTTTCCATATATTCCTCTCACCGACAGTCTTCTTCTTCTTCTTACCAAAGACCACATTAATTCCCTCCACCCGCTGATAAACTTCTTCTCCAGTTAATGGTCTTGGAGCCATTTCATATTCTTGTGAGCCATTAAATGCCTTTTTCAATCTACGGTAAGGGTGATACCGACTAAGAAACCTTCTGTGATCAAGGTATACTGTCTTCCTGCCATGTTTAAGTTGCATATAGTGGGTGCCTTCTTCGCATATCGGGCATGCTTTATGTCCCTTAACACTGTATCCTGACAAATTTCCATATGCTGGAAAGTCATTTATCGTGGTGAAGATCATGGCACGTAAATTGAAGGTCTCTTGTTTATATGCATCAAACACATCAACACCTTCCTCCCATAATGTCTTCAGATCCTCAATCAAAGGTGCCAAATACACATCGATATCGTTTCCCGGTTGTTTTGGCCCCGAGATCATCAAAGATAGCATGATATACTTTCTTTTCATACATAACCAAGGAGGCAAATTGTAAATTACGAGGAGCACTGGCCAAGCACTGTGTGTGCTACTAAGATTACCATACGGGTTAATTCTATCCGTACAAAGCCCTAGCCGAAGGTTTCTTGGCTCGCCACCAAATTGAGGAAATTTTTGATCTATTGTTTTCCATTGAGAAGAATCCACCAGGTGACGAAGCTTTCCATCACATATTTTCTCATCGAAATGCCATCTCAAGTTCTTTGCATCTGTGGCATTAGCAAATAGACGCTTAAATCGTGGTATTATTGGAAGATACCACAGAACCTTCAAAGGAGAACCTTTGGTCATCTCATTATAATCCCCATCATCTTTCTTCATTTTGTATCTTGAAGTCCCACATTTAGGGCACTTATTCAACCCTTCATAATCATTTCTGAATAATATGCAGTCATTAGGACACGCATGTATCTTCTCATATTCCAAACCCATCGGACACAAAATCTTTTTTGCCTCATACATTCGTTTCGGAAGTGAATTCCCTTTGGGAAGAATATCACTCAGCAATTCAAGCAATTCCGTAAAACTAGCATCGGTCCAACCATTTCTTGCCTTCAAATTCATCAGTTTCAATACGGTTGTCAACCTTGTGTAATCATCTTTGCACCCTGGGTATAAAGGTGTCTCTGCATCACTACACAAAGTTTCAAAGGTGAAGAGAACTGTGTAGAGGATTCAGACCTTATATCACGAAACATATCCGAAATTCTATCACCAAAGTCTTCATTCACAACCTTCTCATTTGCAGATAGTGTAGTCTTTCTAATTTCTCCATGCCATGTCCAATTTGTATACCTCAAATTTATCCCATCACAGATAAGATGCTCTTTTATCTCAGAAATACTCCGTCGACTATTGTTTAAACATTTGACACAAGGACAATAGTACAATCCATCTCTTTTACTAGGGGCATTTCTCTGAGCAAACTCAAGAAAATTTTCAACCCCATCCTCATATTCCTTGCTAATTCTCTTAGCTTTCATCCAATTACGATCCATTGTTCTACAGATTATTTCAACAATACTTTACTATCAATCAAAATTCATATCAAAGAAAAAAAACACCAAATAACAAACAGATTATTTATTACTAAATTCTTATATTTATTATAAAAAAATTACCAAAAATTCGAAATAAATATCAAAAAATTATAAAAAAATTAAAAACTTCACAATTAATTAACTCCAAACATTTAAACATGTTTCTAATACAGCATATAAGAAGGAATTAAGGTTTTCTCACATCCAATGCCCACCAATCAACACCAATCAACGGTTCAACCACATAAAAAATGCAAAATGAACAATATAAGCCAACCACAATGTAAAACTAACAAACCCATTTTATATATAACAGGTTTTCATGGCCAAAACATTCAACAAACCAAGAAAAATTGAAAAGAATGAAAGAAGAGGATACTCACAGAGCAGAGAAGATTCAAATGCGAAATGAGGGCGTTCGGATGGCGGCGGACGGCAGCAACGCACCACAACCTCAATGGAGGAGTTTAAACGGCGGGCTAGTGGGGGGTATGGCCGGTTTTTGGTGGTGGGACAGAGGGGACCACGACCAAGCAAGAATGAAGCGCAATGAGGGGCGTTCGGACGACGGCGGACGACAACGGACGGCGGCAAGGCACCACAAGCACAATGGAGAAGTTTAAATGGTGGGGTAGTGGCGGGAATGGCTGGTAATGGCAGTTTCTCGGTGGTGGGACAGAAGGGGACCACGGCGCACCGAAGAAATGAAAACGAAAGAGACGAAAAGTCGAAGTGGAGAAGGTAAAGTGACTTACTTTCCACGGCGGTTTTCCTAATAACCGCCATGGAAAGTGAGAGCCTCTTTGACTTATTTACAAAAATGCCACTGCCTTTTTTTTCACGTCGTTTTTATGCTTAACTGCCATTATTTTGCGACGTTAAAAGTGTTTTTTCTAGTAGTGTGTTGTGTATGATGTTAGGGGGAGTGAGATACAAAGAGATCCTAAACTTGAAATCACGCGAAGATTTAGACACTTAATGTATAAGATGGTAAGATTGGCAACAAATGCGGCTAAGACTCATGAAAGTTTTGAGTGTGTTGACAAATACATCATTGAGATAGAAAATAAAATTCTGAACAATAATGAAGATATTCTTAACCCAAGTAGAGCACCAATGGGAGGGTCAGAAAATATTTCTAAGGGATTCAAAAAGAGAGAAGGAAAAAAAAGAAAGCGGCGATGGAAAGGTTGGCAGGAAAAAAATTTAATGATTAGAAGACGACTTACAAGGGAGTAAGAGGTAATTAATTTTATTTAATTTACATTTATACAAAAGAAAAAATTGTTACTGGTTTTATATTTTTTTTTTCTATAGGGCATTCAAGAGGCTTCAACATCAAGGAAAAGAAGAAAAGATTCAAAAAACAAAGATGCACCAACACATGAGACTCTGACATCTCAGGCTACAACAATTTTAACAGAACCTACACAAATGCAAGATTCAACGTTGTCATACCTCTCATCTCCAACTCAATCTGTTTTTCCACTACCCACATCCCAACCATTGTCGTTTACAAGTTTATTAATGGTAAGAATCAATAAATTAGTTACTACTAATAATTAAATGTAGTTATCATATCATTAACTCATAATCATTGACATTTGGAAATCTAGGCAGCTGAAGAAAAAGAAATCCCATCACTTGAAGTCATAGACATTGCTGCAAATTATTCACAAGGTAGTCAAAAGAAAAATATTCTTTTATTCATTTCAATATTTTTGTATACAATTTAAATTACCAGTACATTGCCTTGCTAAATACAAAGATTGTCTCATCCATCACATGATATAAACCTAACTAGTTACTTTTTCATATAGGATAGATTTTGTTGGCTACTTTATGTTGGATGCACCAACATTGCATAGCTTCTTGGACATTTTTTTGTATGCTGTTTATGTTCAACCTAGGAGCATGGAATGATTTTTGTAGGATGACACTTTCATTGCTCCACTTCACAACAATCATCTACTCCTGCAACCATTACATAGCAAATCAATTTCCATCCTTCATTGGACAATTTTCATTCTTGCAGCTATATTTTTTGGTCAATGTACAACTATATGTATATCCATTTGAAAGCAAATTGCTTCACTTCACAACAATCATCTACCCCTGCAACATTTTTTGTTTGCCTTTAAATACATGATGATAAAAGTAATTTATATTTCACATAGACATTTAGTTGTTCACTTATAGAGCATAGTTGAAAGCCTACACATTACTCACTTCTGATGTGACTATAGACATGAACTGTGGCTATTAACATGCTACCATATTGCCTTACGATGATAAATGCTAATTAGATTACACAAGTTGGAAGGAAAGCGGACAACATTCAGTAAACTTAGGCTTGGATGCTCTTAGATGGAGGCTAGTCAAAGGTGAATGCAGATTGTATACTTTATATTGAGATTCACAAATAAACAATTTAGTCCATGTCCATACACCACCACCACAACAAAAATAGTTAATAACAAATAACTCAAGGTAACAACACAAGAACACAATAATTTATTTGAAGCAAATAGTTGAAGAATTAAAATGAAACTCACTCGCCAATGACCAAGGCAACTCCAGAGAGCTGCAAATTCTTTGGGCCCTGTAAGAGCAAAAGCATTTGGTATCAACATATCAAATAGCTCCCTAATAACAATCAAAGATTCTAATTCACAATAAAGGAAAACCAAAGCAGTCTAACAATGGATAAAGACAAGAAAGGAAAAGACCTTTTCAGGCAACTCCATGATTACATGCAGAAAAAGCTATATATTTTGTCTTTGTTTCAAGTCATATACATAACAAACAAGGCTAATTGATCACAGAGTAAGCAAAAGGCCAAAAAAAAAAAAGTGCCAGATTATGAGGGAAAAGTCACAGTTTTTGTGTTACTCACTTGCTTTGTGGCTGTTATGGGAGGTCTTCTCTTTAGCTATGATATGGGAGTTACTAGTGGAGTGGCTATAATGGAACCTTTTCTTGTCAAATTCTTCCCCTGTGTATATAGAGGAAAATGAAGGGCATAAGCCATGAGAACATATATTGCAACATTGTTCGTGGCTCATTATTTTTGTAAGTAATCATTCATAAACCATATGCCTTTAGTCAATCAGTTCATTAGCCCCATCATGATGGTTATTTGCTGGCTATAATTCCCATAAATTAAAATAAGTGAATCACCAAAACAAATCAAAGTGATGCCTAATAACATTAGTGGATAAATGCAAAACAGTTATACGCACATTGAGATGATACTATTTAGCCCCTGCACCACGTAATATCTATTGTCTATTTGACATAAATTGGGAAAAGGGGCAACAAAACACAAAATCTTGATTTTAGTATGATTAGCCAAATTGTACATAGGAAATTTTCTCTCTCCTCTTTAGCATCATTTTGATCATTTCTCTTCCTCTCTTAGATTACATTTATGAAGTTGCTTGCTGCTTCTTCAATATAAACTCATTATTTTTGCTCAGTTATTTTCTCACTGTTAACTTTGCTAAAATTATCATTTTTCCTACTCCTAGCACCTTTTATTAACTATAAGAGATTTTAGAGTTACTTTATCAAGGAAGGAGTCTAAACTGTAAGCTCAAAACAACAAAATCAGATGAAAGAACAAAAAAAAAGGGTTGGCATCTATAAAAAGTGTTGTTTCATTCATCTCCTCACCTCATGATGCCGACTTGCTTCAATAGACAGTTCAACAATCCCAACAACTAATCCTATCAAGCCTCCCTTAATAAAAAAATTAAGGTTTCAACCTGCATAACATGAAATAGAATCAAACCAAAACTGAGAATCAATTCAGAATTATCTTGTCACACAAATCCATCATACCCATAGTCATCTTTAACAAATCCATGGAGGAAGTCGAATAAGCGGTCATAGTTGCTGAAGAGCCAATTGTTGGCATTCAGCTTTCATTAATTGGAAGGAATATTAAATGAAAAGCAAAGTGGAGGATCTAAAAGCTCAGACAAAGATATAAAAAGTAATAGAAATCAGAGTTGATTATTCACTCAGAGCAAACACAAGTTATGCAAGAAATGAAAGAGCGAATTGTAGTCTCACAAAATCACAAAAATGATAATCCATTAGGAAGAAGCCGCTGCGCACTGTCTTCACAGAGAAGGGATGAATCTTTGCTTTCACATTCGGTAGCATGCACAATCGATGCTCAACAGTTGAATGCTTTAAGAGGGAGAGACAGAGAGGGGAATGAAGAAAGGGGAATGAGAAAGAGGGATGAAGTTGAAAAACAGAGAGTGAAATGGGCCAGTCCGTATCGTGTAGATTATGATGTCATCTTCATTTACGTAAACGATGCCGTTCCGTTGATGAGCACTCGGTGCTCAGCAGTGTGCTGAGCACCGAATGCGAACGCAGTGGGGGATTCTGATACATGCGTGAATGGATTTTTTTTTTTGAATCAGTTTAATGTGTTTGTACACTTCTATTTGCCTTGTTCTTTGTGTGCTTTTTTTTTTGGGAAGATGATCCTTTGTACTTAGGGGCCAAAATTCTGCGTTCGAGGGATTAAATTGGGGCATCAGGTCAGAAATCTCCCAGAGGAGAGACTCGCATTAGCGAGCCCGGCACTGTTCCTCATGAAGCCAACGTTGCTCTTCACGGAGCCATTGATACTCTTCGTGAGTGATGAAGCCACCACAGGAAGCAACATAGCCAAGGACTTCGGCCGTTCTTCCCAGAAAGACCCGTTAACGGAGCTGCTCGCTGGTCAGAATGGCTCGATTTCAGTACCAGAAGAAATCGTCTTGGAGCTGGAGCAGGATGTTTAATTTGTTCCGGTCCTGATAAATTTGGGAGAGGACAAAAAAAAAATTTCCGAACAGAACAAGCACAGGATGGGACAGTAGCTAGGACAGGACATAGGACATACTGTCTCGTCTTGGGGTATTTTTTTGGAAAAAATTATTTATTAATAATTATTATTAGATTATTCAATTTACTTATTAATAATAATAATTATTTTCATAGTGATTTTTAGTTCTTAAGTTATAGTATTATCTCAACAAAATCTTTTTCCTTAATAAAATAATTCATAACGCCATTATATAGTGTTTCTTTTATAGTATTTTTTCACGGTGTTGTTTCTATATTTTTTTATACTATATAATTAAGCTTTCTACATAATATTTTTTTATAATTTTTTTATTTTTAGAAGCCCAATAAAAATGGAGGGACTTCTAAGAAATAAATTTTATTAAATGGGGATTTATGAGCAATTTTTCCATAAGTTTTTCTTTTTCTTTTGCTAACTTCAAAAAGCTTTCTCTTGCTTGTTAAATGGGCACCCACCTCTCAAGGTAATGAACATCCCAAACTTATCCAATACTAGTATGGACTAAGTAAAGAACATTGTGTAAGTAAATGATAGCTTTTTAAATTAGAACGATAAACATTAACAATTAAGGCTTAGCATTTTTCTGACTAATTCTTTTCTTTTGCATATGTGGGGCAGACTTAAAGCGGTTGATTAACTCACATCATATATAAAAATAAATAAAGAATTGTCTTGTTTGTTGCATAGGAATTTGGGAAGAGTGTTATAGAAGTTTCATTCTTCTTGGCAACGATTCCAAAGTTTAAATCGGATTCATTATTTGTATATAAGGGTGAAATCAGCCCAGGTCAGTCAAGCCTTACTCTTAACAGGCCAGGCCTATTTTGTAGCTTATAGGCTTGAGCCAGGCCTGTGGCCTGTTACAGGCTTATCCTTCAGTATGAGCTTGGCTTGTATAAAGGCTTGGCTTGGCCTGAAACCTGTTAAAAAGTCTGTGTTTTAAAAAAGATTCAAATTACAATAATATTTTTTTAGAAAAAAGCTAAAATTAAAAAAAAGTACGTGATAATTAATTTTTTAGTCTTGTCTTTTATTTAAATTTTAGTATCATAAGTCCTATTTTAAATCTTATTTACAATTTACAAGTATATTATTGAAAACTAGTTCTAATTGTATGTTAAAATTTGGGACAAGACTGTGTTTGAGTATAAAAAAAAATTAAGACAAATAAATAAAGAGAAAAAACTATTAATTTTACATTGAATAAAGAGAGTATCATGATTTAATTAACATAATACATAAGTTAATTAATCTATCATTCTTGGAACAAAATTTTTCTTTCCTATTTTATTTATATTTTTAAGATTTAAAGATCATATTACTTATTGATACTTTTATTTAAAATTATATTTTTATCGTCACTTGTGAACTAAACTTTAAGATCTAAGAAAAGACTAAGCTATTAACTATATATTAAAACTAAAAAATAAATTAAAAGAGCATATTAACAATACCATTAACTAATTTTTTTATACATTATAATTATAAATTTTTAGTAAGCCCAGGCCGGCCTAACAGGTTTAACAGGCCTTTTAGAGGGCATAAGTTTGGCTTGTTAAATTAAATAGGCTTTCAAACAGGCCTGAGCCTGTCTCTTGTAGAAAATAGGCCAGGCCAAGGTAGACCAAATTCAGGCTAGGTCATAGGCCCTTCACAGGCCGCCTGGTCTGTTCCTATTTGTATAGGCACACAGAACCAGAGACAATTCACATCCAACCTTCAATTCGAGACAGTGCCCAGATCGCTACGCCTTTCATGCGGGTCGATTCAAGTCTTTTATCAATTAAATCCATGGGGTGCAGTTTTTCCGTTGGAGACGATAAGACAAAGAAAGATTGAACAAAGGCTCAAGGTGCCCGTAAAACTCAGAAGCAGGCTCAACCACGTGCCCACCTTCGCCATCAACAACGTAACGGGTATCAAACTGGAGCAATTGAGAAGACAAATTCTAGGTAAATAAGCTTGGTCACATGTGTTGGGTACTTACTGCGAAGAAATGAGCAGAATTCTTCACCCACCCACCCACCCACACACACAGCGTCCAGCTCCAATGCATAATTTTTATCTGCACAATCTTATGCAGAGATTACTGTTGTATCCGGTTTCCTTGATAGAGGGGAAACGAAAGAAATTAAAACGAAGGTTCAGTTTCAAGTACATGAAACAAAGCACTGATGATATAAATAAATTAAAGGAAATACAAAAACAGAGTCAGATTAAACCCCTCTTTTTGGGTGATGAAGATTAACGCCCTTTGCTATAAGAAAAAGGATATGGATAATTATGTAAGTTTTCATAAGTAATTGAGATACATATATAAATGTATAACTGAAAAACTATGGACAACCTTTTAGTAGGTGGCGTGCCATATATACAAAGCATTTGACGATAATGTTAAATTATGAGTGGAACAGTGATTCATTTATTCGAATTTTTTTTTGTCTAATATGTTTTCTAATCCTGTTTTCCTTAAAATTGGACAGAATAAATTATACTCCTCCTGTATTTAATATAAGACCCAATTAATTAATTTGAGTAGATTAAGAATGTTAGTTAAGTTAGTTAATGTGATATGCTTTTTCTAAAATACCCTATATAAACATCTTTCTTAATTCCCTCCCTTCCTTTCCTACTCAATTATTATTATGAGAATATCAAAAGGAATAATTTGAGAAAATTAATAAACATGTGAAATAAATTTTATATATAGGACTAACATCAACTTCCCAATCAACTCTTATATTAAGAAACAGAAGAGTAACTTAAACACCTATAAAAGTAGAGAACTTTTGGGCCTGTTTGTTTACCTCTTCTGAAAACAGTTTTTTGTTTTTAAAAACAAAAAAATAAAAAATCCTATTTGGCAATTTATTTCCACCTAACTGTTTCTAAAAACAAAAAAAGAGAAATTTGTTTTAAAAAACTAAATACAGGAAACAACTTTTAGTTGTTTTTTAATTTTTTGTTTGGGGTTTTCTATTTCCCAATCAAAAACTTTTCTCCGCCCGACTCTTTGTCTTTGCTCTCTTGTTGCTCCCTCGATGCCATCGAAGGCCAGGAGTGCAGGAGTGCTCACTGACTCCTCACCCTTGTGCTCGCCTTCTCCTCACCCTCCAGTCTTGATGCTCAGTGCTCGTCGTATTCTCTGCTCGGTGGTTGCCGTCTTCTCCGCTCGGTGGTTGCTATCTCCAATCTCTTTCATCTTCCCTCCTCAGTCCTAAATCGGTGAATCATCAGCCTCTACTTTCTCATTGTCTGATTATTTTAGTGGGTCTTTGTCTAAAACTTGATCTACATCATTGAATGGATTTTTGTGTAGCGTTTGAGGTCTAAATAAGAATGCCTCTAGAGCAAGATTGTATTTACTAAAAAGGATTACGATGATCCCACCACCGAATTGAAGTTTCAGGGCAACAAAACAAAAACAAATAAAATAAGATCAAAAACCAAAGTCAGAAATATGTAGGTCAACCGCCAGGGTCTATCCATAGAATAGATGAGCTGGCCAATCATAGGTTGATTTTTTCCAAAGGCGTATCGTTGATATTGTTGTTATTATTAATAGTGGGGAAGGAATGAGTGGTATTTGGTGGGAGAGTTATTTGTAGTGAAGCTAGGAATGTGGGGAAAGGATACGCAGGGGAGGGCTTAGTTGTGGGGGATGATCAGTTAAGTACGTGTACAAGCGAGTGTGGGTTGAGAGGGCCAAGTCAATAGCGAAGGGAAAGGTCAAGTTACGTATATTAAAAGTATTTGAATGTTTGCTTATACACATTTTGACCTCCACACGATATGAAGGAATTAAGGATTGAAGTTTCATTCACGAAAGAGGATGGAATCCCACAACTAGAAAGAAATATCTTTGACTTTGGTTCGGCTTCGTTTCCCTCCAGCTCTTGCGTATTTGCATTGCTTTGATCACCAAAACTAGAAAGAGATTGGATTCCCCTCTTTATCCATAACTTCAAGTTAGTGGGCAATGGCATAGTGTGATTCGCTAAGTCGATTCATCTTTCTGGCATTAGTCTTCAAGTACAATCTTTTTTCCTGGGGTTTACTTTTGCTTTCTTGGTTTGGGTTGTCAAATAGAGAGCGAACGGTATTTCAGCGTTGTGTAGCTGGATACACTGATGGCTTGGGCAGCAATAAACAGTAACTGTTGAGATGAAATTCAAAGGTTGCATATTGAACTATTTTTATAGTTGAGAGCAAATTGAATATATTGAACGGATACTACTGAGATTTTTCTTCAATTGTTACGTATACTTTATTCCCTCCCTCAAGCTATACATTCAAAATGGGTCCTACATGGCAGACAGACCACATTCTTGGTGTGAGTATAGGCACTGTCTACTCCACAGCGAAAGGGTCCTAAATGCTGGCAAAGTTATGGCATAGGGGTTTTGTAATTCTCAAGCTTTATGGCAAGCATGTGATCATAAGTTAAAAAAGAAATGAATATATAATTATAAACGAATAGATGTAAAATTGGCAGACACAGAGCAATTATGAAACGAGGTTTACAGGCAATTTATTTCTTATCTTTCCTTTTAGTCAGCTTTGTTTGACTAAAAATACATGTGTAAGAGGAATGATAACCTTTGAGGTTGCTTACAAAATGATTAGTTTTGTTCCATATGATACACACATCAACAAATGATTTTTTTTGGAATGACAGATTAATTTGCAAAATATGTTGGTCAGACTATTGTATTAGTTTGTATTTAATATTTGTGCTTGGTTTTAACTGTTTGTTGTAGGAAATATAAGATATGGCCCTTATGTTGTTATGTATTTTCACAAAAATGATTCTTTTGCTAAGATTCTTTATCTATTATAGATGGCAACCAGTGGAAATATAGAGCTAGAAAACTCACTTTGGCCAAATAATGTTATTAAGTACTACATTGATACTATGGTTGAAGAGGTAACCAAAGGAAATATGAGCAATGGTGTATTTTCATCTAAAGTTTGGAAAAACATCTTAGAAAAGCTGAATGCAAAATACCAACGCTCTTTTAGTTTGAATCAAATCAAGCAAAAGTTTAATAGGTTGCGTGCAAAGCATAGAGAATTTTCTCAATTGTTACAACACACTGGATTTGGTTGGGATGCTGAAACAAAACACAGTTACTGCTAATGAGGAGGTTCGGAAGAACTATATTGCGGTATGTAACTATGTTTGGTAATTGTGTATTGTTTATGAAGCCAAATGTCTTCATTTCCATTGAAATTGAAATTTTTATTTTGTAGGTACATCCTGAGGCTGCACAATTCAAGAAGCATGGGTTAGAGCATTATAGATTGTTGGGCATACTCTTTAACAAAAGCACTGCGACAGGTGTACTTCATTATGCATCTACACAAGATCCACCAAATTCCGATGATGAGATTCAACTTGAGAATGAGTATCTTCACTCTAGAGTTCATGTAAACCTTGATAAAGATGAAGATGACTTTGCTTCAGACATAGTTGAGTGTGTTACGCATAATGGAAAACGAAGCATTGAATTCTCTGATAGAAAGAAAAAGAAAGAACCTAGATCTATGCAAATGGGAGAAGCAATTCAAGCATGGGCTAAGGCATCTAAAGCTAGAGCTGAAGCTCAACTTGCTAAGGCTGAGAGGTGGAGGTCAAGGAGTGAAGCTAGTGTTGGAACCCAATCATCTATTAGTTGTTCTGTTACTAATTGTGTTGCTGTGCTTAATGAGATGGACCTCCCTAATGATATTTATGTCAAGGCAATGAAACAATCTACCCTCTCTGTTAATAGGGAGTTGTTTATGGCTGTGCCCATAGAGAGGAAGAAGGCATGGTTGGAAAGCTTATAAAGATATACTACTTGTAGTTTTATATTTAGTAATGAGCTATGTTGAGTAGTAATCTTACGTTAACATGAACAATTTTAGGGATAGTTTTATTGTTAGTTTATATGAACTATCTGTATTTGACAATTTAACATCAATTTCCAATCATATACCTGATTCAGTTTTTGTATTTTACAATTGATTGATTTTATATGCACAATGATTATAGATTAATTTTATGTACAGTGAATTTATATGCTTTTTCTTAATTATAATAGATTTTGTTTAGTTAATAGAAAATTTTGTGTTATTTATTTGTCATTCTATTCTATTTTTATTAAATTAGTTTTTTCACTAGCTTTATTAAATTAGTTTATATTATAATAAGTTATTAAGTGGTTAATTTTACACATTTAAGTTGATTTTAAAAATAATTTTTAAAATTAATCATCCAAACAAGTTTTTATATTTTATTGCTTTTAAAAATAATTTTTAAAAACAATCAACCAAACATGTTTTTGTGTTTTTTGTTCTTAAAATTTGTTTTCAAAAACAGTTTTTAAAAATTGTTTTGAAAACAAAAAACAAAAAACAAATCCAAACAGGCCCTTTTTTTTTTTTTTTTCTTTTTTGAGAAATGGGATTCCACGAAGGGAAGACGTGCAGAAATAAAAGTCAACGTAATGGCCCGTACACGGAATGCAAGCCGGGGTCAATATGCTAACCATATATTGGTCATAAACTTAAATCAAAAGTTATAACGCCACGAATAATCAATTAACGACTAAGTAAAGAGCAATGTGCAAGTAAATGATAGTTTTTTTAATTAGAAGGATAAACATCAAAAACTAAGGCTAGCGTTTTTCTGACTAATTCTTTTCTTATGCATTATGATAAAGACTTAAAGAGGTTGAATAACTCACATCATATATAAAAATAAACAAAGAACTAATCATATAGTTACATAGGAATTTGGGGAGTGTGTTATAGAAGTTTCATTCTTCTTGGCAGCGAGAGTTTAAATCGCATTCATCACATATATAGGCGCACAAAACCAGAGACAATTCACGTCCAACCTTCAATTCATTCAAGTCTTTATCAATTAAAGCCATGGGGTGCAGTTTTTCCATTGGAGAGGACAAGACAAAGAAAGATGGAACAAAGGCTCAAGGTGCCCGTGAAACTAAGAAGCAGGCTCAACCACGTGCCCACCGTCGCCGTCAACCACGTTACGGGTATCAAACTGGAGGTGACGGTGGCACAACCGTCATGACGGGTGCTGCAGCTTCTGGGATGTACGGAGGTGCTGGTGGTTGCGGTGGAGGAGGAGGCTGTGGTGGTAGTGGCGGTGGATGTTAATGACTTATTCTATAAGTGTTTTCTTTTTTCTTTTGGCAAGTGAAAAATGTTAGTAATTAAGAAGACATTCCAGGTAAATAAACTTGGCTACATGTGTTGGGTACTTACTGCGACGACATGAGCAGAATTCTTCAGCCATATATATATAGCGTCCAGCTCCGATTGATAATTTTAATCCGCACAATCTTATGCAGAGACTTTTTTTTTTTTTTTGAGCTGAATGCAGAGACTACTATTGTATTTGGTTTCCTTGATAGAGGGGAAACGAAAGAAATTAAACGAAGGTCCAGTTACAAGACATGAAACAAAGCGCTAATGATATAAATAAATTAAGGGTATGTTTGGCTTAATGAGAGAGGAAGGAGAGAGGAGGAGAGTGAAAGGATTTTAATATTACCTTGTTTGGATTTATAAAAAGAGGGGAGGGGAGGAGTTTTAATATTACCTTGTTTGGTTTATGAGGAGAGAGGAGGATTTTAATATTATTTGTTTGGTTTATGAGGAGAGAGGAGAAGTTTCAATATTACCTTGTTTGGTTTATGAGGAGAGAGGAGGAGTTTCAATATTACATTCTTTGGTTTATGAGGAGAGGGGAGGAGAAAATATTTTAACATGGACAATTTTGCCCTTATTTTATTTGCGATTATTTTTTCAAGTTTTATAGAATGTTTAATAAAATAGAATTTTAAATAACATTTAATATATTGAGTAATACTTATACCAAAACTCTAATATATTCTAGAGCGTAAAATATTATTGAAAAAAAGGCTGAAATAATGTTTAGCAACAACTTGTGCTGTATCCCATCTTTCAATGAAATATTTGGTCGTACAAAGGAGAAAGTAGCATCTGGAGATAAGAAGAAAGGATTTAGGGTAGTAGGGATATAGAAATAAATATGGGCATAATAGTCATAATATAACAAAATATTGCCCTTTCCCTCCAAATCCTCCCATTTTTGGAAGGGAGTTTGAGGAGGGGAGGGAACATTTTTTAAAATTTTCCCTCCATTCCTAAAATTTGTGTGTTGCTAAACAAGGAGAAATGATTAAAATTCTTCCCCCTACCTCCCCTTCAAATCCCTCATACCAAACACATCCTAAAGGAAATACAAAAACAGAGTCAGATTAACCCCCTTTTGGAGTGATGAAGATTAACGCCCTTTGCTATTTACCAAAAAAAAAATATATATGGATAATTACGTACAACTGAAAAATTATAGACAACCTTTTAGGAGGTGGCGTGCCATATATGCAAAGTATTTGACGATGATGTTAAATTATGAGCGGAACAGTGAGTCATTTATTCGAATTTTTTTGTCTAATATGTTTTCAAATCCTATTTTCCATAAAATTGAACAGAATAAATTATACCCCTCTGGTCCTTATAAAACCAATTAACTAATTTGAGTAGATTAAGAATGTTAGTTAAGTTAGTTAATATGATATGCTTTTTCTACAACATTCCAACCATGTTCTTCAATTCTCTCTTTTCCTCTCCTATTTGATTATTATTAGAAGAATATCAATAGGTTAATAAAAAAATTAATAAATATATGAAATAAGTCTTATATATAGAATTAACATCAACTTTCTAATAAACTCCTTTATCAAGAAGTAGACGAGTAACCTAAACACCTATAGAAGTAGAGAACTTTCTTTTTTTGTCCTTTTTGATATTGTTTGGGTGGGCTTTTTTCTTTTTTAGGAGAGGGAAGGAGAGAGGAAGGGAAGGGGTGAGGCGGTGTGTGGTTAGAAAAAATAGAGGGGAGGGGAGGTAAAAAATTTTGTCTTCTTGTACTCCCTTCCCCTCCTTCATCATGGGGTGGGAAATAATTTGACACATCCTGACTGAATTGCCCATGCCATGTTTTTAATATTACAATTTTAACCACTGCAACTTCTGAACTCCGGCCGTTTCTTCATCGTTGGCCCCTGCTTACCTCTTGCCTTTACTTCTCCTCCACTATCGTCATCACTTGCTCCTGCTGGTGGATATTAGAATGCCAGTTATGTGCGACCGCATTGAAGCCATCACCATTGAAGGTGCTATTGGAGACGAGAATGGAGGCATTGCAATCTCCCAAAATGAAGTCGTGGAAGAAGAGGCGGAGGGTGGCGACAGCCATGATTGGCGTTCTTTGTTGCTTATCTATTACCATTGTTTCCTCCAATTTCGAGTATTTTGAGTACTCTGGTAGTAGTTTTTGAACTAGTCGATGAAATGGGAGAGGAGAATTTTATGGCGGAATAATCACGGAAGAGAGATATGAAACCCAGTTGCCGTGATCGGAGAATTCCAAGCCAAAGAAGAGGTCAGATCTTCTTCATCAATGAAAACGGTGAACAATTATATATATACATATATTATTATAAAGGGATAATTAATCTTCAGGTCCTTATAGTTTTACCTGATTTTTAATTAGGTTCTTACAAAATTTTTTCTTTTTATCAGGTCCTTTTAATTTTACATGTTTTTACTTACGTCCCTCCATTTTTCTTTATTAGGTCCTTATAATTTCATTTATTTTTAATTAGGTCATTTGTCATTTTTAAAAAATTATTTATTAACTTTATTCTTTAAAATTAATTTCATTTTAAACTAATATTATAATTGGACAAAATAATTAATTAATGTAATCATTTAGTAATTAATAATTAATCAGAACAATTAATTATACTTAAATATAAATTATTTATAATTATATTCTAATTTTAGAAAATTTAATTATTATAATCTGAATTTTATAATTATAAAAATCAGAATTGAAAAATAAATAATATATTTGTTAATTTAAAAGAATATTAACATAAGATTTTTATGATAATTTATTATTTTTAGAATATTATTATTTATAGAATAAAGAATAGAAACTACAAGGATTTAATTAAAAACAAAGTAAAACAATAAGGACCTGATAAAAAGAAAAAATTATAAAGACCTGATTAAAAACATGTGAAAGTATAAGGACCTGATAAAAAGAAAAAAATTATAGGACCTGATTAAAAACCAATTCAGATTATGAGGACTTACCTATGAATTATCCCTATTATAAATATATAATTAAAATCATTGGATACATGTTAGTTGTTAATTAAGTATTAAAATTGTATTTATTCAATTTTAATAATTATAAAATTATAATTTTATAAAAAAACAATTTAAATGAAATAAGAGTGAAGCTGTCCATATAAAATTATTTTCCCTCCCCCTGTTGAACGAAACAAAATGACATTAAAATCCTTCTCCTTCCTTCCCTTTCGTTAAAATCCTCTCATTTTTCCTTTCCTTCTTTCTATTAAAATTACTTCGCTCCCTTTTTCTGCGGTTGAACCAAACACACCCTTTGAGAAGTGAGATTCGAAGCATGAAAGACGCGCAGAGAAAAGTCAACGCAATGGCCCGTACACGGAATGCAAGCCGTGGTCAATATGCTAACCCAAAAAAAGTCGAACGTGGCCACCATATGTTGGTCATAAACTTAAATCAAAAGTTATAACGCTACGAATAATCAATTGACGACGAGAAAAATATCTAAAATTTGAATTTTCTTGCCATGCATAATGGACTCGATCGAACATTATGAAATTTAATTACAGTATGAGATGGAAATATCTTATACTTTAAAAAGCATATATGATCCGTGATGAGATTTAATATGGCGGCCCCATATATATATGTACGTATAGATCTAAACATTAACAAATTAAATAAGGTGTGATGGAACCAACTTTACGTTGGTGTCATTTATCGTCGTAGGGGTAGCTCTTTGCTTATTCATCTTTGCCCCCCTGCTATTTGGAATGTGGTGCCGAGGAAGTGGACCCCGGCCGAGTTGTCCCCCATCACCGCCTATCTGATGCCGGAGGAGGAGGAGGAGGTGAGGGATTTGGTGGCTGTGGTGGTGGTTGTTACTTGTTAGAGCAACCTGATCACAATGAACTCGCGGATAATTCGGCACAAGTTTATATTTTACGAGTCAGATTTTATTAAAGCTTTCTTGTGAATAGTTGCTAGTTTTAAAACACTTGGAATCATTGTAGAGCACCTTCTATTCAAATTTCAAAATTATGATGTATATTTTGTGAAATATAATGTTAAAAAATAATACTCCTTCAGTTCTAAATGCAATTCATTTTATAGTATAATTTATACTATAAAATAAATTTTATATTTAGGATCAGAAGGAACATGAGGTATTTTTTCTCATCTTCCAAGGTATGATTGGCAGAAGCTGCGCTTCCGTGGGGGATGCCGGTGGATGCGGTGCATTATTATGAAAGGAATGATGATTTGCATCATTTAAATATGTGTGGGTTCTTGTAGTTTTTGGGAGTGGAATATGTTAACAGATTACGAATTCTTTGTAATATAATTAAGCTTCATCGTTTTTATAACTGTAAACCTTTAAACTACTTTCCACTATTTTTAATACAAAAGTTAGTTAGAAGTTTATTTTGTCCTAAAGATAAGATTTCGGTTTACTTAATCTTTCAATTTTATTATTTTTTAAAATTAATTTACCTAACTTATAAATTAATAGATACTCTTTTGGTTTTAATTATAAGGCATTTTCAATATATTTTATACTGACAAAAAAAATTTTAAATTACATTAACCTCTCCATTAAAATATAATAATATTTCAACTTTACCCCTATTTAATATATACAACTTTTAAAAAATAAATATCTACACTATAATAAATGAAGGACAAAATAGTACATTTATACTAAAAACTTAATAAAGTGATTTATAAATATGACTAAAAAAAATCTTATCTCTTTGTCTTATAAATAAGATCAGAGGAGTAATTTAAATCTACTAAAGCTCAACACAAAACAAGCCCAACACCTAAGCAAAGCCCATAATGAAGATTAGGGCTAGCTACTGTTCATGTAAACACAATGGAAACACAATACTGTTCATCTTTTCTCTCCTGTGTTTTTGTTCCTCTCATTTATATTATCATTTTGCTCCCTAAGCTCACTATGGTGCTCGCACTTCTACTCTTCACTAGCACTAGCATATCAGCCTCTTGCTTTTCGTGTTGTTCAGCGAGTTCTTCATTCAATCAACCTTCCTATCACTATAGTCAACGTCCAACATCATCAATGCCCAGCTTGTAGGACCTCCAAGGGTCATTGTCTTCCTTCACCTGCTTCACCTCACCGTTCTAGTTTTCCTTTTCAATTAGTCTTTTCTGATGCATGGGCTCCTTCCCCCCGGTGTTTGTAAATAGTTTCCAATATTATGCATCATTTGTTGATAATTTCTCTTGTTATATTTGGTTTTATCCTCTTCGCACCAAAAGTGAACTTCGTTCTATTTTTCATTAATTTCGCTCTCTAGTTGAAAACTTTTATAAATCCAAAATTTATTCATTTCAATTAGACTGGGGTGGCGAGTTTCGCTCTCTGCATGAGGATTTACTTTCTCTTGGCATTTTTCACAGAATCACGTGTCCTCACACCCACACTCAGAATGGCACTGTTGAATGAAGACATCGAACCTTAGTTGAAACAGGTCTTGCTCTTATGCATCATGAATATATCCCATAAGTGTACTGGTCATTTGCTTTCTCCATAGCCTCTTTTCTTCTAAATCGTTTGCCAAGTTCAATTTTAAAAGGCAACAGCCCATTTGAAGTCTTAAATCAAAGAAAACCTAACTATAGTTTTTTGAAAGTTTTTGGCACAGGTTGTTGGCCCAATTTACGGCCCTATGCACCTCACAAATTTGCACTAAGATCACATCTTTGTGTTTTTATTGGCTGTGCTTCAAATCATTTGGGTTACCTCTTCTTTCATCTCCCCTTAGGACGAATTTATACCTCCAGAGATGTTATTTTTGATGAAAATCTTCTCCCTTTTAAAGCCCACATAAAAATAATGAGTCCACCTCCTTTTTAAATTCTAATATTGATCTACCTAATATTCTATTTCAGTCTAACTCTCCGAAGCCCATTACCAAAAGCCTAGTTCCCTCCTCTAACCCTAGTCATCTTCTCCCTTTACTTAACACGTCTTCCCAATCACCTCTTTCAACATCTTTGGTGTCTTCTCTCTCCCTCCCCCCTCTGCTGCTTCTCCACCGACTACCTTACCTGCTCACATACCATTACCACCTCGTCCTTCTCACCCAATGGTCACTCGTTCACAAGCCAGCATTTTCAAACCCAAAACTCTCTCACCTGACTTTCTCTCTCATACAACTCCATGGGCTCACTACTTCTTGGTGGCTGCACCGTTCATACCTCTTCAATCTCTCAAACTCTCAAAGTCCCTAAATGGTGACAAGCTCTACAGGATGCGAATGGGTTTTTCAAAAGAAATTTCTAGCTAATGGCTCTCCTGACAAGCTTAAAGCAAGACTTGTTGTTAAAGGATTTCACCAATAACCAGGGATCAATTTCATTGACACATTTTCTTTGGTTGTTAAGCCCATTACAATTCGCCTTATACTGGCTCTTGTAATCTGAAAAGGCTGGCCAATAAATCAAATTGATGTTCAAAATGCTTTCCTTCATGGATATCTTATAGAGGACATTTATATGTAGCAACCTCTTGGGTTTGTTCATCCTGAATTTCCACACTATGTCTACAAGCTATGCAAGGCCATCTATTGCCTCAAACAAGCACCTCGTGCTTGGTTTGCTCAACTTACTGCTTACTTGTTTGAACTTAATTGGTTTCTATTCCTCTCAGTTAGATTCTTCACTTTTCATTTGCCACAACTCCAAATGCACTATTTATGTTTTGATTTATGTTGATGGCATAATTGTTACTGGGTCCTCTATTGATGCCATTAATAATCTAATTACTACTCTTGGTGTCAACTTTCCTGTAAAAAATCTCAGCAAACTGCACTACCTTTTGGATGTTGAAGTTCTCTCATCTTCTTCTAGCCTAATCCTTTCTCAACGTAAATACACTCTCGACCTTCTTGAGAAAGCCAATGTGTCTAAAGCTAGTACAGTCTCTATACCCATGGCCTCTACTTCTATTCTCACTGCTTCTCTTGGTCTAGATTTTCCCAATCCTCATGACTATAGAAGCATTGTTGGCAGCCTTCAATATTTGAGTTTTACTCAGCCTGGTATCACCTTTTCTGTCAATTGGGTTTGTCAATATATGCATCAACCAAAAGAGTGCCACTGGACAGCTGTAAAGTGCATTTTACGATATCTGAGAGGCACTTCTCATTATGCTATGCATATCAAGTCTTCCCCTTCACTTACCCTGTCTGCTTTTTTGGATGCTGATTGGGGAGGAAACCCAGATGACTCCAGATCCATAGGGGCTTTCGCAGTCTATCTTGCTCCCAATCTAATTACTTGGAGCTAAAAAAAAACAAGCCTCTGTGGGAGGGCTAGCTGCAGAATAACGGTCTTGAGAGAGCTGAAATGAGAGGGAGAGTTTCAAAGTAGCTCACAGCTGCTGTAGGTAGAAGATGAAAATGAGAGCGAGAGAGCAAAAAATCAGATTCTCGCACGCTTAGCTGCTAGCTGGTGACAGATATGAAGCTGATGAGGGAAAATTTTTTTTAAAAATAAGCCACTTCACATCTGTTTCTTTAAAAACAAACAAGGCTTCATGTCTGTTTATATCAAACAGACATTACTTCACGTCTGTTTGGGAGAAACAGATGTGAAGCCATGTCGGTTTACACAAAACAGACGAGAAGTAACGTCTGTTTTTATTAAGTAGATGTGGAACTATGTCTGTTTTGTGTAAACAGATGTGAACACTTTATATTTCTCCTTTGTTTTTTAGAACAGACATAAATGAGAGAGTTAAATAACACATTTTGTTGTAGTGCAAGTAGTTTTTTTCTTGGTGTTTCCCTACACAAAAACACCTTTTGGACTCATTTGAATCATCAAAACACATCAAAACAAACTCTTAGCCCAAGAACTTGGTTTGGTTGAATGGTATGTCTTGAAACCCTAACTTGGTTTTCTTCCAAAAATCAATCCAAACACCATTTAAAGATGATAATTCTAACTCATTTTTAAGGCTTTTATCCTTACCTAATCCATATTCAATCTAATCGAAATGTGACTGCACAACCACCTTGGATTACAACTTGAATTCCTAACCATAACGAGCTTTAAACTTAACCAAAATCAAGCTCAAACTTATCTTGATTAATCCTTGACCAAAGCTTGATGTTTCCTTCTCCAAATGCACTGTATAAGGCTCTCTTTTAAGCTCAAGTTCTTAGTTTGGCAACACCTCCCCAAGCTTCTCTAATTTTGACTGAATTTTGGGCATTTTAGAGGTTATTTATAGAGCAAAAATTTGCCCTTCTTCCCTTAACTTGTGGCACCAAATTTTGCCAAGCCTTCATCACATGTGTCCAATTTTCAAATCTCGCCAAGGGTCTTTCTTCTTGAATTTTCCATTGATTTTTGGGTTTAAATTGGGCTTAAACCTCTTTAATTGTTGGCCTATGTTTTGCATAAAATTTTGGGCCCCTTTGGCCCAAAATGAAGCTCAAATATGATTTAAAAAGAGAGAACAAGTGGGGCCCAATAACAAATATCAATTTCTAAACAAAACTCACTATTTTGGTTGCTATTTTCAAAAATAGTTCTGGGCCTCCAAAAATTCATTTGTCTTTAGCAAAAACTATTTTTAATATCAGAAAGTCCCCTAAAAAATTTTGGAATTTATCTCAATCTCTAACTATTTATTTTGAATTTTCTTTGAAATAGGGCTTTACCCATAAGATTTCAGTAATAAATATTCTAAAATTAATTCCTAGACCTCTAAGGCCTGGAATCAATTTTATACATTCAAATAAATCCTTAAATAGTTTTTTCATATTTTTTCAAGGAATTATTAGGGCCTCTATATATTTAAAATAATTAATTTTGTCCCATTTTCACTATTTTTCCTGAAAAACCTCTGTTTTCAAAAAATTTCATAATAAACTATTTTCATACTAGTTTTACTTCCTAAGTCTCAAATAAGGTTTCAAAATCTCTAATTCACCAAATTCCCATTTTTTTGGGAATTATTCAGAATTTTTCTCAATTTTTTCTATTTTGTCCTTTCTATATTGGTAATTTTGAAAATATCAGTTTGGATCCTATTTGGGTTTTTTATCAGAAGCTGTTTTGTCTTTTTGTCTACTTTTTATATTGGCGCTTGATCTAACTTTTAACTTCCAATGTCAGGGTTAAATTTTTAGATGTGACAAACTTCCATATATAATCATCTCATTTGCTCAATCACATCATGGCACATAAATCAAATAACAAAAACACATTCAAACAATCAAGAAAGCATTCAAATTATGAGTTCAATGCTACCTCTTGATTACTTACTCAATTTGGCCTCTTTTGTATGATTGTGCTCCTCTTTGATTTCTTGCAAAATGCATATCAATCTAAGTATAAACATATTCAATTTACCAACAATTCAAGTAGAAACACTAACACTTTGTAACATCTCAACTTTTGGGCCTAGAAGTATCAGAGATAGCCTGAATTGGATAGGCTACTAGACCCTTTTTGAGTAGACGTCCCAAAGATAAGAAAGGAAGTTAAAACAGTTTTAGGGACTAAACTGCAAAGTGAAAGTTTTAAGGGCCTCAAATGTAATCAAGGCTAGAGGCTCCAGTAAAGTTTTAAGGGCCCAGAAAGAGAAAAGAGAGTAGAAACAGGCCAAGGGTTAAGTTAGAAACCTCAAAGAGAGGATCATATGAAGTTAAATCCAAGAAGGGAGTAAACTGTAAATTCAGAAAGTTATGACCACCAGGGGTAAAAATAGAAGAGTATATAGAGAATTCCAAGAAAATCCCAAAAAATGGGAAATAATATTCTAAGGCTCTTCTGTGAAGAGAAATGACGAAAATACCCCTAAGGCAGCTTAAATGGAATTTATCAGGTTATGGCCGGTAAAATGTATACAAAAATGAGATTAAATGGTTGAAAGATTGTACTAATTTGTAAAATTAGTCTCGCAACCAAAAGGCCAGTGGAATGGCTTTAATAAATTAAAAAGCCGATTATGTCGATAAAAGGACATTTTAGTAAATGAATTTTTATGCAAGGCTTAAAGGAAGTGTTATGGCATAAGAAAATTCATAGATACTCTCTAGAATTAAAGGGAATTTATGGAGTAGACAAAAGAATTTTTTGAGCTCCAGAAGGCCATAAAGAAAGCCGGAGAAACGTGATCCAAGTAAATTTGGAAGAAACTTAAAGATTAAGTTTTGATCCAACGGTTAGGATCTAATCTCCCTTCTCCTCTACCACATTTGTGACACTTGGCACCTTCTAGAAGAATGAGGTAAGGATGATGCAAGAAGATGATGCAATGATGATGTAAAAGTTAACTTAAAGTTTCAAAATTGCCCTTACTATTTCTATTAGCCACGAAAGGCATTTTAGTCCATTCAAGCCAATTTTTTGGCTACAAATAGAGCATCTTCCCCTTCATATTTTCAGCCAACATGATTTTAAGAGGGGAAACTTTGCCAAAATTTAGAGAGAAAAACATAGGGGTGAAGGCCAAGAAGAAGGAACAAGATTCAAGTTTCAAGATCAAGGTATGTGATGGTTGTAACATCTGATTTGATGCCTATTTTGAACAAGTTACTCTTTGTATCTGATTCTAAAATTTGGCATGATTAAAGTACACTCTGTAAGCTTTAAGTCATGGGTAGAACAATTCATTTGGATATGTGTACAAATTTATGGTGATTTTTCAAATTTAGGGTTTGAAATTTGGAAACAGTGTTTAAGCTTTCAAAGAGTGTCGAATTCCATACAATTCTGGTACTGTTCAGCGTAGAATTGGTTCCTAAAACTATTTTTCTGTAAAGAAAACTTAAGGAGCTTTAAGTGAGACTTAGAACCACTCAGTTTTTATTTTTCTAGAATTAATTGTGAATTTTCAAAATTGAGCAAAAATTCTGGAATTTCAACGTGAATAGTACCTACGAAGCAAAATTTTCAGATTTGATCTTCTTAAATCTAAGACCATCTAAAGTGGTCCTAATTGACAAGAAATAGATCTTAAGTATGGGAAATAATGAGATTTATGTTAGAAAAGCTAGAAAAAAAAAATCCTAAAATGAAGAGAAAGAGTTGAGGTTCAAGAAAGCTAGTCTTGAACTTTATGTAATCTAGTGATTCTAATAGATTGTATGATCTTTGTGACTATGTTTAGGACCTTTGGAACATCCAAGAGGATTTTTGGTGATGTTAATTGAATGCCCACATGGTTGGAAAGTCAAGGTAGTCAAAGGAAAAGTAAGAGGAAAGCTTGAGGTGCAAGGTAGTGAACTTACCTATTGTCATTGCTTGATATTGTATGCTTGTGTGTTGCCGTGTACCTGTTATTGGAATGTTATTGTGATATGTTTTAGCTACTTTAATTGCTATTCATGATGAGTAGATTATGTCTCCATGGCCATGCATCAAGAAGTTAGCTTTGAGCATTCTAATATGTCACTAATTAACAAGAGAATAAACAAGTTACGTGTAGTGCATTAGCATCCATCTGGCATGATTAATATGTTATTGTTTGCTACTAAGATTCTTCTAAATCTCACCCCTTCCTAACCAACCATTTAGGTCAATCAATGATGGCAATAATGGCATAAGAAGCAAGGAGAAGAAAGTGGAGAATTGTTCATGTTAATGATTGATATTATTATTCAATGTGTAATTCTCCTATTATGTAATTTACGTTATGGATGCCTATAATGCCATGTAATTAATTATAATATTGATGGCATGAATGAAAGTATATGAGCAAATGGGGAAGAGAAAGGCCATGTTATGTATGCCAAAGAAATAAAAAGAATTAAAGTAAAGAGATGTTAGGGGATAAAACGTAGGTCCTGAAGCAGTGAGTTTGTAGCTCCAGTTTGACCTGCCAAACAAATGAGTTAGGTCACAAGATTTGGCAGACCCATACTACACATCCCAAGATTTAAAATGAGAGGTAGATCACCTCAATTGGATGTGTAAACAAGGAGATATGAATTTTCAAAGTTGAGGCACAGAATCTGGAAGTTCCAGATTTTACGAAATGAATAGTAATATTTATTGATTAAATTGCACGAATTGGATAGGGGTAAGTCCAATTGGATATTTTTTCCTTAAAGAGCATCAGAATAGCTTTTTGTAAAATTTTAGAACACCCTAATAGAATTTTTATGGAATTAGTTATGAATTTTTAAAGTTGGACCTGTAATCTGAAAATTAAACAGTAAATAGTAACCTGAGTAATTATGTTGAAATTTTAAATCCACAGGCTTGCGTCATGATCTACTTGAACCATAAGGCTTACGAATGCGTACTCTGAGGGGTTAAAGGTAGGACATTTCATACTTGACATTAAACTCAATTAAACCCTTTATTTCTTGATTTTTGACATAATTATTTCCTCTTTGTTTCAATCCATCTCTTGGGTCATTCTTACACAATTTTTCATGTAGAATAAAAATATCAAATTAGATTTAACAAAACCATACCCCATCCCCTTCAAGCTACTTTGGTCAAATAGGGTAGGTTTAAGTTCCAAAATTTTCATTTTTGATTCCAATAGTTTTAAACACTTTTTTCTTGGTCTTTCCTTACATAAAACCACCTTTTAAACTCATTGAAATAATCAAATCTCATTGAAACAATCTCTAACATCAAAATTACATGGTGGCCGAAATACCTCCCAGAAACCCTAAGGTTTTCTTCCAAAATTCAATCCAAATATCAATTAAACAAGCAATTCCAAAATCATATTCATGGTTTTTGTCCTTCCCTAATGCTTCATCATGGTGACTGAAAATAGGCAGCACTACACTTAAGGATTTGTCTTGAAATTTTAATCAAAACAACCCTTAAATCTAACCAAAATCAAGCCTAGACATACCTTAATGATTTTTCTTTGATTTGGAGGGTTTTAGATGCTATTTAGAAGCAAGTTTTTAATATGACATAATTTCCCCTAATTTTCCAATATTGGTTGAATTAGTATTTAGGGGCTATTTATAGAGCTTCAAATTTGACCCCAAGCCCTCCAAAATGGCACCATCTCCTGCCACCTAAGGAGTCATGTGTCCCTCATCATATGCTCCAAAATTCAGATAAAGCCAAGTGTCCCTTCTTATTTTTCTTTTAAATTTTAGGGTTAAGTTGGGTTTGAACAATTTTGTAAGGGGATGTGTGGGCAGCACAAAATTTCTAGGCCCTCTTGGCCCAATATGAAGCCCAAAATTGATTTTAAAAAAGAGAAGTATAGCCCAATCATAAGTATTAATTTCTAACCAAAACTCACTGTTTCGACTATTATTTTGAAAAATATTTCTCGGTCTCAAAAAATTCATTCCTCTCCATCAAAAATCCTCTTTTAATATAGAAAAGCCCCTTGAAAAATTTTAGAATTTATCTCTAAAATCAGGCTTTACTGATAAGATTTCGGTGATAAATATTCAAAAATTAATTCCTGCACTTTCAAGACTTGAAATCAATTTTATAAATTCAAATAAATCCTTAAATAGTTTTTCCATATTTTTTGGGGAACTATTGAGGCCTCCACATAATTAAAATAATTATTTTTGCTCAATTTTTACTATCTTTTTTGAAAAACCACTGTTTTCAGGAAATTCTGTGATAAGTTATTTTCTTGCCAATTCCACCTTCAGGGTGTCAATTAAGGTTCCAAAACCTCTAATTTACCTTTTTACCACTTTTCATGAATTTTCTACAATTTTGTCTCAAATTTTCCATTTTGCCCCTCTTGGATTGATAATTTCAAAAATATCAGTTCAGATCCTAAATGGATTTTTTGTCATGCTTGGCTTCATTTGCTAGTGCACTTTTCCTATTAGCCCTTAACTTAATTTTTCATATCCACTGTCAGGGTTTAAATTTTGTGGTATGTGACATTTCCTCCCTCCTTAATAAATTTCGTCCTCGAAATTTAAAATGTACCTCATTTGAAGAGCTTTGGATAATTGTTCTTCATATCATCTTCCTTCTCCCACGTTGCTTCTTCTTGTGGGAAGTCCTTCTGGATCACCTTGACCATTAGGATAATTATCTTGCAACGTGATATCTTCATATTCTAAGATACGAGAGGGATTTGGCTAGCACTTTTTCAATTGAGAAACATGGAAGACGTCATGTATTTGACTGAGATTAGGGGGTAGAGTCAACTTATAAGCTGCAGGTCCTATTTTTGAGAGAATTTGGAAGGGTCTAATGAATTTAGGTGTCATTTTCCTTACTTTCAATGACCTTCCTACTCCTATCATTAGAGATACTTTTAAAAATATATGATCTCAAACTTCAAAATCCAGAGGCTTCTATCGAACATCGGCATAACTCTTATGTCTACTTTGGACTTCAAGTAGCCTTTGTCTAATTATCTTGATTTGCTGTGTCATTTGTTCCACTATGTGTAGTCTATAAATTTTTCTTTCCCCTAACTTTGTCCAACATTGTGGGCATCTGTACTTATGGGCATACAATGCTTGATACAAAGCCATCAATATACAGGAGTGATAACTATTGTTGTACGCAAATTTAGCTAATGGTGGGTACTCATCCCAATTTCTTTTGAAATCCAATACATACTCTCTCAGCATATCTTCTAGCGTTTGTATTGTTCGCTTTGTTTGCCCATCTATTTATGGATGATAAGTCATACTGAAACTTAACTTAGTGCCCATTGCATGATGTAATGCTCTCTAAAATCTAAAGCGGAATCATGGATCTTTGTCTGACATGATCGTTTCTAGTACTCTATGTAATTTTACAATCTCTTTAATATATAACCTCACAAGCTTTTCTAGTTGGTAGTCCTTTTTCATTGCTAAAAAGTGAGCTGCTTTTGTCAGTTGGTCAACTATCACTTAAATCGCATCATATCCTAAAGATGTGCGAGGTAGTCCCATGATAAAATCTATCGAGATGTTGTCCCATTTCCATTCAGGAATACTCAAAGGTTATAGAGGTCCTAACAGTCTCTAATATTCTGTCTTGATTTTCTAACAAATGAGGCACTTAAATACATATTCTGTTACATCTCTCTTCATACCAGGCCACCAAAATAACTCCCTAATGTCTCAGTACATCTTCATCATACCTAGATGTATTGTGTACTTGCTTTTGTGTACCTCCCCAGAATTTACTCTTTAATACCAGTCATAGAAGGAATGTACAATCTCTCTTTGTATTTCAGTATTCCTTTTGGAGAGATCCCAAAATCTCAAATTTTATTCCACAGTACTTTAGCTTTCAAAGGATATGCTAAATAATCCCTCTTCTGGGCTTCTTCTATCGGCTTGATCAACTGTGTCTCTACTTTTATCATTTCAACCTTTCCTATCATCAACTGCATCTGACAGATAGGATTCCAATCTTTGACACTTTCAATGAGTTTCTAGTCCTTAATCATTAATGATGCTACTTGTACTGCCTTCCAACTTAATGCGTCAGTAACTACATTAACTTTCCCTAGATGGTACTTTATCTGATAGTCATAATCCTTAAGTAGCTCCATCCATCTTCTCTATCTTATGTTTAGTTCTTTCTGGCCCTCCAGGTACTTGAAATTTTTGTGGTCACAATACAGTTCAATAGTTGCCCTATACAAGTAATGCTTCCAGATCTTTAAGGAATAAACAATCGTTACCAGCTCCAGGTCATGTGTGGGGTAATTCTCTTTATGAGTTTTAAGTTGTTATGAGGCGTAAGCGACCACTCTACCTTGCTGCATCAGCACACATCCCAATCCTTATTTACTTGTATTAGTGTACACTACATATGGTAGCATAGGATCGAGGATAATTAGCATAGGAGTAGAGGTCAGATTTTACTTTAAGTCCTGAAAGCTAGCTTCACACTTTCCATCCCACACAGATGATTGATTCTTCCTGATGAGCTTGGTCAGCAGAAGGACAATTCTAGAAAAGTCTTAAATAAATCTTTTGTAGTAACCAGCCAATCTCAGAAAGCTTCAAATTTCTGTCACCGTCTTTGGTTGATTCTAATTCAGTACCGCTTCAATTTTACTTAGGTCTACCGCTACTCCTTCCCAAATAATCACTTACTTTATTCAGCCAAAATTTACATTTACTAAGTTTAGAATACAACTGCTTTTCTTTCAAGATATTCAAAACAATCCGTAAATGTTACTTATGTTCTTCTGGTGACCTTGAGTACACTAGGATATCATCAATAAAGACTATGACAAACTGATCCAAGTAGGGCTGGAAGATTCTATTCATCTAGTTCATAAAAATTATAGGTGCATTTGTCAATCCAAAAGGAATCACTAAAAACTTGTAATGCCCATATCGAGTTTAGAAAGCAGTCTTTGGTATATCTTTTGCTTTTATTCTTAGTTGGTGATAGCCTGATCTCAGGTCCATCTTAGAAAACATAGTAGCACTAACTAATTGATATAGTAAATCATTAATCCAGGGTAATAGGTATTTATTCTTGATTGTTACTTTGTTCAATTCCTGGTACTTAATGCATAATCACAAGCTACCATCTTTCTTCTTCACAAACAATACTGATACATCCCATAGAGATACACTAGGTCGAATGAAACCCTTCTCCAATAATTCTTCTAGTTGCTTCTTTAGCTCTACCATCTTATTTGGAGCCATTCGATATAAGGCTTTAGAAATTTGTCCTGTTCCCAATACTAGATCAATGGCAAATTCCACTTCTCTTTCTTGTGGTAACCCACTAATCTCTATAGGAAAAACTTCTAGAAAATCATATACAACTAGTACTTCTATAATCCCTTCTTCCACTTTAGCAACCCTATCCTAGGTATCTACTGCCTGAGCCTCTGTAATCAAATCTAACTTTACTTCTGTGTGAGGAGTTGGTTATTGAGTAAAAAGGATTAATGTTTTATTCTTACAGTCAAGGAGTATATTATGCAAGGATAACCAGTTCAAGCTAAGGATAACATTAATATCATAGACAAGTATGCATATAAGGTCCAACATAGTGCAACCATGGGCATAGCGGACAATACAGTTTAAATAAACACTAGAAGTTAAAACTTTAGCACAAATGGAAATGAAAGCACAAAGATCATACAGCAACGTGTCAATAGTGAAGTCTATGTGACACATCCTGACTTTTGGACCTAGAAGTACCAGAATTAGCCTGAATTGGATAGGCTACCTGACCTTTTTTTGCAGAAGTCCCAAAAATGAGAAAGAAAGTCAAAGCTATTCAGGCACTAAACTGTAAAATGAGAAAGTTAAGGGGGCAAACATGTAAGTAATATTGAGATTCCAGGAGAGTCTTAAAGGCCTAGAAAGAGAAAAGAAGCTAGGTACAAGCCAAAAGTTAAATTATAAGCCTCAAAGAGATGCTTTATGAGGTTAAGTCCAAGCAAGGACTAAATTGTAAATTTAGAAAGTTATGGCCAATAGAGGTAAAAATGGAAAGTATACAGAAAATTCCAGAAAAATCCTAAAAAATGGGAAATATTATCCTAAGACTCTTTTGTGAACGTTTGAGGTAATTATTTAAGATAGAAAAAGACATCAAAATTGTATGCAAAAATCAAGTTAAATAGTTAAAAGGTTATGCTAATTTATGAAATTAGTCTTGTTCCTAGAAGGCTATGGAATGGCTTTAATAAAATATAAGGCCGATTATGTCGGAAAAAAAGGGGCATTTTAGTAAATGATTTTTGTGTGAGGCTTAAAGGAAGTGTTCTGGCCTGAGAAAATTCATAGATATTCTCTAGAATTAAAAGAAGTTTATGGGATAAACAAAATAATTTTCGAAGCTCTAAAATGCACGAAAAAAATTCCGACAATTGAGACCCAAGTAAATAGAGGAAAATGTCTCAAGGAAAGACAAAAGTAATAATGGCTTATTAATGCACCATGTTGAGTAATTACAAAGGGAGAGGATTAAAGTTGCCAAGTGTTAAGGCAAGTATGGAGAGGATTTTGACTTTGGAAATGATTTTCAATTGGCATTAAATTAAAAAGGAAAAGGTGGCAAGATGGCTTAGTGTAATGACACCTCACAGTTGCATTTGTTATGGTTATTAGGATATTTTGCTTATAAATAGACACATCCTCCCCTCTTTCAAGACACTCATTTTCAGCCAAGAGGGGGAAGTTCTTGCAAATTGGTGTCTTGAAATTCAAGCAAGAAGAATGCTACTACCTTTGATCAACCAAGCTTGGATCTAAGGTTAGTAAGTTATTCTATGTTGTTTCTTGCTTTGTTTCCTTGAGTTTTATAATTGAAAATTTGGTTTCTCCCTTAAGGAAGTACTGGTTGAAATGTGATAGTTTTAGGGGAAGGAAGTTTTGATGTTAAACCTAGATAAAACACATTGATTCAAGGTTGTTTCAAGTAGTTTTGTATTGCTATTTGGAAGATTTCATGATTTGATGACCATGGGTACTATTCGACCAAGCTAAGATTTGTATCCTAGGATGTGTTTTCATAATTTTGATGCTTCCATTATGTTTAAAATGAAAAATAGTGTAGCATAAATGATAGAACCCAACTTTATGTGGTTTTCTCAAGTGTTTTCTGATGTTTTGCAACACTTTTGCCCTCATTATGCATGCATTTATATCCTTTTGATTGCATCAATCCATGCATTGCATTCTGCTGTTTAATGCTAAAAAGGGTCATTTTTCTTGGCCAAAGTATAATTACCTTAATATGTAATCAGTTAATCTTTACAAAGCTCTTTGTTGTTATTTTCAGGCAATTGGAGAAGGATCTAAGACCCAAGATAAAGCATTGAAAGAGCCACAAAGTCATAAGAGCCAAAACGCAAGATTTGGAGTGTTCTGTGTCCCCAGGTCACGACATGGTATTATGAGGTCGTGATCTAGATTCTCTTTAAGTGGAACAACACGTTTTAAAGCTAGTTCAAGACTAAATATGCCTCTATGTTTGTAGGTCGCGACATGGACTTATGAGGTCACGACCTGCACTTCTTAAGTCATGACATGATATTCTGAGGTCATGACCAAAGTGTGCTAAGTGAAGCTGTGCATTTTGAAATTGATTTTTCAGCCTCCAGACTTACCGGAGTAGCCACCATGAACCAGACACTCTCCATTCTACAGATTTGCAAAGGGATGAGCCTCAACCTTCCTCTCTTAAGTCTCTATCGATCCCATACCTCAACCCTTCATTTCTCCACCTTCTCCTACAGTTTTCCAACCCCTTTTTTAGCATTCTCACAACTAAACACACTTGGAGCGATTGTGATCACTTTGGGGACATGAGAGGCTAAGTCATTAGGCTCTAGGTGATGGAAGAAGAAGCATGAGCTCGAGGACTTAAGAGGGGAGTTTCTCAGCCTAAATCTGTGCTTAACTTTGTGTTGAACACTTCTAGATTTAGAAATTTCTACACTTATGTAAGACTTGATTTCTGATTTATAGATCTTGTGTTTAGACAACTACAATGTAATTGGATTGGATGCTGTTCAATGTTGATTCATATATATAAATATTTCAGTTTTGAATCCTTATCATCAACTGATTGTCAATGATCATTGATGATTAATGTCACATCTTGAATTTTGGGCCTAGAATTACTGAAATTAGTCTGAAATGGGTAGACTACCAGACCTTTTTTAGCAAAGGTCCCAGAGACTCCCTAAAGGGACAGAGGGATTCCTAGGGGCTAAATTGCAAAGAAAAGATTCTTAGACCAAGTAAAGACCTAATTGTAAATAATAAAAATTCTAGTCGACCAATGTTCAAAGTTATCGAAAATGGCCCAAATGTTTCAGAAAAATTCTAGAAAATTGGGAATAGGATCCCGGAGTTGATATAAGGCTAGAAATAACGAAAATGCCATGAAGTCATTCCAAGGTTTTGAGCAATTTGAGATAGTAACTTAAATTGAATTATTTAAGACATGAGATGGCCTCAAATAATTAGAAAAATCTGGAAAAAAGTAGTTGAGGAATTATCACAGATTTTAAAATTAATTCCGTCCCCAGAAAGTAACGAGGTTAGCTTTAATTAAATTTAAAACTTATTTATACCCTATCCAAGGATAATCAAAACAATCGTCTAAGGTTTGACTTTTGACTTAAGAAAAATTAGAGGAATTCCCTGTATTGAAAGGGAAAGAATGAAATCCAGAGACATATCGACGAAGTTATGAGCCAGTAGAAAAGAATTCAACAAAATTGACTCGAATTAAATATTATTTAATTAATTACGTCACTGGGGAGAGAGGGATGGGATATTCCTTTCTTTATAAGTATACCATGAGAAGATTAAGTTAACAGTCAATAGAAGGTACATTGGCAATACTCAGAAACCCAGAAGGGAGCCGGATTGGCAATGTTGAGTCCCTTAAGGGTTAAAATGGGACATTTATGAAAAATTCTCAAAAATTTCCTAAAAATAAAAAAGGATAAATTAGGGGTTTTTGAGTCATATATGATATTTTGGGAGTAAAAATAGCCCAAAATAAATTATTGTGAAATTTTTCCAAAATAGTTATGTTTGAGAAAATAGTAGAAATTGAGAATATATAATTATTTTAATTATATAAGGGCCTCAATAATTCAAAAAAAATATAAATAAATTACTTGGGAATATATGTGAATTTCTAAAATTTTTTCCAAGCATTGAAAATGAAGGAAATAATTTATGGGGAATTTACTTTTGAAATTCTATTGGTCAAAGCTTGATTTCAGAGAAAATGTGAAATAAATAGTTAGAGGTTATGAAAAATCCTCAAACTTTCCATATCTTACTTTTAGATTAAATTTTGATTTTTCATGAAAGAAAATGAATTTTTAGAGGCCCCGAGCTATTTTCCCTAATAAAGGCCTAAAAGGAGAAAATCGGGTAAAGGATTGTGGTTGGGATTAAACTAAGTTAATCCCATTGCTTCCTAACCGGATTTGGGGGACTTAGTTAGTCTAAAGAATCAGAGAATTTCGTGCTCCCTAGCCCATGCACATGGCCAAGTTGGTTGGATAAGGTTTAATCATGACTTTGCAAAATATCTTAAGTAAGCTTGGGAAATAAACTTGCATATGTGGCTGATTGTTTCCCTTCCACTTGGTTCAAAATTTTGAAGATATTTTGGGCAGAAAAATGCTGACTAAGAGGAGAGAAGAAGGGCAGCACACGTGGCAAATTTCATGGCAAGAAAGAAAAGAAATCAAGGGCTAAGATTAAGCCACCCAAAATTGAAACCAATAGCCAAGATTCGTTTAAGTTTTTAATAAATATCTCTTCCCCTCACACTTGCAACATTTTCGGCCAAGGGAGAGAAAGGGGAGAGGAGATCGAACAACAACGAGGAAGAAGAAGAAGATGAAGAACAAGAGGTCCCAAGCAAATCCAAGCTCTAATTCAAGGTATGTTTATGGATTTGAATGTAGTTTTCATCCCCCTTGCTATTTATGAGCTTGGTAAGTGATTTGGTTAGATTTTTATGGTTGAAACCCTATAAGGGAGGTGCCGCATGAAATTCAAAGAATAAGGGAAAGATGAAATTGATGTTCAAAACATGTTTAAAAGCTTGAAAACAACAAGAATCAAGTGGTTTGATATTGATTCTTGGAGAAATCCAAGTTCCCCTTTCATTTGTGTATATTTCTACCATGACTGGAAATTCATGATGGGTCTGGAATTTGATGATTTTGATGCTTCCAATAAGTTTAAATGATGACTTTGTGTAGGAATATATGTAGAAAACATGTTTGGAAGCATTAGAATTGAAAATGGAAATTTTGGACATAAAGCACCTACGTTTCGGTCAAACTAGAATAGGGGGAAGGAGTTGGATTTTGATTATTTTGAGCTTGGAAATGGATTCTATATGCAAAAATATGTGGAAATAATTTTAGGATGATTAGAATTAAAACTCAAAAATTAGAATTCAATTATATTCAAGAAAGAACCAAGTAAGAAATAGGTTGGTGTCTTGATTCTAATGAATGTTTGGCATTATGTATTGATGTGTTTAGGACTTTGGAACATCCAAGAGGATGTGTGGAGATATTGACCGAAAATCTATAAGGTTGGAAAGACAAGGGAATCAAAGGAAAAGTAAGAGGAAAGTTATGTCACAAGGTAGTGAACTTACCTATATTGTGTGCTTTATATGTATGCTTGCATGATATACTTGTGATGTCATAATGTGACTAAGCCATAATGAAATGTTTCCAAAGTTAAGTGTAAACTTATGTTATGTTATGCCTTGGAAATATGTTATGAAAGCATGTGATGTTTGGCTTACTTTCTATGGCATCGATATGTTAATGTTATGATAACATGTCATGCATTTGCATTATGTCTTGCATGCTTATTGTAACATCTAGACTTTTAGGCTAGAAGTTCCAAAAATAGCCTAAATTAAATAGGTTACCAGACCCCTGTGAGCAGAAGTCCCAAAGATGAGAAAGGAAGTTAAAGCAGTTTCAGGGACTAAACTGCAAAGTAAAAGTTTTCAAGGGCTCGAGTATAATTAAGGTTAGAGGCTCCAGTAAAGTCTCGAAGGCCCAAAAAGAGAAAAGAGGCTAGATACAGGCCAATGGGTAAGTTAGAAACCTCAAAGAGATGGTTCTATGAGGTTAGGCTTAAGCAGGGGTAAAACCCTAAATTCAAAAAGTTATGACCAGCAAGGGCAAAAATGGAAGAGTGTACAGAAAATTCCAAGAAAATCCCAAAAAAATGGGAAATAATATTCTAAGACTCTTCTATAAAGAGAAAAAGATGAAAATACCCCTGAGGCAGCTTAAATGGAATTTATGAGGTTGTGACCGGTAAAAAGTATACCGTTTGAGGTAATTATTTGAAATAGCAAGAGACCTCAAAAGTGTATACAAAAATGAGGTTAAAGGGTTGAAAGGTTGTACTAATTTATAAAATTAGTCTGCAACCAAAAGGCCAGTAGAGTGGCTTTAAGAAATTAAAGAGCCGGTTTTGCCGATAAAAGGGTATTTTAGTAAATGAATTTTATGCAAGGCTTAAAGGAAGTGTTATGGGCTAAGAAAATTTATAGATACTCTCTAAAATTAAAGAGAATTTATGGATCTGACAGAAAATAATTACAGAGGCCAGAGCACTGTAATTAGAGAAAAGAAGTCAAACCCGGAGTAAAAGTGCACCGATAAAGTATTAATCAGAGTCTTGCACTTTACTTGGGCCACAAGTCGCCACTTGTCAAGCCTTTAATGGATGGTAATTAAAGCTTTCCAAGTGTGAAGCTACCAATGGAGAGGATCTTGACTTTGGAATTTAATTACATTATGATTTAAGTTAATTAAGAGAGAGGATTAAGATTAAGTAGGCTAATGACACTTGGCATAACATTAATGATGGTTGGTGGGATATTTTGTACACATTAATGAGCTCATCTCTCCCCTAAATCAGATGGGAATTTCGTGCAAGGCATGAAGAGAGGGAAAAAGAGAGAGTTTTGAGGGAAAACCAAGAGAAAGGCATCAACTTTGGTCATACAATCAAGCTTCAAGGTGAGTTCTTGGCTCTAGATGTGTTCTTGCCTTGGTTTCTTTCTCTTTTATGGTTGAAAATATGTCTTCTCTCCCTTTTGATGGCTGGTCGAAATGGTTGATGAGTGGGGAAGGGAGTTTGGTTGTTAGATCTTGCTAGAACACCTCAAAGTATGGTAGATCCAAGTGGATCTATGTGAAAATTGGAAGAATTACGTGCTGATTTGATGGATTTTTCCAATTATTTACTGTTCATATGTGGTTCTGAAATTTGGCATGCTTAAAGTACACTCTATGAGCTTTAAATCCATGGGTAGAACACTTTATTTGGATATGTGTACGATTTATGGTGATTTTTCAAAGTTAGGGTTTGAAATCTGGAAACAGTGTTGAACTTTTGGGAGATTGTCGAGTTCCGTACAATTCTGGTACTGTTCTGAGTAGAATTGGTTCCTGAAACTATTTTTCCTTTAAATTTAACTTAATTAGCTTTCGGTGAGACTTGGAATCACTCAATTTGGAGTTTTCTAGATTTAATTATGAATTTTCAAAGTTGAGCAAAATTTCTGGAGATTCTGCGTGAACAGTACCCGCGAACCAAAATTTCCAGATTTGATATTCTTGAATCTAAAGCCATCTAAAGTGGTCCTAATTGATAGGAAATAGATCATAAGGATGTAAAATGATGAGATTTATGTTAGAAAAGCTAGAAAGAAAACCCTAAGACTAAGAGAAAGGGTTGAGGTTCAAGAAAGCTAGTCTTGAACTTTATGTAATCTAATGGTCCTAATGGATTGTGTCATCATTATGGTTATGTTTAGGACCTTTGGAACATCCAAGAGGATGTTTAGTGATGTTGACCGAATGCCCACATGGTTGGAAAGTCAAGGGAGTCAAAGGAAAAGTAAGAGGAAAGCTTGAGGTGCAAGGTAGTGAACTTACCTATTGTCATTGCTTGATATGGTATGCTTGTGTGTCGCCGTGTACATGTTATTTGCATGTTGTTGTGACATGTTTTAGCTGCTGTAATTGCTATTCATGATGAGTAGATCATGTCTCCATGGCCATGCATCAAGAAGTTAGCTTTGAGCATGCTAGTATGTCACTAATTAACAAGAGAATAAACAAGTTGCGTGTAGTGCATGAGCATCCATTTAGCATGATTAATATGGTATTGTTTGCTACTGAGATTCCCCCGAATCTCACCCCCTCCCTAACCAACCATTTAGGTCAATCAATGATGGGCACTAATGGCATGAGAAGCAAGGAGAAGAAGTGGAGAATTATTAATGCTAATGATTGATGTTATTATTCAATGTATAATTCTCCTATGTTGTAAGTTATGTTATGAATGCCATTACTTCAATGTATATGCTTAGGATGTTTATGGCATGAATGAAAGTATATGAGATGAATGAGAAAGATTAAGCCCATGCTATGTATGTCAAAGAAATAAAAATAATTAAAGTAAGGAGATATTAAAGGATAAAACGTAGGTCCTGAAGTAGTTAGTTTTGAGCTTCAGTTTGACCTATCAAATGAATGAGTTAAATCACGAGATTTGGCAGACTTATAGTGCACATCCCAAGCTTCAAAATGAGTGGTAAATCACCTCATTTGGATGTGTATACAATGAGATATGAATTTTCGAAGTTAAGGCGCAGAATCTGGAAAGTCCAGATTTTACCAAATGAATAGTAATTTTAATCCAATAAACTGTACGTTTTCAGTGAGGATGAGTTCAGTTGAATATTTTTCCCTTAAAGAGAATTGAAAGAGCTTTCCGTAGAATTTTGGAACACCTCCATACGATATTTTAGAATTAGTTATGATTTTTCAAAGTTGGACCTGTAATCTGAAAACTGGACAGTGAACAGTAATTTTCCGAAAATTAACGTCCAAATTGAAATTTTTAAGCTTAAGACCATCCAAAGTGGTCTGGAATGGTTCTAAATGAACGCTAAGGTATTATATAAGTAAGGTGTGACACTTATGGGTAGTGTCTGCTAGTGAGACTCTTCCAAATCTCACCCTCCCTTAACAACCCCTAATAGGTGCTACAAGCTTGAAGGAAAAATCAAGAAGTGAAAGTGCAAGATAAAGGGAAGAAACCAAGCATGTCTTATGTTTCCGTAACATGCTATGTTATGCAACTATTATGTTAGTTGATGTTATAATCATGTCATGTATATTCGATGATGTTTAAAATGTTTATGGTATATAAGATGGCATGAGATTATGTATGGAAATAGGATATGCAATGACAACATGGGAAATGCGAGAAATGAATTTATTTGAAAGTGTTGAATTAAGTTAGGGAATTAGAGAGTCCCTATATGAGCCACAAATTGATACCAAAGATGAGATAGAGCAAATGAACAAATTTTTCCATGAAATTTAATGAGTATTTATAGCACATCCTGAGTTTTAAAACAAGTGGTAGGTCACATGAAATGGATGTGTATGCTAAGAGTTATGGCTATTCAAAGTTGAGGCAGGACTTCTGGAAAACACTGTTTTGACCAAATGAATAGTAATTTTTGATGAATAAACTTTATGAATTGGTAAGGTTTAAGTCCATATTGTTAATTTTTCCCTGTAGAGAATTGAAAGAGCTCTATGTGAAAATTAGAACCACTTTGTTTTGATTTTTCCAAAATTATTTATGATTTTTCAAAGTTGGCCTCCAAATTCAGGAATGTGCAGTGAACCATGACCGTATAAGTCAAACTTTAAAATTTGATTTTCTAACCTCAAGGCCAACGAATGTGGTTCCAAATGCTTCCATATAATGCACTAAAGTGTATAAAAGTAACGTGTGACAATTAACCAGTTTACTTGGTATTCTATGGTTGTTAATTGACAATCTAAGGGCATTTGCATCATCTATTTATCTATACTCTAAGTGGTTTTTAACAATGTTTTAAGACATGTTAATCAACATTGATTAAAGTGAGTTTTCATTAATTTAAACGTTGGATCCAAGTGATTACTTGGGGTTTTTATCAGACTTAGAGATTTCCACAACTCCCAATCAATTTAAGAGCAATGATAGCTGAGTTTTTATCACCAAGAGTCTATCCCATCATACCTGTCACATTTAACAATATGATAATTAGGAATAAGAAATATTTCTAAACAATTAGAAGTTCTGGTCCTGGAAGTATAATATCAATCACTTCGCAGCCACCCGATGCATCTACTATAGTCAAAAATGATGAGGAGAAATAGAAGAATTTTGGTTGAAAATGATTATTATGATTTTCCAAGCCAATTATGAAAATTTGGCTAATTAAGAAAAATTGGTCAAAAATAATTATGAAAAAATATTTCTAAGTCTTGGAAAATTAAGAAAAAAATAAGGATAATATCTTTTTAGAATTATATGGGATTATAAAATTGGTTTTATGACCAAATTACCCTTAGAGAAATTACAAAGGAATTTAAGGGTAATTTAGCCTAATTTAAGGGCTTTTATTTGGAAAATTTCAAATAAATATTTTTAAGGAGAATAAAATTCCAAGAAAATTGTGATGATACCCCAAGGAATTATAAGAGATTATGAAATTAAAAGAGGACTCTCAAGTATCCATGATTTTTCCTCATTCCTTTGAAAAGTGGAAAAATCAATAAAAAGAAGGAAATTAGTTTTCCTTTTTATTCAACTATTGGAAATTTAATTTTGAGAAAAAGAGAGAAATTTGGGAAGATAAAAATGAGAAGAATAAATTATGGATATAATAGAAAATAATTACAAAGGTCAGAATACTGTAATTATAGAAAAGAAATTAAACCCGAAGTCAAAGTGCACTGATAAAGCAAAGACTAGAGTCTTGCAATTCAAATGACTCACAATTGGCCATGTATCAAGTTCCTAATAGAGAGGATTTGAGTTTGCCAAGTGTCACTCCTCAAATGGAGAGGATTTTGACTTTTGGTAATTAATTTCTTTTGGAATTAGTTAATTAAGAAAGAGAAACTAAGACAAAAAGGGTAATGACACTTGTAACTTTATTTATGATGGTGGTTGGGATATTTTTGGTTCATTAAAGGAGCTCTCCCACCCCTATTTTCAGATTATTATTTTGGTCAAGAGTGAGCAAGAGAGAAAAGAGAGAACTTGTAGGAGAAATTAAGAGAAAGCTATCAACTTTGATCATCTAAGCAAGGTTTAAGGTTAGTTTTTAGTTCTAAGTTGTGCCTTGCTTTGTTTAGTTGAGTTGTATAGTTAGAAATTCATGGTTCTCCCCTTTTTCATGTGTTGGCTGAAACATGTTTATGGGAAGGGAAGAAGTTTTGGTGGTCCAACATGTTAGAACACTTCAAAGCATAATAGTGGTTACAAGTAGTTATAGGTTGTTTTTGAAGTGTTCTCTTTGTTGTGTTGCACGAAGACCATTTTGGCCAAGGCAAGAACTAGACCCTAGGGTGTGTTTTTCTTTGTTTTTTTTTTTATGCTTCATTGTGTTCAAAATGGAAAATGATGTAGGATAAACCTAAAGAACAAAGGTTGAAAGCATTAAAGCCAAAGTTGTAATTTTTAGAAAATGAACCCTATGGTTCGGCCAAGCTGAAATTGGAAGAGGGAGTTTTATTTTCTTAAATCCAAGCACATATTTGGAATCTAGATAAAAAAATAATGTACAAATAATTCAAGAAGAAATTATTAGGGTTTAATAGACAAAACTCTAAAAATTCAAGAACAAAGATGGAAGCTTTAAAAAGGGTTTAAGAGTTCTTGAGTTATATTGTTGATTTTTATATGGATTGGTTGATGATTTTTGCTGCCCTTTTTGTGGTTGATAATGCTAGGGTTGACATTTGTGAAGGAAAAGAAGAGAAACAAAGAAAGCTCAAGTCTTTGGAGTAACGTAGCAAGTTGAACCTCACTACACATTAACTTTGCATTGTTGATTATTACATGATTAATTGCTATTATGTGGATGAACTCTCTTGATTGTGTTGTGGCTGCTCTGTGCACTTTCTTGCTTTGGCCTTGGCATGATTGAGTTTACCAAATGATAAGCATGCTAGTTCACTAATAGTAGTTAATGTAGTTATGCATAATAATGATGTTTGTTGATGATATAGTTGGTTAATTTGCTATTAGGATTTCAATGAAATCTCATCCCTAAATGCAATCTAACATTTTAGGACCTAAAACTTCCAAGGGCAAGCTACAGATTGAAGGTTAAATTATGGTGTCAAACCATAGAAATTCATGGACTTTTGGTTATGTAAATATTCAACTTTGGCAGTGCTGTAAACCTATTGACACCACCAACTTTAAGCGATGTTTTGGTCAACCTCTTAAAAGCTTTTAATCACAAAATTTAGCATGATTGTAGATCATGTTCTGTGCTTCATTTTGATAGCTAATACATTAAAAATTTCCAACTACACGATTTTTAATGATTTTTCAAATTTAAGGTCTAGAGTCTGAAAAAAGAGTTTTTGCCAAATGGACAGAAGTGATTTTCATAAAAACCTGACACTTTTTCAAATAGAATTGGTTTACAAGATTATTTTTCCCTGAAATATCATTTAAAGATCTTTTTATAGAATTTTGAACCACTCCATTTTGAGTTTTCTAGATTAAGTTACGAATTTCCAAAATTGGGTCAGAAAAATTGGAATTTTACCTGATGAACAGTAAAAATCCGAAAATCAATATTTTTGTGATAAATTGAGTCCAAGACCATCCAATGTGGTCTAAAATGGTTTTAATTGAATCTAAGTCGATACAATAGTAAGGTGTAACAATACCTTCCCTTTAATCCAAAGCATACCTTCATTTATTTAAAAGACCAAAAAGATTTACTTCTTTATACTTTACATTTAATACACCACTTTTTGAACAATTAAACCCTTATTTTCTTTACCCAAATCAATAAGTTTTTGATAACTAGTCTAATCTAGTTTTTCTAACAAAGTGCTCCTCGAGAAGAATGATTGGTTGTGTCCTATACTATATTATCTGATGCAATCACAATCTTGATGACCTGGAAAGTGACATTCTGGTCCAATCAATAAACCTAAAGAATAAACATTGGAAGTATTGGAATTAAAGTTGGAATTTTTGGATTTCATGAACCCCCTATTCGGCTAACACTAATTCTTAGGGAAGGAGTTTTCTTTTCATGAATCCAAGTTCATATTTGGATTCCTTGAGCAAAATTGTGTAGGATTGGCCTTAGAGAACAATTGTTACAAAGCTAGAACACTAATCTAAAAATTTAGAGAAAATGTTAAGTTCAAGAGAGCTAGCCTTGAACTTTATGTAATCTCTTGGTCCTAATAGATTGTGTGATCAATGTGGTTATATTTAGGACCTTAGAACATCCAAGAGGATGTTTGATGATGTTGACCGGAAGCTCTTATGATTGGGAAGTCAAGGTAGTCAAAGGAAAAGCAAGAGAAAGCTTGAAGTATAAGGTAGTAAACTTACCTATTATCATTGCTTGTTGTTGTATGCTTGTGTATTGATATGTATATGATGTTTGAATGTTGTTGTGGCATGTTTTGGCTACTATAATTGCTATTTCTGATGAGTAAATTATGCATCCATGGCCATCCATCAAGGAGGTAGTACTAAGCATACTAATATGTCACTAACTAACAAGAGAATAAGCAAGTTGTGTCACACCTTCATTTTAAACCCCGTTATATGTCATTTGGAACCATTTGGAGTTGTTGTACAACGCTCAAAGTAGGTGAAAACCAAGATTTAAAATGTTGATTTTGGTTACTATTCATGTAACCCCTAAAAATAAGGTCAATTTTGAAAAATGATAACTAAATGTAGAAAAATCAAAATGGAGTAGTTCTAAGTGTCACGTGAAACTTATAAAATGCTCTACATAGGAAAAATATTCATAGGTATCAATTCCTCACAAATCAATACCAGTTTCCACGCAATTATGTACTGTTCATTTGGTAAATTCTAGGATTTCTAGTATTTTTGCCCAAATTTGGAAGGGCATAGCTCTTTGCACACAATTACAAATTTAATGATCTACCATTTGATTTAAACCTAAAAATATGATCTATAAGTTTTCCAAATTTCAAGTCCAGATTCAAACATTTGCTATTTCTTTCGTATGTACCAAGTTTGGTCCTTTCTAGGAAAAGTTCATCCCCTAACTACACTTGTTTTAGTTCTTTCTTAACCTTTGACCCATCCTTAATCATTTGAAACTTAATACATACTTGAACATACATTCTACTATACTTTCACATGTTTAAACATAGGCATACGTGCTTGGTTCCATTAGGAGCTGTTATCTAACAAACATTTCCAAAATCATAATACTACATAACAAGTTCCAAAATTTACACTAGGGTATATTAATTGTTCATTAGGCCTCCGGGACAATTTCCTTACCTTTGCCCTTGTTTGAACTTCCTCCTAGATGGTGTTAAACATAAGAGTGGGATTTCAAAGAAATCCCAGTAGCACAGAATCACAATTATCATGCATTCATGCAAACACTACGTGCAATGCTTTTGTGCATTTATCTTGTTTATGTGTTCATGCTTTTATGCCATGGAAAGTAAGCTATCATACACATATTCAGTGGACATAATGCCAAGGCAACATAATTCAAATATTGCAATCAATATCTGCAATAAAGCTTAGTCACATCATGGCACACGTTGCACACACACACATTAACACATCAATATAAGTAAGAAAGAAATCAAAATGTAATTCAATGCTACCTTTTGGTAGGTCCTTGATTTCCTTTAAGTTCAAGATGTTTTCTTGAGGATTTGGCAAGGTACGTATCAAACAAACACCAATGCCAATCATTCAAGATGGTCGAACACCTCCCCTTAGGTTCATAAATTTCCACATTTGATTTTGATGAATTTAAACATACTTCCATAGCATAATCCCATACAAAATAACATCTTAAATCCATTGGAACCATTAAAACTTATTGAAACAATTCCTACCCTTGAGTTCTTGAGTTGGTTGAACTGAGTAGTCATGGGTCCTAGGGAAATTTCTTCCATAACCCAATCGAAACAGCACCAAACATCAACAACACAAGCTCATAATTCAATTTGCTATCCTCTCTTAGAACCTCCAGCAAAACAGAAATGGAACAGCACTTTCCCCTCAATTTAAGTCACAATTTGTTCATTGAAAATGCATCAAATTAAAGCCTAAACATACCTTAAGGAGTCTTGGATTAAATCTTGATGATTAGTCTTGGATTGGAAGTGGTTTGAAGGGTGTTTGGAAGTCAAGAAAAATTTGTACAGAACCTCTCCCATTTTTCCAGATTTTTGCACGAATTTTGGGTGAATTATGGAGGTATTTATAGACATCATTTGCTGCCCCAAAACCTGCCCTTGGGCAGCTATTTCTGCCCCAAAATTAAGTGCATAAGTCGGCCAAAATGAGTGGGCAATCCTAGCCACACATGCTTTGACTCAAATTTCTAGAGAGTTGATCCAATAGTTAAAAATTTGCCCAGCACATAAGCTAGCTGTTCTGGTCATGATTGGCATGAATTTGGGCCTTTTTGGATGCTAACTAATTGGTAAAAACTGATTGGGAAGCAATGGAATTGGTTAGGGTAATTTTAAAAATCATTTGGTCACATAATACCCAATTTCTTGTCCCCTATTAGGAAAAATAGCTAAGGGCTTCAAAAATTCCATTTCTTGTCATGATAAATCCCTATTTATTCCAAAAGTATGATATGGAAGTTTTGGGAATTTTGTAAGACCTTAGGTATTTATTTCACATTTTCTCCGAAATTGGGTCTTTATTGACAGGAATTCAAAATTAAGTTCTCCATAAATTATTTCCTGCATTTCCAATGCTTGGAAACAATTTTATAAATTCAAATATATTCTTAGGGAGTGTATCCATATTTTTCCTTGAATTTTTGGAGTCTTTAGGTAATTAAAATAATTATATCACTTTCATTCCCCTTTATTTTTCCCTATTTTCCCAAATATAATTATTTTTTGCAATTTTCACCAAAATTTATTTTGGGCCACTCTCACTTCCATAACATCATAGGTGATTCAAAAACCCTTAATTCCCCCTTTTTCTATTTTTAGGGAATTTTTGAGGACTTTTCTCAAAATTACTGTTTTGCCCCTAGGGAGCCGATAAATCGTTTCATCCCATTTTGGGTTTCCATGCTTTACTCACACCTTATGCTTATCAATCATGTCTCATTTCTCACATTCCCATTACTTGGGCTTCAATTTCTGGGATGTTACATTTTCCTCCCCCTTAAAATAAATTTCATCCTCGAAATTTAAAATATACCTTATTCAAAGAGTTCAGGATAATTATTTTTCATGTCATCTTCCTTATCCCAGGTTGCTTCTTATTGTGCTAGATTCTCCTAGATGACTTTAACCATTGGGATGGATTTTCGCTGCAGCTCTTGGCGATCAATGATCTTTGCTGGTTTGATCTCCTAAGTTAGGTTATCTCGCAGTGCAATATCTTCATATTCCAAAACATGAGAGGGATCTGACTGATACTTCTTTAGCTGGGATACATGGGAGACATCATGTATCTGACTAAGGTTCAAGGGTAGGGCTACTTTATATGCCACCAGTCCTACCTTTGACAGAATCTGGAGAGGTCCGATGTATTTTGGTGACAACTTCTTTGATTTCGAAGACCTTCCTACTCCCGTTGTTGGAGACACCTTCAAGAACACATGGTCTCCTATATCGAAGGTCAAAGACTTTCACCGAACGTCCGTATAACTTTTCTGTCTGCTTTGGGCCGTTAGTAGTTTCTGTCTAATCGACCTTGTCCTCTCAGTTGTTTGCCCGACTAGGTCTAGCCCATATAGCTTTCGCTCCCCTATTTCTATCCAACACAGTGGGGATCTGTACTTATGACCATACAAAGCTTCATATGGAGCCATCTGTATACTGGAGTGATAACTGTTATTGTAAGCAAATTCTGCTAATGGTAGATAGTCATCCCAGTTACCTTTGAAATCCAACACATAGGCTCTCAACATATCTTCTAGTGTCTGTATGGTTTGCTCTGTCTGACCGTTCGTCTGTGGGTGATACGCTGTACTGAAGCTCAGCTTGTTGCCCATTGCTTACTGCAGTATCTTCTGGAATCGACATAGAAACAAGGATCTCGGTTGGATACAATCGACTTTGGCACTCTATGTAATCTCACAATTTCTTTGATATATAACTTGGCAAGTTTTTCTCGTTGGTAATCTTTCTTCATTGCCAGAAAATGGGCGGACTTCGTTAATTGGTCAATAATCACCCATATCGCGTCATATCCAGATGAGGTACAGGGTAATCCCATGATGAAATCCATGGAGATACTATCCCATTTCCATTTCGGAATATTTAGAGGATGTAAAAGCCTTGACGGTCTTTGATGCTCCGTTTTGACCTTCTGGCAAGTGAGGCATTTAGATACATACTCTGTTATGTTCTTCTTCATGCCAGGCCACCAGAACATACGTCGGAGGTCCTGGTACATCTTTGTCGTTTCTGAATGTATCGTATATTTGCTTTTATGTGCCTCGTCCAGCAACTGTTGTTGACAGATTTAAGAACATATACCCGTTCCTTGTATCTTAATAGTATGTCTGATGACGCCTTTATCGCGTCATCTTCAGCCTTTGCTAGCTTAATCCAAACTCTATCAGCTATCAAATCGCTCTTTTGGGCCTCTCTGATTTGTTCTATTAGCTGGGCTTCTGCTCCTATCACTTCTACTTTTCAGGGCCATTAATTTCATATGAGAAAGAGGTTCCCAATCTCTAACATCTTTGATGAGTTTTCGTTCTTGAATATTTAGAAACGCTACTTGTACCACCTTTTGGCTTAAGGTGTCAACTACCACGTTAGCCTTACCCGGATGGTATTTTATCTGGTAATCATAATTCTTGAGCAACTCCATCCATCGCCGTTGTCTCATGTTTAGTTCTTTTTTATCTTGCAGGTACTTGAGACTTTTGTGGTCACAATATAGTTCGAGGGTTGCCCCATATAAATAATGCCTCTAGTTTTTTAAGGCATAAACTATTACAGCTAATTCTAAGTTGTGAGTGGGATAATTCTCTTCATGAGACTTTAACTGTCATGAGGCGTAGGCGACTACTCGTCCTTACTGCATTAATATACACCCTAATCCTTGCTTGCTAGCATCAGTATATATAACATACGGTAGGGTTGGATCGGGAATTATCAGCACAGGGGTCAAGGTCAGCCTTCGTTTTAGCTCTTGGAAACTAGCCTCACATTTATCATCCCACACGAATTGCTGGTTCTTACGTGTAAGTTTAGTCAGGGGCTATGCAATTCTTGAAAAATCTTTAATAAATCTTCTATAGTAGCTTGCCAATCCCAGAAAGCTTCGTATTTCTGTTACTGCTTTTGGTTGCTCCTAGTTCAGAACTACTTCCACCTTACTGGATCTACTGCTACTCCATCTTGGGTAATCACATGACCTAAGAACTTTACTTCATTTAGCCAAAACTCACACTGACTGAGTTTGGCATATAGTCGTTTCTCCTTTAAAATACTTAAAACAATCTGTAATTGCTGTTCGTGTTCTGCTGGTGACTTGGAATATACTAAGATATCACCAATGAAAACCACTACAAATTGATCTAGATATGGCTGAAAGATCTTGTTCATGTAATCTATGAAAATCGTAGGGGCATTTGTTAATCCGAAGGGCATTACCAAGAACTCGTAATGCCCATACCGTGTTCGAAAAGCGGTCTTTGAAATGTCCTCTACTTTAATCCTCAGTTGATGGTAACCTGTTCTCAAGTCATTCTTAGAGAACACTGTGGCACCAACTAGTTGGTCTAGCAAATCATTTATTCTAGGTAGTGGGTACTTGTTTTTAATCGTCACTTGTTGAGCTCCTGGTAATCAATACATAACCTTAGGCTATCGTCCTTCTTACGGACGAACAAGACGAGTGCTCCCAATGGTGACATACTAGGCCGGATAAAATTCTTTTCTAATAGCTCCTCTAACTGCTTCTTTAATTTTTCCATTTCATTTGGAGCCATATGATAAGGGGCTTTGGAAATTGGCCTGCTCTAGGGACCAGGTCAATTGCAAACTCTACCTCTTGCTCTAGAGGTAACCCGCTAATTTCCGTCAGAAAGACTTCCAGAAAATTGCATACCACGACTATCTCTATTATGCCTTCTTCCACTTCTGCATGTACAGAGAAGAATACCACGTACCCCTGACAACCATGTCTCAGGCAATCCTCGGCTTAGGCTCCCGTGATCAAGTTCAGTTTCACCTCGGTACAAGGGGTTAGCTTATGGGGAGGAAAAATCAAAGTCTTATTCTTACAGTCAAGGAGTATATTATGGGTAGACAGCCAATTCAGACCAAGTATCACGTCAATCTCATGAAAAGGCATACATATTAGGTCAAGTGTAGTGCAACAGTGGGCATACCGGACAATACAATATAGGCAAACATTAGACGTATAAACTTTAGTGCTCGTAGGAGTAGCCACACATAGATCATATAATAATGTGGTAACAGCAAGGCCTATGTGCTTCACGCATTCATATGAAACAAAGGAGTAGCTAGCACCCGAGTCAAACATAGCATGCACAAGGTAATCATTAACTTGAATCGTACCTTGTATCATCTGAGGCAACTTATTAGCCTCTTCCCTTATGAGGGCAAAGACCCTCTCTTGAGCTTGGGGCCTTGAGCTATGCACATTAAGAGAGCACTCCCTTATATAGTGTTCTGGCTTGCCGTATCAGAAGCACACATTTTGACCCATAAAATATGGTCGATCTCCATGGTTTTTACCACAGGTGTTGCATTCCTTGGTCTAGCGCGTAGTGCTATTTCCTCTTTGTCTTAATCCTCCTCCTCGCTTAGACTTCTTGGAAAACATAGGCTTTCGCCTCTTCTTATTTCCTCTGGAGGAAGTCCCCTCTAGCTCGCCCCCTGTTACTGGTCCTTCTGGTCTAGGAGCGGCCCTGACTAGTACCTTGTGGTTCAGGCTACTTTCAGTAATCCGACAGGCTTCTACTGCGTGATTGAACTTTTCAAGTTGTCGTAGGGCTACCTTCTCCCTCAACTCCTGCCTTAGTCCCCTTACCATTTTCTCTGTTTTCCACTACTCATCATTGCAGAGTTGGAGGTAGTTAGAGTAACAAGAGAGCCTTATGTACCTGTCTAGGTACTCATCAAAGGACTCTTAAGGACCTTATTAAATCATTAGAAATTCTACCTCCTTTTCGTCTCTTACTAACAGTGGGAAGTATTTCAAATTAAAGTGTTCCTTGATCACTTCCCAGGTAATAGGAGTTGCATTCTCCTGGAGGATCATCTTGGTGTTCTTCCACCAGCGATCAGCTTCGCCCTTCAGTTTATAGATAGCCATTTGAGCTTTTCTCTTAGAGGAACATTCAAACACATTAAAAATCTTCTCTAGCCGAGTAATCCAATCCTCGGCCACTTGGACATTCAATGTCCCTATAAAGCTCGGGGGATTCTATGCACTGAATCGTTTGATCCACTACCTCAGTGAATCAGGATCCTGCAGGTCACACCTACTCAATTACTGGCTCTTGGGGTTAAGCTAGTTGTGGTGCCTTGGCCACTCTTGGCCCAGCCTGTTGCAGCTATGTTATCGTTGCTGTCAATATGACTGTTATGGCAGCATCGCGTTCCTGGTTTTGGCGGGCTTGGGCTGCCTGAATTTCTTGTATCACCTTCTGCTGTTCCTCCAATCAGTCCATAACCAATTGAATTGGGTCAATGGGAGGTTCTCTTACTGCCTCCCTTAGTTGTGTTTCTCTTCAGGTTCTCATCATTTTACTTAACTTGTTACTACAAGAGGAATAGAGGAATAAAATTATTACTTAGTCATCAAAATATTTTATACTAAGCTATGCTTCATATTTGTACATAGATAGGTTTCAGGTATAAGCATCCAAAACATAAATCATCCAAGTCACATATACAGTCATCTACTCAAGACATGGGAGAGAAAGGAAAATAAGAAGTAACAAAAAGCTCGAGTTCATCTAGGATCTGATTAAAGCTTTCATAGGTGCCTTGCTTGGAACGGTCACTAACCAACTAAATCTGATCCTGCCAAACAGGGGTCCTTGGCAAAGTGTCAACTAAGGCCTGTACCCACATCTCCTCATCTATCTTTCCCTTGTCCTGGTCGACGATATCACCACGTAACAGGCATATGTAGTAAAAATAGTCCATATAAATATACCTATACTGGTTCTGGAAGATGTCAATTTATCTCCCCAACTCACAGAGCTCCTCAAAAATAGTCTGATAGGTGTGCAGCTCCTTCGTGACTAACTACTGCCTCTTCTTCGGAGGCAGGTCCTTCTCCAAGATCTTATCATGGCACACTACTCCAAGAGGCTGTGGCTTCGTCCCACTGGGGCTCGCTTTGTTCGAGTTAGGTTTAGGCCCCACAATGCTCCCGACATCACCATCCTCTAACCTTTTGCTACTGTTGGAGTCTACCTTGGGAACTATATCTTCTACCTCCTAGAGAGCCTGATAATATCCAAGTGGTGGAGTCGAGTCATCGGGGTCAAGAACATGTAGGTGGTACCAGTCCGAGTACGGTTCCCCTGGCTCTCTCTGATCAACTGTACCCCCAGGAGAATCATGCTCACAACAAGCTATATCCTGCATCAAGGTTAGCCAATGCACACCTTTCATGACGTAACACATCACACATAATCAAATATGTATTATCCTAATACATTACCATACTGAACAGTACATATAAAAGCCAGTCTAAAACCTTTGCTCTGATACCAAAGATGTCACACCTTTATTTTAAACCCTATTATACATCATTTGGAACTATTCGGAATCCTTACACGACACTCAAAGTAGGTAAAAACCAAGATTTAAAATTTTGATTTCGGTTACTATTCATGTAACCCCTAAAAATAAGGTCAACTTTGAAAGATCATAACTAAATGTAGAAAAATCAAAACAAAGTGGTTCTAAGTTTTATGTGAAGCTTATAAAATGCTCAACATAGGAAACATATTCATAGGCATCAATTTCTCATAAATCAATACCAGTTTCCACGCAATTATGTACTATTTATTTGGTAAATTCTAGAATTTTCAGTATTTTTGCCCAATTTTGGAAGGGCATAGCTCTTTTTACAGAATTCCAAATTTAATGATCTACCACTTGATTTAAAGCTAAAAATGTGATCTATAAGTTTGCCAAATTTCAAGTCCAGATTCAAACATTTGCTATTTCTTTCTTATGTACCAAGTTTGGTCCTTTCTAGGGAAAGTTCATCCCCTAACTACACTTGTTTTGGCTCTTTCTTAACCTTTTACCCATCCTTAATCATTTGGGACTTAACACATGCTTGAATATACATTCTACTATATTTTCACATGTTTAAACATAGGCATACGTGCTTGGCTCCCATTAGGAGCTGTTATCCAACAAACATTTCTAAAGTCATAATACTACATAACAAGTTCTAAAATTTACACTAGGGTATATTAATTGTTCATTAGGCCTCCGGGACAATTTCTTTGCCTTTGCCCTTGCTTGAACTTCCTCCTAGATGGTGTTAAACATAAGAGTGGGATTTCAAAGAAATCCCAGTAGCACAGAATCACAATTATCATGCATTCATGCAAACACTACGTGCAATGCTTTTGTGCATTTATCTTGTTTATGTGTTCATGCTTTTATGCCATGGAAAGTAAGCTATCATACACATATTCAGTGGACATAATGCCAAGGCAACATAATTCAAATATTGGAATCAACATTTGCAATAAAGCTTAGTCATATCATGGCACACATTGCACACATACACATTAACACATCAATGTAAGCAAGAAAGCAATCAAAATGTAATTCAATGTTGCCTTTTGGTACTTGGTCCTTGATTTCCTTTAAGTTCAAGATGTTTTCTTGAGGATTTGGAAAGGTACCTATCAAATGAACACCAATGCCAATCATCTAACAATTATTCAAACACATTCCCCATTACTTAAACATTAAACCCTTTTTCTTTGGATTTTTGGCCTAATTGTTTTCCCTTTGATTCAAGAAACCTCCTTGGCCATTCCTACATGATTTTTCATGTAGAATTCAAATATCAAATCAAATTTTACAAAATCAAATCCGTTCCTTAAGTTCTGGTCAAAACAGAAATAAATTTTTACAAGGGAAGATGTCAAAATTTCCAACTTTGATTTTTAATACTTCCAAATTCAATTCCTGCACAAAAACCTACACAAAAACGCCCAAGGAATTCAATGGAAGCATCAAAACCATCAAAATCCATTCATAAGTGTATGAATTCAATATGGCCGAACACCTCCCCTTAGATTCATAAATTTCCACATTTGATTCTGATGAATTTAAACATACTTCCATAGCATAATCCTATACAAAATCACATCTTAAATCCATTGGAACCATTAAAACTTATTGAAACAATTCCTACCCTTGAGTTCTTGAGATGGTTGAACTGAGTAGTTATGGGTCCTAGGGTAATTTCTTCCATAACCCAATCGAAACAGCACCAAACATCAACAACACAAGCTCATAATTCAATTTGCTATCCTCTCCTAGAACCTCAGCAAAACAAAAATGGAACAGCACTTCCCCCTCAATTTAAGTCACAATTTGTCCATTGAAAATGCATCAAATTAAAGCCTAAACATACCTTAAAGAGTCTTGGATTAAAGCTTGATGATTAGTCTTGGATTGGAAGTGGTTTGAAGGGTGTTTGGAAGTCAAGAAAAATTTGTGCAGAACGTCCCCCATTTTTCCATATTTTTGCACGAATTTTGGGGGAATTATGGAGGTATTTATAGACCTCATTTGCTTCCCCAAAACCTGCCCTTGGGCAGCTATTTCTGCCCTAAAATTAAGTGCATAAGTCGGCCAAAATGAGCGGGCAATCCTAGCCACACATGCTTTGACTCAAATTTCAAGAGAGTTGATCCAATAGTTAAAAATTTGCCCAGCACATAAGCCAGCTGTTCTGGTCATGATGGGCACAAATTTGGGCCTTTTTGGATGCTAACTAATTGGTAAAAACTGATTGGGAAGCAATGGAATTGGTTAGGGTAATTTTAAAAATCATTTGGTCACATAATACCCAATTTCTTGCCCCCTCTTAGGAAAAATAGCTAAGGGCTTCAAAAATTCCATTTCTTGTCATGATAAATCCCTATTTATTCCAAAAGTGTGATATGAAATTTTTGGGAATTTTGTAAGACCTCTAGGTATTTATTTCACATTTTCTTTGAAATTGGGTCTTTACCAATAGGAATTCAGAATTAAATTCTTCATAAATTATTTACTGCATTTCCAATGCTTGAAACAATTTTATAAATTCAAATATATTCCTAGGGATTTTATCCATATTTTTCCTTGAATTTTTGGAGTCTTTAGGTAATTAAAATAATTATATCACTTTAATTCTGCTTTATGTTTCCCTATTTTCCCAAATATAATTATTTTTTTGGGAAATTTTACCAAAATTTATTTTGGGCCATTCTCACTCCCAAAACATCATATGTGACTCAAAAATCCCTAATTCCACCTTTTTCTATTTTTAGGGAATTTTTGAGGACTTTTCTCAAAATTACCATTTTGCCCCTAGAGACCCGATAAAGTCGATTTCGTCCCATTTTGGGTTTTCATGCTTTATTCACACTTTATGCTTATCAATCATATCTCATTTCTCACATTCCCATTACTTGGGTTTTAAATTTTGGGATGTTACAAGTTGTATATAATGCATTAACGTCCATCTAGCATGATTATTGTTAAATCCTCTTCGCCTTGCTCCTCCTCCTATTCCTATTACCACCATAGGAGTTTCCTTCCTAATCCAACCTCACTGCTGGTTTTTTAGTTCTCAGGGTTGCCTTGGTAGCTCCCCATGATATGACAGACTTTCACTGCCTTGTCAAATACCTCAAGCTATATTGCAGGACTATCTTGTTATTCATCTTAGGTCTTAGCCCCCTAACCATTTTCTTAGTAAACCAGTGTTCATCGTTCATATACTAAAGATATGTGGAATAACGAGATAGCTTGATATATTTGGCTAAGTACTTATTAAAATATTCATTGGCTGCTTGCTTTATGGTAAGAAACTCAGCTTCTTTCTTATCCCTCACAAATCAGGGAAAGTACTTTAAGAAAAACTTACCCTTAAAGACTTTCCAGTTGAAGGGGGTCTCATTAGCTTGGAGGACAAGCTCTGTGTTCCTTCATGATCGATCTACCTCCCTCTCTAGTTTATATACCTCTATTTGGGCCTTTCTCTCTAATGAGCATTCGATAATCTTAAAAATCTTCTCAAGCTAAGTTATCCAGTCCTCGACTACCTGTACATCTAGGGTTCCTTCAAAAGATAAGGGATGGTGCTTTCCAAAATGCATTATCCATTGCTACAAACTATCAGGTTCCATAGCAGGTTGTGCCTATTCAATAATCCCCACCGCAGGTTGCTGGGGCTGTTAGACTTGTTAGGTTGCCCCAGCTGTTCCTTGCTCAGGTTGTTGCAATTGTCCTATTGCTGCTGCTACTGCTGTAGCTATAACAGTGTCTTGATCTTGTTCCTGGCAGACTTGTGCAGCTTGTATCTCTTGCATAGTCCATTGTTGTTCCTTTAACCTATTTATTATAGTTTGACTAGGGTCAGCAAGGGGTCTGGTAGATGCTTCCCCTGTATGGGCTCCACATCTTGTTCTTGCCATTTTACTTTATCTTCTTTAACTATAAAAGGAAATAAAGACATTATTGATATGCAAAAGATACTTCATATATTTACACAACTATTTACAATAGCTTTGCATAGTCAGAACAATAACTGTAGTCAACCAGTCACAACCAAGTCATATACAATCATCCAAGTCAAGGCACAAAGAAAAAGGAAAAGTGGAGGCAATAAAGATCTCCACGTCATCTAGTAGCTAATCGAAGGTGCGGAGATCTAGACTATCACAAATCTTCTGGACCTCAATCTACCACATACAGGTCCTAGGTAGTGGGTCTATCAGTGCCTACCCCTATAAGGTCTCATTAGTGTTCGGGGGTCCTCCTTAACTACCACATTATGCAGTAGTCTCATGTAATAAAAATAGTCCAGATAGATAGAGGCATACTGTCACATCTAGTAATATGATAATTAGGAATAAGAATATTGCTAAATAATTAAGGGCCAAAAATAATAAGGAGAAATAGAAGAATTTTGGTAAAAAATAGTTATTATGATTTTTCAAGTCAATTATGAAAGTTTGACTAATTAAAAAAAATTGGTCAAAAATAATTATGAAAAAATATTTCCAAGCCTAAAACAATTAACGAATAATAAGGATAATATTTCTTGAGAATTATATGAGGATGTGAAATTAGTTTATGACCAAATTACCTTTAGAAAAATTACAAAGGAATTTAAGGGTGATTTAGGCTAACTTCAGGCCTTTTATTTGAAAATTTCCAAATAAATATTTTTAAGGAGAATAAAATTCCAATAAAATTCCTATGATCTCTCAAAAAATTATAAAATATTATGGGATTAAAAGGAGACCCTTAGATATCCAAGATTTTTCCTGATTCTTTTAACAAGTGGAAAAATCAATAATGACAAGGAAAATAGCTTTCCTTTTTATTTAATTAATGGGAAATTGAGTTTGACTTAAAGAGGGAATTTTGGAAAGAGAAAAATGAGGAGAATAAATTATGGATGTGACAAAAAATAATCACAGAGGCCAGAGTACTATAATTATAAAAAAAAAGTTAAACCCAAAGTAAAAGTGCACCGATAAAGTGAGGACTAGAGTCTTACACTTTTTTTGGCCCACAATTTGCCACTTGTCAAGCCCTTAATGGAGAGTATTTAAAGTTTTCAAGTGTAAAGCCTTAAATGGAGAGAATCTTGACCTTGAAATTAATTTCATTTGGCATTAAGTTAATTAAGAAAGAGGTTACAAAAAGGAATAGGCAAATGACACATGGCATATCATTAATTGTGGTGGTTGAGATATTTTTGGCATTAAAGAGAGCTCTTCCTCCCTCTTTTAAGACCCTTCATTTCGGCCAAGAGGAGAAGGAACCATTGCCATCCATTTTTAAAGCCCAAGCAAGAAGAAAGACACTACCTGTGGTCAAATAAGCTTGGAGTTAAGGTTAGTAGTTGGTCCTATGTTGTTTCTTGCTTGATTCTCTTGAGTTTGATAGTTGAAATTTCCGGTTCTCCTCTTTATTTATGCTGGCTAAATGATGAATGAGTAGGGAGGGAAGTTTTGGTTGCCAAACATAGTTAGAACACCTTGTTTCATGATGGTTTCTAGTGGTTATATGTTGCTTTTGAAAAGATTTCGTGGTTGGTTCACTAAAGGTATGGTTTGGCCAATTCAAGAACTCTAAGCTAGGATGAGATTTTCAATGTTTTGATGCTTCCACTGTGTTTAAAATGAAAAATAGTGGAGGATAAACCTAAAGAACAAGCACTTGAAGCATTAGAATCAAATTTGTGATTTTGGAAAACAAACCCTAAGTGTTTTGGCCAACTTGATTCTTGAGGAAGGAAATTTCTTTTCATAAATAAAAGCCCATATTTGGATTCTACATAAAAAAAATATGTAGAAATGAACCAAGAATGAATTTTTAGGGTTTAAGAAAACATTGCTCCAAAATCAAAGATTTAAGATTAAAGGGATAAGGGGTTACTTGAGTTTTGTTGTTGATTTTTGTGCGGTTTGATTTGTAATGTTACTGCCCTTTTATGGATTATGATGCTAGAGTTTGATATTTGTGGAGAAGAGGAAGAAGATCAAAGAATCAAAGAGCTTTTAGATCAAAGTAGTAAGACTTAATTAACTACTAATGTTAACCTTGCATTATTTATCATGGCATGAATACTTGCTACCATGTGGTTGAACTATGATGATTGTGATGTGGTTGCTCCTTGCATTTGTTGCCATGGCCTTGCATGTTGAAGTTGCCTATTTATAAGAAGATTAGTTCTCCTATGATAACTAGTGTTGAAATACTTTAATGTTGATGCTTGTTGATGTTATGGTTGATTATTCTTGTTACTGGGATTTCATTGAAATCTCACCCTCTCAAAAATAATCCAACATTTTAGGGCCTGAACCATCCAAAGGGAAGGTACAAATTCAAGGGTAAAAGTGGTGATGAATCATGGGAAACAATTATATTTTGGTTATGTATAAATATGTATGTTTGGTGGTGTAACCCTAACTAAACCGTCAACTTGGAGTTGCGTTTTGATTAAGCTCCTGAATGAATTTAACCATGAAATTTAGCATGCTTAAATATCACATCTTCAGCTTCAATTTGATAGTAGCACGTTAAAAATAGACAACTGTGCGATTTTTGGTGAATTTTCAAAATTAAGTTTCAAAATATGAAAAAAGAGTTTTTACCAAAATGACAGTGGTCAATTTCCTAAAAACCTGGCACTTTCTCAAAAGGAATTGGTTTATATTTCCTTAAAAGGGCTTTCAAAGAGCTTTCTATAAAATTTTGAACCACTCCATTTTGATTTTTCTAGATTGAGTTATGATTTTTCAAAATTGGACTAGGAATTTGGAACTTACCAAATGAACAGTAAATTTGTGAAAAGTAACGCCTAAAATGAAATTTTTAAGCTCAAGACCATCCAATGTAGCCTAAAATGATTCCAAATGAGCCATTCTAGTAGCTAGGTGTAACACATACTGATTCTGTGACCTATCAATTTGCCACCTGAGCTTTATTAGCTCCCCAAATATGTTATCATAACTCTTAAACTCCATTTTTCACTAGCAGTGTCCTCTTCTTAATAGGTAAGTCTCTTGTCTTGATGTTACTAGGGCTTTCTTCATCTCTAGGTCTGGCCTTGACCTCACTTGGACCTGCCTCACCAGGATTAGATCTAGGTCCCACAACACTCTAAGCATCATCTTGTAGCTCTCCTTCTTTGATCTTGTTGGAGACTACACTGGACTTTGTCCTAACTTTGAGCCTGTCATAGTATCCAGGAAAAGTTACAGGATCCTCCTCTGGTACTAGCCATCTAAGGAACCACTAATCAGGAAAATCCTCTCCTGGTATTCTCTGATTCATGGTACCCCCTGACTTGTTGTCTTCACAACATGCCATTACTATTCCTGCACTTAAATCATTTTATAATACACAATCCACAAATATGTATATATCACATGATCAAGTTCTAGATACACAGCAAACAGTAACATAATGCAACAAATAGCACTCTAGAACCTAGCTCTAATACCAAAAATAGGACACGTTATTTTTACACCTCATTTTTACCTCCATTAGAACTATTTAGAATCATTTCTTATGGCCTTAAGTTGGAAAAATTTGAACTTTAAAATTTCATAAATTTGGGTTACTATTTATTATAACCCTAACAAAGGGCAAACTTTAAAAATTCATAACTAATTCTAAAAATATTGAAATGAAGTGGTTATAAGTTTCATTTAAAGCTTTTAATGTGATATTTAAGGAAAAAAGTACTCATTGGTATCCAAAATTCACCAATTACTCCCAAAATTCACATAAAGTAGTATTGTTCATATGGCTATTTTTCAATTTTCTAGAATTTATGCCCAACTTTGAAAAAACATAACTTTTTACGCAAAACTTCAAGTTTAATGAAATACCACTTGTTTTAAAGCTAAAATTATGATTTATAAGTCTACCAAATTTCAACCAAATTCTTAATCAATTGCACAAAATCTCCTTAGTGAAACTTTACCCTTAAAAAGTCAACTTTTAATTCCTTTAATTGCCATTCTTGGTTATTATCCCCTTTTCAATCCATATAACCATTCCAATCACATAATCCATGCCAAAACATGATTTCTTAATCAAATATTAATATGCATACCACTCTTTGATCATTAATACAAATATTCAACATAATCCACAATAATCCATAATAATTCATAATAATTATAAACATTATTTCTTGCAAAATGCCTATCAATCCAAGCATAAACACTATTACTTCACATTGAACTCAATTAAACCCTTTTTTTCTTGATTTTTGACACAATTATTTTCTTTTTGTTTCAATCAATCTCTTAGGCCATTCCTTCATAATTCTTCATGTAGAATCCAAATATCAAATCAGATTTAACAAAATCATACTTCACCCTTCAAGCTACTTTAGCCGAAAAGGGTAGGTTTAAGTTTCAAAATTTTTATTTTTGATTCTAATGATTTTAAACACTTTTCCTTGGTGTTTCTCTATACAAAAATACCTTTTAAACTCATTGGAATCATCAAATCACATTGAAACAATCTTGGACATCAAAATTACGTAGTGGCCGAAATACCTCCTGTGAACCATAACTTTGGTTTTCTTCCAAAATTCAATCCAAATATCAATTAAACATGCAATTCCAAGCTCATATTCATGATTTTTATCCTTCCCTGATACTGCCTCATGATGACCAAAAATGGGCAGCACAGCACTAAGGATTTGTCATGAAATTTTAATCAAAACAACCCTTAAATATAACCAAAATCAAGCTTAGATATACCTGGATGGATCCTTGCTTGAAGCTTGCTGATTTTTCTTTAATATAGAGGGCTTTAGATGATGTTTAAAGGTGAGTTTTCAATTTGACAGAATTTCACCTAATTTTCCTATTTTTGCCAAATTTAGTATATTTAGGAGGTATTTATAGAGCTCTAGATCTGACCCCAAGCCCTCCAAAATAGCATCATCTCCTGCCACCTAAGGGGCCATGCATCCCTTATATATGCTCCAACATTCAACTCAAGCTAAGTGTCCCTTCTTCTAAGTTTTTCTTTTGAATTTTGGGCCTCAATTGGGCTTGAACTCTTTGGCAAGAGGAGATGTGGACTGCACAAAATTTCTGGGCCCTCTTAGCCCAATATGAAGCCCAAAACATACTTAAAAAGGGCCAAGAAGTATGGCCCAATCATAAATATTAATTTCTAACCAAAACTCACTATTTCAGTTACTATTTTCAAAAATAGTTTTGGCCCTCCAAAAATTCATTTCTATCCATAAAAAATCCTCTTTTAATATAGGAAAGTCCCCTAAAAAATTTTAGAATTTATCTTAACCTTTATTTATTTTGAATTTTCTCTAAAATCGGGCTTTATCAATAAGATTTTAGTGATAAATATTCTAAAATTAATTCCCGCTCTTTTAGGACCTGAAATTAATTTTATAAATTCAAATAAATCCTTAAATAATTTTTTCATATTTGTTTGGGAACTATTGAGGCCTCTACATAATAAAAATAATCATTTTTGCTTAATTTCCACATTTTTTTCCCGAAAAAACTCTATTTCCAGGTAATTTTGTGATATGTTATTTTCTTGCCAATTCCACCTTCAGGACCTTAATTAAGGTTCCAGAACCTCTAATTTACCTTTATACCATTTTTCAACAATTTTTTTAGAATTTTGTTTTCAAATTTCCTCATTTTTCCCTTCCTGGACCAATAATTTCAAAAATATCAGTTTGAACCCTATTTGGGTTTTATGTCATGCCTGGCTTTGTCAGCTAATCTACCTTTCCTATTAGCCCTTAACTTAATTTTTCACACCCATTGTTAGGGTTAAATTTTGTAGGACGTTACACCTTTCCCCTTAACTCAACTTGGCTGAATAGAATGTTAAAGGGGTGCTTAATTTTATTTTTGATTCTAATGATTTTAAACACTTTTTCTTGGTGTTTCTCCATAAAAAATCACCTTCTAAACTCATTGGAATCATCATATCTTAGTGAAATAATTTCTAACATCAAGAACCAAAAGTGGTTGAGAGGTATCCTTAATGTCATAACATAGGATTGCTTTCAAAATTCAATCCAAACATCAATCAAACATACCATTCCAAGCTTATATTCAAGGTTTATATCCTTCTCTGATCCTTTCCTAATGTGACCAAAATTATGGCAGCATAATAGTCTAGGATTTTGCCATGAAACCTTAGCCTAAGCAACCCTCAAACATAACTAAAATCAAGCATGAACATACCTTAATGAATTCCTAATTGAAGCTTGATGATTTCCTCTTGATTGTCCTTGACTTGGCCAAAATGGGGCTCATATGAGGGGGTATCTATAGAGCTCTTGGGATGGTCAAATCCCCTTCTATGTGGCCTAAAAATCTGCCACCTCAAGGGCTATGTGTCCCCTCTCACAACCTTCCATCTCTAGGTCATGCCAAGTGTCCATTTACATGTGATTTTTCATGGTTTTCTTGGGCTTGTTTTGGGCTTAAACTCTTCTTACATGGGGGACTATGGGCTGCACAAAATTACTATGTTTCATTGGCCCAAAATCATCCTAAAACTGATTGGAAAGAAAGGGGAAATGTGGTCCAATTATAAATTATCAATTTCAAATTAAAAATTACTCTATCGGTTGCTATTTCCAATAATAGTTCTGGGCCTCTAAAACCTCATTTTCCTTCATCAAAAATTCTCTTTTAATGTAAAAAGGTGTCATGAATTTTTCTAGAATTTATTTCTTCCTTTAACCTCCTATATTGAATTTTTGCCGAAATGGGGTTTTACCGATAAAGTTTCATTACTAATTATCTAAAAATAATGTCCTTCACATCCTAAGACCAAAGATAATTTTAAAATCCATAAAAATATGCTAAATAATTTTTTTATTTTTTTTCTGAAAATCATTGAGGTCTCGAGGTAGCTCAAATAATTAATTAAAGCCAAAAATCCCTATCCAGTCATAAAATACTGATAAATCTTAAAAATTTGTAATAAATTATTTTCATCCCTTTTTCACCTCTGAGACCTCACATACTATTCTAAATCCTCAATTCTCCATTATTTTTGGAAATTTTTTTAATTTTTCTGACACTCCTCTGTGGTTTGTCCTACCTATACCAGATATTATGAAAATATGAGTCCGGATCTTGTTAGGATTTTATGTCATGAATAGCTTTATCTGTTAGTGTACTTTACCCATTATCAGGGTTAAAATTTATAGGACGTGACACTAGAAACGACCGTAATTTGAAGAACCAATACCATAGGTTTTAAATTTCAAGAACCATACCAAAATGGACGCAAATTTGAGGAACCAAAATTTGCATTAACCCCATATCCTTGTCTAAAAGCTCTACTATGAAAAATGATATTTTTAACTAATGCTAATTATTGATTCTTTAAAAAAAAAAATTGCCTCATCCATTGTTGCGCACACGTCGGCAGTATGATAATTTTTTATTATTTTAGTTAAAGAACTTCCAATGTGGACACCACTGCCCCTCCGCACGCTCCATTATTGGGAGACAACATGTGTTGGGAAGACTTGACTTTAGAATATAAAATTTCAATTATAAAGGTAGACTAAGCTTTGTAGAATTATTAATGGAAAACCAACAAAAAATTCGACAGATACAAAATGACATATGCACAGAAAGCTATATAATTTACAAGCGGTGAATATACTATAGCACATTTGTCAAAATTTATGTACCCTGTGGACCTATGTATTTAGTTGCCAACTAAAATAAGTAGATTATATACAAAGATCCATTTATATACTTCCACCACCAAGGAAATCAATTAAGCATAAGCATTGCTGTCACATTGAAACAACCACCATAATTTAATTAGAACTCGAGTGATTCGTGCATAAATCATGTGACTCACAAACATCGATGCAATTATGATACAACAAACACATAACATATGTATAAGTTGTTACATAAAATTTCAGCGGTTTGATCTTGTCTTCTTTTAAATTGGGAACGGAGGGATGCTTTGTTCATGCCTAAAGAAATTATTTGGATCAACCTTAGACTTCACGTTCGCCAACCTTATATAGTTATCCTTGAAGTACTTGTATCCCCAGAGGCTTGATCTCAGGAAGCTTGTTTTATAAAACTGGTTCGTCCCCAAATCAAGGTCTCTGTAATTCACATAAGCTTCTCTTGGAAAGCTTGAGACATGATGCTTCATGGAGTAATAGAATCTATCAATCCAATTCATGTGCTTTTCCATGCTCTTCTCTCCGTCTAGCCACCCTGTTACATATTGTATCTTGAAGAGTGTTCCATTTCTATGCGGAAATGGAGTTGCAGATTCTGGGATTTTGCTCATCATTCCTCCATATGGATTCCAAATCATCAAAGGCCCATCTTCTTCCAGAAAAACTTTCCATAGAGAATTCAAAGCAGCTTCAGGAATGACTTGCCTCGCAAAATCTGACTTGGCCTTGAAGTATGCCTTGGAAGTGGATTTCCCCTGGAGAAGAATTTTTGGGGGTGTGTTGTTTGGATAGCCAGCAATATAAAGCACAGATTTGATCCAACTCATTTCCAAACAATCCGTTTTGCTGAGACCTAATTCTGGAAAATTTTTCTTCATCACTTGGAGAAGCTTATTGGCCCTACCTAGAAAAAGAGAATTATATGAAGTTGAAACAGTTCTTTTACCCGCAACACTAGAATTTGTTACCTGAATCAGTACTCTCAAGAACAGATTGTGATCAATGTTTGGTGCCACTTGCTGCCATTTATGTAGAATTTGGTTTGCATTTTGTTCTAAAGTTTTGGTAACCGTAAAGACCGTTACAGTGGGTGGAACTTTTACAAGTTTGATTTGCCACCACAAGATAATCCCAAAGCTCCCACCTCCTCCACCTCTAATGGCCCAAAATAAGTCCTCTCCCATGGTTGATCTGTCAAGGATCTTGCCATTAGCATCCACAATTCGCGCGTCAATCACGTTGTCGGCTCCAAGGCCAAACTTTCTCATCATAGAGCCATATGCACCACCTGTAATGTGACCACCAATGCCTAAGCTCGTGCAGAGGCCAGCGGGGAAGCCATGGACTTGACTTTTCTCTGAAATTCTGTAGTAAACTTCTCCAATGGTTGCACCAGCTTGAATCCAAGCCGTGTTTCGTGCTATATCAACATGGATGGCACGAAGTTTGGAGAGATCTAAGACCATGAATGGCTTTTCTATAAGAGAAACATATGAAAGCCCTTCATAGTCATGACCTCCACTGCGCACTCTCATGTGGATCTTGAGGATTTTTGCACATATGACAGCTACTTGAACATGAGAATCCTCCAAGGGAGTGAATATGAATTCAGGTTTTGGCATTGAAGGCAGCAAGTACCTTAGATTTTGGGCTGTGGATTCAAGGACTGAAGTGAAAGAAGCATTGTTTGGAGTGTAAAATGATGTCGGAAATGGGATTTGATTACGAGATTTTGCTTGAAGACAACGAGTGAATCTTTCTTGACTTGAAAATGAAGTAGTTGATGAAACTAGAAAGAAGGAAAACGCAAGAATCACCAAGAATAGCGAACTTGGAGACCCCATAGTTTTAGGAATTCGCTGTGGCTTCTTCTATGCAGAGAAATGCATTTTCTGTCTGCTTATATACACTGAACTTGATGCCAGTTTATAGTGGCGATATACGTGTAATTTAGCTAATACAAGCGTCATCTTTAAGAAGGAACATTGATTGATTTAGTGGAGGACATTTTTTCTTTATTTTTATATTGTTTTGACTAAAAATCTGTTGGAAGAGTTGACATTATGACAGTGTGGAATATTATTATTGCCGCAAATTTCTATTCCCACAAAGCAAGTGGTACTCCTCTGATTCTTAATATAGGACCTAATTGTTGAGTTAGTTTTGGTCCTAAATATAAGACCCATTTCTCATATTTATCATTTTTTTTTAAATTACCCTCATAGATACTCTCTCAACCATAATCAAGAAAAAGAAGAGGGAGTATTAAGAAAGATGATTATGGTATTTTAGGAAAAACGTGTCACATTTCTTATAATTAATTAACTTATCTCACTTTCTTAATCTAATCAAATTACTTAAATAAGTCTTATATTAAGAATCAGAGGAGTATTATTTATTTGCTGTGTCCGCAAGAAATTTTATTCTTTCAGGGATTTTTCCCCCCTAACACTACCTTAATGTGTGGCTGACCCAAGATCTAGAATTCCACTGCATAAAGCCATCCATTATTACATGAAGCGACTGTAAAAGCTTATGGAACAGAAAAACAAACGATAAAGCAATATGTAAAGCATATATTCTGCAATATATATAATATTTAGAAGGAAAAATATATTTGAGAACTCATATTTTAAATATATAGATTAAAGAATATATGAAGTTATAACTCTTCGCTGCGATGAAAAATTAAAATCTCAAGCAACTTCAATAATAATTTTCAGAAGACTGAATAATAATTTTTCAAAATAAGAGCATTAATTTTTTTAAAAGTATGATAAATTTGGGTCTTAGTAAAAATTTAAAAACTTTGAACATCATTTAACCTAAAATTTTATATAAAATATGATGAATTTTAAGACAATAATGGAAATAATCAAGGATGTGTGTGCGTTACAAATAAAAGCCGGACAAGAGGGAATGGGCCATCCAAGGCTGTGCCGAGCCTAACGTTTGTGAGTCCATGGCCACTTCAGATATTTCTTGCTCATTTTGCATAACTCTTCCTATTTCCACTAAAATTTAGACAGTAGAAAATGGAAAAGAAAAATATTTAGACAATTTAAATAATCACAATTTTACCCCAAAAAAATTTAAATAATCATAATGAAATATAGGGGAATATAAACTTCATTGAAAAGTCACGTGTCTGATTTGTAATCTCAAATGATTATTACATGCAAGTCCTTGTAATATTATCACATCTTGTTAATTTTAACAATAAAAATGGGGAATATAAAATAAATTAAGAGTTAAGCAGTGTAGTAGATAGATAGATGAAATAACTTTTGAACTAAAACTTGAACAAAGATCGGACTATCATTTTCAAAATATCCGGTCAAGATAGACCAGACTGGAAAATTATATCAGAAATTCTAAAATATTTTTAAAAAATTCATGAAAAATGGAACAAAGGGCCTAGAATAGTACTTAATTCCTGCAAGATAAAAAAAGTATAAAAATAATTTATTTTAAATTTTCTATATTTTCAAAGAATTTTGGCTAATTAAGGAAAAATTAGACAAATTTAATTATTTAAAATATATAGGGGCATCAATAATTTATGAATATATTAGAAAAAAAAATATTTGAGAGGTTATTATGAATTTTAAAATTATTTTTAGCCTCTGGAGATGTAGAGGTTAGCTTTACAATATTTAAAATTATATTGATAAAAGGCTGATTTTGAAAAAAAATTAATTGGAGGAGTTATAGGCCAAAACAAAATATGAGAAAATTAGAGAAACCTCTCTTCACTAAAAAGAAGCTATTGGCATAAGGAAATAAATTTTTGGAAGCAGTGAATTTAACAAGATCTAAGAAAAATTCAACTGATATTTGTGAGACTATACAGTGTAATAACTATAAGCTTGGTGGGATCAAATTTTCTCCTATTTTTCTGGTTAGTTTAGTGCCAAATGAGGAGGCAAAGGGTCCAAGTAGAATAATACAATTTTGTTGAAGGTTAGACTTAGAAGAATGGAATTATGAATTAAAAATAGTGATTTTTCCCGCATGTATGTTTAGGCGTCCCAAGAGGTGGCATCTTCATTCAATGGGAGGACACCTAAGGATACATATGTGGTGAAATCTTTAGGAAGGAGAATGCAAGATGAAGTCAAGGGTACAAAGGTTAAAATGGATGGTAATTAAAGTTAACACATAGTAAGAATTTGAGTCAATTTCACATATACCCCTTCTCCTCTTTAGCCAAATTTTTGGCCAGCTTAGAGCAAGGGAGAGTTGAACACTTTGGTTAAGAGAGAAGGAAGGAGAAGGAGGAGAAGAACAAGTACCATAGCTAGACGTCCATTGGAACTTGGTCAAGTGAAGATTTCATCCATGAGTAGCTAGTTTCCTTATTCTTCTCACACAGTGGCAATGGCTTGAGATTAGATCAAATTAGGGGAGTCTCAACCGATTAAATCTCTTCTTTTTCATTCTCGAGTAATTCTTAGGTCTTAAGAATGCTATTTGATATGCCGATGGATTGTATTAGGTTACAGTTATATTAGAGATTTAATTGTGTATCTTTGGATTTCAAGACTTATGTTTAGCATTTAAACTTCATATCTTCAATCCTTTGTAATTGACTTGGTATAGCTATTGCTGTGGATTTGTTGAGACTATCTAATAGCAATCTAAGGTGGCTTAATTGTCAGATTTCTTTATGTGTTGAATGCAATTCTTGATTCTAATGTTGGTTGTGCTTAATCAAACTAATTATGGTTAATTCATATTCAAGGTGGCTTGGTATGTGTTAATCCATTTAGGTCTAGACTAAGAGGTAGCTCTTAGTGTCTTAATTGCTAGCTAACTCCCAAATCATTTAAAGTGAGGAAGCCCAAGTCATTATGAGAGAGGAACATCCATTTCATTGTTAAATTCTTTGTTTAATTTCTGTCATTCACTCAAAACAACCATCTTATTTGATTATAAAGGAGAAAACTCATAAACAAGTCATTTGCATTCATTTAGAAGTAGACAACAAACCCCCTAAAGTTGCAAAACTTGCATACAGTTTACCTAAGAAATCATTTTTATTTCACCTCCCAAAAGTGATATGACTGGGATTGTGCCACTATATTGCATATCTCTTTCTGGTTATTTGTTTTGAACCCCTAAGGCAACTAAAGGGAGTTATCATTCCTATAAGGTGGCATCTCATTGAATGGGAGGACACCTAAAGGGGCATACATGGTGAAATCTTAAGAGAAGAGAATGCAAGATGAAATCAAGTGTACCAGGGCTAAAATGGATGAAAATTAAAATTCCCACATGGTGAGAATTTGAGCCCATTTTATATATACCCCTTTCTCTTCTCCTTAGCCAAATTTTTGGCAAACTCAAAGCAAGGGAGAGCTGAGCACTTCGGTCAAGAGAGAAGAAAGGAGGGGAAGAAGAACAAGGCAAACTGAGGTGGATTTATGTCCTAAATCAAGGTAAAAGCTTACTTTTCCTTCCTAGTCTAGGAAACTCTATTGATAGTTTTAAATATGAGTTTGATAAGGTATATGATTCGCCTTTAATCGCATAGGTAATCAAAAACACTAGGAGAATTAGATGTGTAGTGTAAAGATGCAATCTAGATGTCGAATCACTTTGTCAATTAACTCCATTATTCTCTAATTAGTATGGTTAATACAAATTAATTTGTGGAAAATTATAGTGAACCAAATAATTTCTGCTAATATGGAAATAAATCTTTTTTTTGGTTGTTTTGAAGTTTCGGAACTTTAGAGTAGTAAATCAAAAATGAGAATGAGAGTAGAAGTAGAGCAGATATCTCAATCAAAATGCAATTCTCCCAAGAGCTTTCACCTTACCATCATTACTTCCATAAAATATGGAGTTGAATGCAATCAAGAGTGCAAAAGAGCTAAACATTCTTAAACAAACAGGACTACTTTTTTATTGAATCAGTCAATCGAATCACAATCATCTAATTCACAAAATTAAAGTGACTGATTTACTCAAACTCAGAATGCAATACTCAGCCCCCTTACAAAATCCAATTACACTACATTCATTATCAAAGGTGAAGCAGAGCACATCTAAAAGAATTCTCAATCATTCTATAACTAGCACATAAATTGAGAAATGGAAGAGATGAAATGAATATAAACTTCCTACATCTTAACGGTCCAGTAGCTCAGGATTGGTATCCGCTCTTGGAATGTTGATATGGGGGAACGTATAGACTAGTTAGAATCAAGTAACGAACAGACAGTTGATCTAGGTAGGACCTTAAGAGAACTTGTCTCTTACAACCTTGGCCATGAAGACACCATAAGGTTGATCAATCCCTTGATACTATCGAGTATTCTCATGAGAATACAAGGATGCAAGCAAAGCTCACATAGAGAGAACTAAAGTCAATTCTTATTCATCCAATCTGCATTTCAATTACAAAAACGTAGCTTATAAATAGGCAACCATAGAACACTCTAAAATCAGCATCTTAAGAAATAAATGATAGGGATAATGCATTATTAATGATTATTTGACTATGGGAGGCACTATTTGTTAGATAGAGATAAAAGGAAATAACTTAAACTTCAAGAACAAGTATGCTATTTGAAAATAGGAAACTTGATCAGAACATAATCTTCTAGAACAATCCTTGACCAAAAGGCCTTATTCAAAGCAAATAAAAAAAAAGAAAACTTGTTAAAAATGAATTTAAATCATAATTAATTCATAATGATGCCTTCTTGATCCTTCTTGAATGTTTTTGGATGTTACTTATGATCTTTGTCTACAGCACATGCTTATCACATGGTATTTTAAGTGAATTCTTCAATTTGAACTCCACATGTGCCCTGCACATCATTTGTTAGGCTTCTAGAAATGTGATCACCATTTTTGGACTCTTTTTAGTCTTACTAAAATGTGCTTCCTTCAAATAAATGAGCTCCAACTCTTTTAACTCCCTTATTAGACAATTCAGGGCCTCCTTCACAGCTTTGGTCCTTGCTCTTGTCATTGGACTTCCAATGCTTTGTAATGGATCTTTTGGAATGTTGAACTTCTTTCCATGTGTTTGGATTCCTTGCCCTTGCTCTTGATCACACCATGCTCTTCCATCACATGTCAGAGATCTCTGCTTTACATAAGCCATAGGAGCTTCTTGAAATGCAGGCTAAAAGTGATTAAAGATGGAATGGACTATGCGTTGAACAGAACAAAATTAGAAGATAGGAATAGAGAGAAAGAAATAAAAATGGATCAAATTGAATGATGAGATGCCTAGCTTCCTCTTCCTCTATTTCCTTTATACTCACTGAAAAGTTCACTAACAGCAAACCTTTATTGCTTCCTTCTTAGATGGATGACGTGGAAATTGGTGGCAACTTGCTCAACTAATTCTCTTTGTCCCTTAGCTGGAGGAAGGAGACACTAACTCTCATTTTTAGTTTTACCGCCTCTGTGAATTGCAAATTTCAATTTTGAAGCCTCAACTGCCCGATGGAATACCCTTTCTTTTAATGATGGAAACCAATTTCCATTGGCTATGGAATTCCTTTTCTTTTGGACTCCTCTTTCCCCTCTAACTAGAATCATATTTCAGCTACTATAAATTTACCATTCTGCCCCTGTAATTAACCCAAAAATTCTAGGAATAATTTCCAGTTTGAAAATTCATTAAAACACTAATAAAATATCATAATTGTCCAGATTTTCAACCCAAGTGCATTAACATAATATTTAATCAATGATGTAAATATTAACCGATTAATTCCCTAAACTAGCCCAAAATGCATATTCTAAACCTAAAAATGTGATTTATCAAATTTCCCCACACTTGAGCTTTGTACTCCTGGGCAAAAGGGAAACAAAGTGAAGAGAAGCCTAACAAGAATTAATAATCAAACTAGTCTCAATGTTCTGAATATGTTGACACAAATAGTGGTTCATCCTCAATCAAGTATCATGGATGAAATGCAAAGACACAAAGTGAATCCTTAATGTACTTAGCTTAACCACAATGAGTAAGACATGGAAGATGGTTTGGAATATTTTGTTTCACTCTCTTTTCCTTTTCTATTCAAGGTGATTTTCACTCCACTCCCTGAGTCTAAGCTCTAACATAGGCTTGTAATATATCTAGTATCTCTACCACCCTTTTAGATCATTAAAACAATGAATTAAGGGGACTTTTCCATTGGCTGTAATGTTGGACAAGGTCTGATGGAAATGGAAGAGAAAGAAAAGAGTTGACCCAAATACTTTTCATGCATATAGGTGATTAAGAAGTTAGGTCCCGTATTTTACAACCTTGAGTCCTTCAAAAAAATCTGAGACTATTAAAGACAAAAGAGTATTTTGAACTAAATCAGTGGAATAGGACAATGGCCAATTTTATTTCCAAATCTTTCTTCTTCTTCTTCTTCTTCTTTTTCTTTGTTTTTGTTTTCTTCTATTTCCATTCGTCTTTTCTTTTGTTTTGTTTCTCTTTTCTCTTTTTTCTTTTTTAAGCTGCAACTTCCATCTTATGCCTTCTCAACCCTTTTTTTTTCCTTCTTTTTTGTTTTCTCTCTCTGTTTTTTTAAGATCAACTAGTCCAATCACAAAATAGGACAGTTAAAAAGATGTCCTTCACAATAGATTCAGATATTTAAAAAAAAAAATACAAGACTTGCTAGGATCAATACAACATTGAATATCTTGATTAAATGTTCCATGAAAAGTTTTGGACCAATGAATAAGAGATAGTAAGGAACGAAGGTGCATGGCTCAAAGGGTTTAATTAAAGGGTACAAAATTTTAGGGCTTGTGTTTAGGATAAAAATTAGGTGTAGAATTGAATGCCTCTACCATACTCACTATTTTGATATTTTTCATGTAGTTTTGATTAAGATATAGGACAAGTTTTGTAGAGAATTAAATCTAAAGGAGTATGCTTATTAAATTTGAAATGATTAAGGCTCAATTCCATTCCAAGTTGAATTGATAAACAATTAAACCATGCAAATGTAAGAAATTATCCATGCATAAGTATGCTACAATTAATTATACAAAATATTATGTGAAAGCCATATCAGATTTTCATAATGGAAACCATAGAACAAGTCTCATTCTCAATCTTGCATCAAAATCCAGTTTTTAAAACCAAACTCAAGAGGAGAAGTTCAAATACAAGAGTTCATTGATTTTGCTATATTAACACAGTAGATTAAAAGAGTTTAGAATCTATCACAAGCAATTTCAGCAATTATTATTAAGGGTATAGCTACTATTTGTAGCAATATGCTTCTTTTTATAAACTCAAATAAATCCTTAAATAATTTTCCCATATTTTTTCTAGAATTATTGAGACCTCTACATATTTAGAATAATTTTTCTACTCAGTTTTCACTAATTTTCCTGACAAAACTCTATTTTCAAAAAATTCTGTAATAAGTTATTTTCAAGTTATTTCCACTCCAGGGCCTCAAATAATGTTCCAAAATCTCTAATTTATTCTTTTTTCTTTTTTGGGAACTTTTTGGAATTTTTCTCAAAATTTTTCTTTTTGCCCTTCTTGGACTGATAATTTCAAAAAATCAATCCGAACCCTATTTGGGTTTTATGTCATGCTTGGCTTCATCAGCTAGTCTACTTTCCCTGTTGGCCCTTAGCTTAATTTTTCATACCCATTATTAGGGTTAAATTTTACAAGATGTGACATTTCCTCCCCCCTTAAATAAATTTCATCCTCAAAATTTAAAATGTACTTTATTTGAAGAGCTCCGGATAATTGCTTTTCAAGTCATCTTCCTTCTTCCACATTGCTTCTTCTTGTGTTAAGCCTTTCCAGATCACCTTGGCTATTGGAATGGTCTTATTTCACAGCTGCTTGATCTACTAATCTATAATCTTTGACGGCTTTATCTTAAATGTCAAATTATCTTGTAGCTCAATATCCTCATATTCCAAGATATGACAGAGACCTGACTGGTACTTCTTTAGCTGAGAAACATAAAAGACATCATATATTTGACTGAGATTAGGGGGTAGGGCCAATTTATAAGCTACAAGGCCTATTTTTGAGAGAATTTGGAAGGGTCCAATGAATATAGGTGTTAGCTTCCTTGCTTTCAACAACCTCCATGCTCTTGTCATTGGAGATACCTTTAACAATTATGTTGAGCACTATGCTGAGCTCTAAGGATTATGCCAATCACTATGCTGAGCTACTAGGGATCACTGAAGAACAGTTATTGTACCTTCCTAGAGCTAGTGACATGATAGATCCCGTAACTGGCTTGTACTAAGAATCATTGGATCTTGGCCTTTACATTCAGTCCATCAGACAGCCTGTTACCCTAGAGGTGCATCCAAGTAGCATTCCTGGACCTAATATTGGACCACTTATACCCCTAGTCCCTATCACACCTGCAGCACCTGTAGTATCAATCGTACTTGCCCTAACTCTACCTAGTCATGAGATCCGCAGTGTGGGTTAGCTGAGTGACAGATTGAGGTTACTAGGGCGTCATATTAGGAAGAATGTGGACACAAACCTAAGAGTACACCTAGACTACCTCCAGGGCGTGAGAGCGTTGTACAAAGCCCACAGACCTAGCAACCCTTACCTGGAATCTTTTGATTCGCTGAGAGAGATGGTAGAGGTTCTACCGGACACCCCTTTCTGGACACACGAGATTGTCTGCCTGAACTACATACTTAGAGATGATGTGGAGGATTGGATCCAAAGCCTTGAGGGCTTTGTTATTGTTTATTTTCTCTAGATGACTAGGACTCTCCTATCACTGACATAGGATGTATTTTGGTACAGCTAACCATAGTAGGTTAGGCTGACATTACTTGGTGTATGTATGTTTTAAACTACATTACTGATGACTAATGCTCAAATATTGAATGATGTATGCATATTTTGTTAAATGAAATCCAAGAATGATATTTATTTCTTATTCCTTTGTTATACTATCTGATTAGTTAAACACGATGGTCAGTACTCAACAAAACCCTTTTGTTAAAGAGACCCCCAACTCAGGGTGCGAGGGTTCCTCCTGATCTATTACAGTTAATTTTGGATCATTTTGAGCAACAACAAAAGACTATTGAGGATATGAGGGCGGTACAAGCTCGCCAGGAGGAAGAGAGGGATGTCGCAATAGATGTAGCAGCAGCGGCGGCAATGGCTAACCTTGATAAGAGGCAGCCAGAGTAAGAAACCTCTGTATTCTTGAGGAAGCCCTGCTAGATCTAGGAGTAGCTATTAATGTCATGCCTAAGTCTGTTTACACTTCACTAGGAGTCAAGACTCTTAAGTCTACTGCTGTTGTACTCCAACTGGCTAACAAGACTATTAGGTATCTTGAGGGTATTATTGAGGATATTTTGGTCCAAGTTAAGGATTTGGTTTTTCCTACTAATTTCTATGCACTTGACATGTCTTCTGAGCTTGTAAATGACACCACACTAATCCTTGGTCGACCTTTCTTAAGGACTGCTAATATCATAATTAGCATGAAAGAGGGCACCATTACAATGGAAGTAGGTGATAATAAGGTTTCTTTTAACATGTATGAATGATTGAGCTCAAGATATTATTATCTTTTCATTACTTTATCCATGATTTTGTGGTATTTTCTAGCCCTTTTCAATGATAATTGTGCTTAATTTAGATTAAGAGTCTTTACTTTAAGTTAGTGTCATTTTGAGGATTAAATTGTCATAATTGATTGTTAATTGGATTCAATTGATTTCTAGGACAATTGATACTTCAATTTGTTGCTTTTTTATTGTAGGACACTAAAGATTGGGGCCAGAATTAGAGAACTCAAGGCAAAAGAAGCAGGAAAGGACCCTCTGTCTAAGTTCGTCGCGGCAAACTTCTTCCTTCGCCGCGGCGAAACTCATCTGTTGAAGCAAGGCTCTCTGCCATGTTTCGCCGCGGTGAACCTATTCTTTGCCGCGGCAAACCTCTCAAATCAGCAAATCTCAGACCCGACCATTTCCGGAAATTTTGACCTACCCAGCCCCAAGAACCGACCCATGCACGCAAGTTTCGGGTTAGAAACCCTATTTTGGGTATGATGACATGAGATGATCATCATTCACCCATCACCTTCGTATCTTTCATCCTCTTCTCTCATTTCACCTCAGAAACCCTAATCCCATTTCCATTTCTTCCATCTGCTGCTGCCATGGCTGAAGAACAATATCTAGTTGGAGTTGGTTCAAGAGTTATGACTAGCTAAGCTTCTCAACTCTTGAATATGGTGGAAGGAGCATGAGTTCCAAGAGCTTCAAAGGGGAGTTAGCTTCATCTATGAGTTCTAGTTCTTTATTTATGAATTTCTAGGTCTAGGATTTGTAAATTTGAGCTGAACTATTTTGATTATGGTTGTAATCAATTCTGGATGATCATTTTGTGTATTGGATTAGTTAATGTTGAATTTGAGCTTCAATATATGTGGTTACATATATGTTTATATGCATCTCTTTTGATACTCTCTGTCTTGCATGGTAATGTGTGATTGTTGAGTTGATCTGGGCTTGCATTTAACCAAGTGCATTAATTAATCTTAATACACACACCAAGTGAGCTTAATAGGATCTTATGAAATGGGTGACATTGATTAAGATCCTAGACTTAAAGAATTCTTTAAGGTTTTCATTTAGAAGACTTGGTGATTTCTACTCCCAAAATTATTTTGAACCATGATTGCTTCAAAACTGTATTCAAGAGATTTCATATCATTAACTTCACTTCATTACCACTATCTTAGAAAAATCCAAAAACATAGTAACTTAGATTAGCATTAATTGCATTTAGTTTTGGCATTTCATTAATGGTTAAAAACACCAAAAACCCCTTTTTCATTACTCTGCATAGCATTAATCTAACTTAGATATCTAATTTAGGCTCCCAAAAGAGAACGACCCGAGTTTGCACTACTGCATAGCTTGGAAAAATTTTTGAGCGAGAACCTCTAAGCGAACGATAAGAAAAGGCTCTCTTTCAATGAAGCTATGAAACATCCTTATGAGGACTATTCACTTTTGGTTGTTAACATGATAGACATTGCTACTGAGGATGCTTGCTCTGGATTGAATTGTAAAATGATTATTTTTTACTCTGACCTATACTCTACTGATTCTGCTAATGGGGAGGAATTTGTTTCTTCTTTTTCATCTCTTTCTACTTGTTCATATGGTGGTGACGTGACATGCCTTGATTATACTGTAGTTATTTCCATGCTTTCCATCCCGCATACATTCTCTATATCATTAACTAATTCGAATTCGAATTATGATTCTTCTATTATTAGTGATGATCCCCTTGGGGAAAGGTTTTTTGTTGATATTTCAGATTTCCCTAGCATTGTGGAAGTTGATGCTGTAATGGAGAATGATAAAACTCAATACTTAGTTAAAGATAATGGAGATGGTATGCAGAATAATCCCTGCAAGATGGTTACTGCTATAGATCAACTTGAAGTTGGTTTAATGCTTGGAGAGGGGGTGATTGCAAAGCTAATCATATTCAATAAGAACTATCATTGGTTGAAGGAAAGGAGAGTAATCTGTTCTCTCTTGAACTTCATAAATTGATTCTTTCTGTTGTGCAACCACCCATACTTGATTTGAAACCCCTAGCCCCTACTTTAAAATATGCTTTCCTTAAGTCTAATGAGTAATTACCTGTTATCATTGCTAACTCGCTGTCTGAGGGTGAGAAAGAGAGACTTTTATCTATTTTAAGGGAGCATAAGAGGGTAACAGGATGGACCTTAGTAAATATTCCTAGAATTAGTCCGGCTCTTTGCACACATAGGATTCTCCTTAGTGAGGGATCAAAACCAGTGAGGCAACCCCAAAGACGACTGAACCCTCTTATCCTTAATGTAGTTAAGAAGGAGATTACCAAGCTTTTGAGCACAGGGATTATCTATCCCACTTCTGATAGCGAGTGGGTTAGTCCGGTACACGTAGTACCCAAAAAGAGCGAGGTGACAGTAGTTAAGAACAAACGGGATGAGCTTATCCCTACAAGGGTGCAAAATTCATGGCTTGTGTGCATAAACTATCGAAAACTTAATTATGCCATGTGAAAAGATCACTTCCCTATCCCTTTCATAGATCAAAGGTTAGAAAGGCTTGTTTGCAAATCACACCACTGCTTTTTAGATGGTTTTTGGGGTTTTTTCAGGTTCCTATAGCCCCCGAGGATCAGGATGATACTTTCGCTTATTGAAGGGTGCCATTTGGGTTGTGCAACACTCCAAGCACCTTTCAAAGGTGCATGATGGCGATTTTCAGTGACCTTCTTGAGGAAAACATGGAAGTCTTCATGGTTGACTTCACAGTTTATGTGGAGAGTTTTGATCAGTGCCTGAATAGCCTAAAGCAAGCCTTTAAGAGGTACATAGACAAGAAGCCGGTCTTAAATTTTGAGAAATGTCATTTTATGGTGGATAGTGGGATAGTTTTAGGCCACCTCATCTCCCAAAAGGGGATTGAGGTTGATAAGGCTAAGATTGAAGTCATTCCCTCACTTCCTTATCCTACTTACCTTAAAGATTTGATATCCTTCTTAGGGCATGCAAGGTTTTACCAATGATTTATTAAAGATTTTAGTAAAGTTGCTTTAACCCTTTCTACTTTGTTGAAAAAAGATGTGGAATTTAACTTTGATGACAATGATAGACATGCCTTTGATGCTCTTAAATCTATGCTTGTTTCACCTCCCATTCTAACTACACCTAACTAGGATTTACGCTTTGAACTATCATGTAATGCTTATAATTTTGCAGTGGGTGCCATGCTTGGTTAGAAGGAGGAGAAGCAATCCAAAGTAATAGCTTATGCTTCTCAAACACTTGACCCAGCTCAAGTCAACTATACCACCACCAAGAAGGAAATGTTTGCTATTGTTTTTGTCTTTTATAAGTTTAGGCAATACCTAATCAATTCTCGAGTGGTTGTGTTTATAGATCACGTGGATGTCCGCTATTTACTCAAAAAGCCATAATCCAAGCCAAGATTGATAAGATGGGTTTTGCGACTATAAGAGTTCGACATTGAGATAAAGGATTGAGCCGAGGCAGTGAATCAAGTAGCCGATCACCTAAGTAGGCTACCAAAGGATACAAGGGGAGTAGACTCTTCTAAACTCACTTGTGATTCTTTTCCTGATTTTGCTTTATGTACTGTTGTTGTTAAAGAGCCTTAGTATGCTGATATTCTCAATTATCTCATGACTGGACTCACCCCTCCTTTTATGTCTAGATTTCAGGTACAGAAGCTTCAAAGCGAGTCCAAACACTACATATGGGATGCACCTCATCTGTGGAGAATGTGTAGTTATCAAGTTATTAGGAAGTGTATGCCAAGTGAAGACTTCAAGCCTATCATTTCAGCTTGTCATTCCATGGTTTATAGGGGTCATTTTAGTGCAAGGAGAACATCTAGGAAAATTCTAGATTCTGGATTCTATTGGCCAACCCTTTTTGAAGACTCTTTTGCATTTTGTCGGTCCTATGACAAATGTCAACGTTTTGGAGGGTTAGGAAAAAGGCACAAGATGCCTCAACAGCCTTTATTATTTTGTGAAATCTTTGATTTTTGGGGCATTGATTTCATGGGACCCTTTCCTTCATCCTTTGCTTTTGTATGTATTTTGTTAGCTGTAGATTATGTGTCTAAGTGGATAGAAGTGATACCTTCTAGAAAAGATGATGCCCAAGCTGTTTCAAAATTTCTTAAATCAAATATTTTCTGCAGGTATGGGATTCCTAAGGCTAGGGGTGTGCATGAGGCCCGCATGCCCAATAAGCCCGCCCGAGCCCGCAAGAAAAGCGCCCAGCCCAGCCCAGTAAAAAGCTGCCCAAGCAAAAATGGGCATCTTCGGGCTGGGCTGATTCGCGGGCAGGGCAGGGCCGCGGGCAGGGTATGTTGCCCTGCCCATTTGGCCCTGCCCGAAAAAATATATAATTATATATATAAGATAATATTATTTTAAGCAATTATCTCTTTTGTTTGGCCAAAAAAATTAGGTAAAATTAGAAAAAATGAAAGGAACATAAAATTATAATTATATAAAAGAGCTAAATATCAAAATATAAGATTCAATATGCTAAATTACTCCAAGTCAAATTTCTTTCTTTTTCTCTTACATCCAATTTTTTAAAACAAAAAAGAAAAAGAAAAATAAAACCACCTTTCAAATTTTGTGCTTTCACATGATTATAAAAATCTGCCAACTATATGAATAAACTAAGGAATTGAACTACTGATTTAGCTTGATTATTAAATGTTCTAATTATTAAATATATTTTTTTTTACCTCCCATAAGAAATTGAAAGTTGAAGAACAAGACTACATAGGCCTTATATATATATGAGTGATAGACTCATTCATGATAATTTTTTTCCTCTCCCTTGTCTCAAAACACGATAATTGAATTTTTTTTCTACATATGATATAAGGCATGGTGTCATTACGCTGGGCAGAAAAGCCCGCCCTGCCCAGCCCGTCCTTGCCCTGCCCAAAATGGTTAGGGCTTCTACTGGGCAGGGCCGGGCAGCGGGCTGCAAAACGCAGCCCGCTCATCTTTCGGGCTGGGCATCGGGCAAGGGGTTTGCCCTGCCCAGCCCTGCCCATGTGCAGCCCTACCTAAGGCTGTAGTGAGTGATAGGGGTACATATTTCTGTAATAGGATTATTGATAATTTATTTTCAAAATTTGGTATCACTCACAAAGTCTCCACTACCTATCACCCTCGAACCAATGGTCAAGTTAAAACTTCTAATAGAGAGGTGAAGCATATACTGGAAAAGATAGTGAAGCCTTCCAAGAAAGACTGAAGCTTATGTTACACTTACTAGTGTATTGACTTAGGGTTCAATTAAAACTATTTTAGACCATATTGGATGGTCTTGAGCTTAAAAATCTGTTAAAACGCTGATTTTCAGATTTTTACTATTTATCGAATAAAAATCCAGTTTTTTTAGACCAACTTTGAAAATTCATAACTTAATATAGAAAAATCAAAATGGGGAGTGATTCCAAATTCTAAAAAAGCTCCTTGAATTCTCTTTCAAGTAAAAATAATATTCTAAACCAGTTCTATTTGAAAAAGTGTCAAACTTTTGTGGAAGTCACCTCTGTCCATTTGACAAAAACCCTTTTTCCAGATTCTGGACCTTAAATTTGAAAAATCGTTGAAAATCTTGTAGTTGGCCATTTTCAATGTGCTACCTATTGATTTGAAGCCCATGATGTGAAATTTAAGCATACCAAATTTTGTGAAGAAATTCGTTCAGGAACTTAATAAAACATGGCTCTAAACTGGCATCCTGCTGGGGATTACAGCACCAACCATAGATACTTATATATAACCAAAAATAATGTTCCTCATGGTTCACCACCATATTTATCCTTGGATTTGCAGCCTCCCTTTTGATGATTTAGTTCCTAAAATATTAGATTACATATGGGGGATGAGATTTCAATGAAATCCTAGTAGCAAGATCAATCAACCAAGACGTCAACATGCATCAATTACAAGCATTCCAACCTTTTGCTATTAATAGGGAACTACTTTACCTCATACATGTAGCACTCTAACATGCAATAGCCAAGGACCATAAAGCAATGAGTATAGCTACCCAATCATCATCATCATCATCATCATTTAGCTCAACCATATAATAGCACATGAAATTGCATAGCAATCAATGCAACACTCAACATTAAGGTCAATTAAATCTTACTACCTTGATCCAATACTCTTTGATTTTCTTGTTCTTCTTTCTTCCTTCCACAAATTCCAAACCCTAAAATGGCAATCCATAAAAAGGGTACCAAGAATTATCAACCATTACACATAAAAGTCAATAACATAACTGAAGGACAACCTTTATCCCTTAAAGCTTCCACCATTGTTCTTTAAATTTTAGAGTTTGGTTTTCATAAACCCTAAAAATTTCCTCTTGAATCATTTCTACATGATTTTTCATGCATATTCCAAATATCTACTTAGATTTAAGAAAATAAAACTTCCTCTTCTAGTTTCAGCTTGGCCGAACCACTATGGTTCATTTTCCAAAAATTATGACTTTGATTCTATGGCTTCTGACACTTGTTCTTTAGATTTATCCTACACCATTTTCCATTTTAAATACAATGGAAGCCTAAAAAATTTGAAAAAGACATCCTAGGGTCCAGCTCTTGCTTTGGCCGAAATGGTCGTCATGTAACATAACAAAGAAAACACTTCAAAATCAACCTGCAACCACTTATAACCACTAGGATCTATTATGCTTTAAAGTGCTCTAGCAAGTTTGAACAATAAAAATTCCTCCCCTACACCATAAAAATTTTGGCCAGCTCCAAATAAAGAGGAAAAACCAGAAATTTCAACAATACAAAGCATGAAAACAAGACAAGGAACAACTTGAAACCAACAACTAACCTTAAATCTCACTTAGATGATCAAAGTTGCTCCCTTTCTCTTGATTTCTCCATCAAGCTCTCTCTTTTCCCTCACCTTTCTCACTTGGCCGAAATATAATCTCAAAATAGAGGGAGGATTGCTCATTTAATGTGCACAAAATATCTCACCTACCAACATTAATCGTGTAACATCCAGACTTTTGGGCCTAGATATTCCAAAAATAGCCTAAATTAAATAGGCTACCAGACCCCTTTTAAGCAGAAGTCCTAAAGATGAGAAAGGAAGTCAAAGCAGGTTTAAGGACTAAACTGCAAAGTAAAAGGTTTCAGGGGCTCAAGTATAATCAAGTTAGAGGCTCCAATAAAGTCTCGAAGGCCTAGAGAGATAAAAGAGGATAGATACAGGCCAAAGGTTAAGTTAAAAACCTCAAAGAGAGGATTATATGAAACTAAGTCCAAGTAGGGACTAAATCGTAAATTCAGAAAGTTATGACCAACAGGGGTGAAAATGGAAGAGTATACAGAAAATTCTAAGAAAAATCCCAAAAAAAAGGGAAATAATATTCTAAGGCTCTTCTGTGAAGAGAAAAGACGAAAATACCCCTGAGGCAGCTTCAATGGAATTTATGAGGTTATTACCGGTAAAAAGTATACCATTTGAGGTAATTATTTAAAATAGCAAGAGACCTCAAAAATGTATACAAAAATGAGGTTAAATGGTTGAAAGGTTTTACTAATTTATAAAATTAGTCCTGCAACCAAAAGGCCAGTGGAGTGGCTTTAATAAATTAAAGAGCCGGTTTTGCTGATAAAAGGGTATTTTGGTAAATGAATTTTTATGCAAGGCTTAAAGGAGTAGTATGATCTATGAAAAATTATAGATATTCTCTATAATTAAGAGGAATTTATGGAGTAGAAAGAAGAATTTTATGAGCTCCGGAAGGCCATAAAGGAAGCTGGAAAAACATGGGCCAAGTAAATTCGGAGGAATTAAGTTTGATCCAACGGCTAGGATCTAATCTCCCATCTCCTCCACCACTTTCATGACACTTGGAATCTTCTAGAAGGATGAGGTAAGCATGATGCAAGAAGATGATGCAATGATGATGTAAAAGTCAACTTGAAGTTCCAAAATCACCCTTACTCCTTCTTCTAGCTACCAAGGGCATTTTGGTCCATTCAAATCAAATTTTTGCCTATAAATAGGTACTCCCTCCCCTTACATTTCAGCCAAGCAAGGAACCATGGGAAAACTCTACCGCTCTTGCATCTAGAGAGAGAAAATCCATCTAAGTTCAAGCTTCAAGATCAAGGTATGTGGTGACTGTAGCATCTGATTTGATGCCTATTTTGAATTATTTATTGTGCATATCTGATTCTGAAATTTTTCATGCTTAAAGTACACTCCGTAAGCTTTAAATCCATGGGTATAACACTTCATTGGATATGTGTACAATCTATAATGATTTTTCAAATTAAAGGTCAGAATCTGGGAAAAAAGATTTTTGGCAATGGACAGTGTTGCATTTCACAAAAACCTAATGCTTTTTCCTAAGTAAATGGATCATGAGATTATTTTTCCTTGAAAGAGGACTCTTAAAAACCTTTAATAGAATTTTGAACCACTTCAATTGGATTTTTTTGGAATAAGTTATGAATTTTTGAAGTTGGGCAAGAAAAATTGGATTTTTACCCGATGAACAGTAAAAATCCGAAAATCAGCGTTTTTCCATGTATTTTTTAGCCCAAGGCCATCGAATGTGGTCTAAAATAGTTTTAATTAAATCCTAGTGGACCCAATAGTAAGGTGTGACAAATGGGAAGCCAAGGGTCAAAAGCCTACTCCTTCTTGAAATTTCCCTCTTAATCACTTAATTCCTATTGTAATTAATTTTCAAAGACTCTCCTCCACTTGAGGCTTGACACTTGGAAAGTTTAATTACCATTCATTAGAGGCTTGACAAGTGGCAACTTGTGGGCCAAGTAAAGTGTAAGACTCTAGTTTTCACTTTATCAGCGCACTTTTATTCCGAATTTAATTTCTTTTCTATAATTACAGTACCCTAGGCTTTGTAATTATTTTTTGTCAGATCCATAAATTATTGTCCTCATTTTTCTCTTCCCAAAAAACCCTCTTTATCTCAAACTCAACTTTTCATTAATTAAATAAAAAGAAAAACTATTTTCCTGTTCATTATTGATTTTTCCACTTGTCCAATTAATTAGGAAAAATCTTGGGTATTTGAGCATCACTTTTTAATCTCATAATTTCTTGTAATTCCTTAGGACATCATAGAAATTTTTTTGGGATTTTATTCTCCTTCCCAATATTTATTTGGAATTTTCCAAATAAAAGGCCTTAAACTAGCTTAAATCACCCTTAAACTCCTTTGTAATTTCTCTAAGGGTAATTTGGTCATAAAAATAATTATATAACCTAATATAATTCTCACGAAACATTGTCCTTATTTTTTCTTAATTTTCTGAGGCTTGGAAATATTTTTTCATAATTTTTCTTGGCCAATTTTCCTTAATTAGTCAAGCTTTTCATAATCGACGAGGAAAATTATAATAATTATTTGTCCACCATAATTCTTCTATTCCTCCTTATCCTTTTTAGCTCTTGAACATTTAGAAATATCCTTATTCCTAATTGTCATATTACTGGATGTGACAGCTTACGTTTGGAAGAAGCACTGTGGGCTTATAGGACTACATACAAATCACTCATTGGCATGTCACCTTATTGCTTGGTCTTTCAGTAAAACTTGCCATCTGCCAGTGGAGTTGGAACACAAGGCATATTGGGCAGTCAAGGAGTGCAACATGAACATAGAGTCTTCTGGAATGGAGAGGAAGTTGCAACTGCAAGAGTTGGAGGAGCTTAGACTTGAAGCTTATGAAAACTCCAGACTCTACAAGGAGAAAACAAAGTTCGTGCATGACTGGGGAATCCTGCAGAAGCAATTCAAAGAGGGCAATTGAGTAGTGTTGTATAAGGCCCGGTTTACTTTCAAGCAAGGGAAATTCAACACCCAATGGGACGGGCCCTACACAATCACAAGGGCACAACTTTAGCATGGTTGAGCTTTTGTATAAGGAGACTGGAGCCAGATTTAAAGTAAATGGCCATCCACTGAAGCTCTACCACGAGAATCAAAAACCTCCTTAACTCCCAGGTTGTTTCTTTCCTTCACTCGTTTACTTACATTTGCCCTGTTATTGCTCGTGATATATTATATGCATTGATATGTTGAATGAGCATAGGGGAGAAACCATCTTAGTAGTATAGTTTTAATATAGTTAGTAATTTTCTATTCAATAAGATTCCCTTTTTGATTCTGATCTCTGTTCTTTCTCTTTATGTGCTTAATTGTTATGGTGTTGCAAACTAATGAATTATCTGTTTTTAATTGCTAGAGAAAGTTATTGCTCTAATTTGTTTGTTGTGCTACCTTATCTTGAGCTTATGGGCACCTTTCGATCTTATATTGTGCACTTGAAAGTTTTTGAAGTATCCAGCTACCCCCTTTGTTTGTGTGCCTTTGTTCCTTTTCTGTTGTGTTGTTTCTGCTTAATTTTGGTGTCTCTGGCTACTTTTGGCCTGGTGAAGATGCCCTGCTTGTGTATGATTGCCCTCAGGATACTTTTGCCATGGTGAACTTTATCCTTCACTACTACAAAGTCCCTTTGCGTTAGTTGTTTTCCTCTTGGGCAGTATTCATCGCAGCGAAGTCCCTTTCTTTCTTCTTTTTGCCTCTCAGGAGGTTTTGCCGCGGCGAAACTCTCAGTCATGCACATACCAGTTAGCTTTTAACCTTATTCCTCCATGTCCTTTTACCATTTTGCCCTCTGTAAACTGCCAACCCATTCAAATCTTTTAACTCTATTTTTGTCTTTTCACCTCCCCACTACCATTAACCCTTCCTTATTCAATTTTACAAAACCGCCATTTCCCCTTCCATTCTTCAAAACTATTGTCCCCCTCCCATTACTCTTATCTCGCCTCTTCCCATCCTCTCTTCTCCATTGTAACTGTAACCCTTCTCCTTCTCCAAGTTTCAGTCCTGCCTCCCTCTTCACGTCTAAACCCCCTTGTTTTTCCTCTCCTATTGCTACCCCCTTCCCTCTCTGCATAGGATCCCTCCTCTGTTTCTGTAAGTTTCTTTCTTTCTTCTTCTCCTTCCTTTGCTTTTTCTTTGTTCTGGTTTAATGTGTGTTTAGGGTTTATTTATCTCTCTGTTTAGTTCTTTTAGTTTGTTGATTGGGTTGGGTTGTTTTAGTTTTAGTTTTCAGTTCCGTAGCACTTAGGCTATTTAATGATTTATAGTGCATTTTGTTTTTTCTGTGATTCTTCTGTTCAAATGTGAAGGTTTTTTGTAAATTGAAACCCTATGAATCATTGGATAATCATTCGTTCTCTCCTAGGTTTTATTTTTCTGTTTCTAGGGTAATTCTAGTTGCTGTCTGTTTTTCGTGTTTGTTTATTGTGTTTTGTGTGTTGTATACAAAAAGATGCCTCGTACTAAGAACCCTGCACCTTTGTCTGAATCTGATTCTGGGGATGAGTACACCTTCGAAGAGTTGTATGAAAAGATTGACCAAAGGCCTCTTCTTAAAGAGCTACCCTTCCCTTTAGACCCCTCAGACAACCCTTTTGTTTACCAACTCCAAGCATCCCCATTGACTGGTTTAGTCCAGCAGCGCTCCATAGGCAATGATGCTTTGGTTCACCATTTCTACACCTATGCCTGATCCCCTAGTGCCATGATCACTGATTTTCACAGCGTCTATGTCCACCGTTCTTTTATCACTGAAAACATCCACCACCATTACCGCCTTTCACCTTGTCACCATTTTTGTTATTCAGAATATAAAGATAACTATCCTTTTGACGCTGTTGTCCAAACCCTTTGTCATGAAGGTGCCACCTGGCATCACCCCCGTACCATAGAGCAATATCCAAAGCAGTCCGAATTCCGACTTGAGGCTCATCCTTGGCTATACTTAGTCTGCAATAACATCGTACCTACCACCCATCTAGCCAATGTCCCTAAGCGCCAAGGCCTATACATCTACCTTCTTATGACTGGCTGATCATTTGACATAGCCGACACCATTTACTCAACTCTTCATGATGCCATTGATAAAGTCTAATTTTTATATATTTTATCCCACATTAATCCAACATTTAAATGATAATTTTTAGCTTAAATGAACTTTTTATGTATTATTGGATTAATTGGTTGACTTTTGGATTTTTCATAAAAATTTGAGATTTTAGATTAAAAAAATAAATAGTTTGTGATTTCCTATTTTTGACTTGGAATTAATTTTTTATTTCTTTGGAAACAAGTCTCATATTTTTAGAAAGATTATTTTTAGAAATTTTTGCAATTTCTTGCCTAATTTTGTTGCATATCTGATATTTACTTTTTGATTATATTTGGATATAATCTACATTAATGGATGCATTTAAATTCTTGTAGGTCAAGAAAGAGCATATAGGAAATCTAATGGTGTAAGATTGTTTCTTGGAATTTAATCACAATCCAATGGCTAATATCAAGTTGGTCAATTAATTACTAATAGGCTTAAGCTTTGGATCCACAAAAAAAATTTTCTCATTAAAAATTTTTCCTTATTTGAGAGCAAGGACTCACGCCTAGCATCACTTTTTCTTCTCCATTCACACGATTTGAACGTCAAATCCCCTCCTTCAACAATATTCCTCTAGACTCACGCCCTCTCTCATATTTTATTGATTACATTCCATACTTGCCTAACAATTTAATCAATTTCCTCTCCTTTCTCGCTACATGGCTAAATTCTCATTTACACCTCATCATTCATGGCTATGGCATCTAACAACCTTGGAAGAGGAGACATGTTGATGGAAGCTTAAACTTGTTAGTGAGGCAACTTGGAAGGAGCATGGAGGAGACTTAAGCCTTAAACTAACACTTGAAGACTATAAGGGAGTGATATTCTATTTATCTTTTTAATTTAAGGACTTAAGATTATTTAGTTTTAATAATTTAAGTTGTAATTTTATTTTGTGAGACAATTTAGTTCTAGATTGTCATTTTTATTTTTGGATTGGATTGATATTTGGATTTTACTTGTGTTGAGACGTTTGTTAGAATTTATGTTTATGAACCTTTGCATTGTTAATTGAATTTATAATTGAGTTTTTATTATGAGTTTAATTATCAATATGGTTTGAATTGCAAAATTTGGGTTCTTTTGCCTCTTAATTGTTTAATTAAGTTGCTTAATCGTCTAATTGTTTGATTGGATAATTTCAAACATAATTTCTAGAATTAATTTGAGTTATTTTTATTGGTTTTAATAAGCTTGATTAACCAACATTATACTGTTATGAGTTCTCTAATAGTTTAAGGGTTTTTGAAATTGAGGGTTCCCTTTGTTTCAAATAGGTGATTAAGTTTATTAATTCCACTCTCTTATCATCTCCCTTTGGTCTAATTAACTGATTAGGTTATGAAGGTTAAATTCATGCAAATCCTAAGTTGTCCCCTCTACCGTACCTAAAGAGAAAATTCTCAATTTTTACTTGTTAATTTTCTTTACTTTCTAGTTCATTTTCTTTATTCATCTTTTTTAATTTTCTTTCCTCAAAAAATCCCCCCAAAAATTGCATTGCATTCATTTAGTTTAATTTAATTTTCATATAGATTTGAGGACATTTCCATCTTGCATTTAGAATTAGAATTTTGTATTTTAGTTTAGGTCCAATTTATTGTATTTTTTTTATCACCTAAATTTTTACCTAAAGAAACTCATGACTTGCTCCTTGAAAATAATGACCTAGTAAAACATCTTACCTTTAACCCCTTAGAGTACACATTCGTAAGTGTTATGGTTCAAGCATGTCAAAATATACGCCCGTGGATTAAAAATTTCAATATAACTACTCTGATTATTATTCACTGTTTAAATTCAGGTTTCAGGTCCAATTTGATTAGGTTATGAAGGTAAATTCATGCAAATCCTAAGTTGTCCCCTCTACCGTACCTAAAGAGAAAATTCTCAATTTTTACTTGTTAATTTTCTTTACTTTCTAGTTCATTTTCTTTATTCATCTCTTTTTAATTTTCTTTCCTCAAAAAATCCCCCCAAAATTGCATTGCATTCATTTAGTTTAATTTAATTTTCATATAGATCATCATATAGATTTGAGGACATTTCCATCTTGCATTTAGAATTAGAATTTTGTATTTTAGTTTAGGTCCAATTTATTGTATTTTTTTTATCACCTAAATTTTTACCTAAAGAAACTCATGACTTGCTCCTTGAAAGTAATGACCTAGTAAAACATCTTACCTTTAACCCCTTAGAGTACGCATTCGTAAGTGTTATGGTTCAAGCATGTCAAAATATACGCCCGTGGATTAAAAATTTCAATATAACTACTCTGATTATTATTCACTGTTTAAATTCAGGTTTCAGGTCCAATTTTGAAAAATCATAACTAATTCTATAAAAATCGTATTCAGGTTCTCTAAAATTCTACGAAAAAATATTTGAAAGCTCTTTAAGGAAAAAAATATCCAATTAGATTTATCCTTACCCAATTAGTACAATTTAATCAATAAAATTACTGTTCATTTTGTAAAATCCAGAACTTCTAGATTCTGTGCCTCAACTTTGAAAATTCGTATCTCCTTGTGTACACATCCAATTAAGGTGATCTACTGTCATTTTAAAGCTTGGGATGTGTACTATGGATCTGCCAAATTTTGTGGCTTAACTCATTCATTTGATAGGTCAAACAAGAGCTACAAACTCACTGCTCCATGACCTACGTTTTATCCCTTAACCTCTTTTTACTTTAATTCTTTCTATTTCTTTGACATACATAAATTGGGTTTACGCTTTTCCAATCATCCTCATACATTTCTATTCATTCCATAAATATTGTAACTAAATACATGGCATCATTGGCATCCATAACATAAATTACATAATAGGAGAATTACACATTAAATAATAACATCATTCATTAATGTCAATAATTCTCCACTTTCTTCTCCTTGCCTCTCATGCCATTATTGCCCACTACTGATTGACCTAAATGGTTGGTTAGGAAGGGGTGAGATTCGGGAGAATCTTAGTAGCAAACACTACCCATAAGCATGCAAGACATAATGCAAATGCATGACATGTTATAACATTAACACATGAATGCCATGGAAAGTAAGCTAAAGCATTTCATGCTTTCATAATATATTGCCAAAGCAAAGCATAACGTAAACTTGCAAACATAACTTTGCAAACATTTCATCATAACTTAGTCATATCATGGCAACACAACCACATCATACAAGCATACATATCAAGCACACAATATAGGTAAGTTTATTACCTTGTAACATAGCTTTCCTCTTGCTTTTCCTTTGATTCCCTTGTCTTTCCAACCCTATGGATTTTCAGTCAGCACCATTAAACATCCTCTTGGATGTTCCAAGATCCTAAACATATCCATACACAATGCCAAACATTCATCCTTATAGTTTCACCTGATTTTTAATTAGGTCCTTATAAAATTTTTTCTTTTTATCAGGTCCTTTTAATTTTACATGTTTTTACTTAGGTCCCCCCATTTTTTTTCTTTTTATTAGGTCCTTATAGTTTCACTTATTTTTTAATTAGGTCATTTGTCATTTTTAAAAAATTATTTATTAACTTTATTCTTTAAAATTAATTTCATTTTAAACTAATATTATATAATTGGACAAAATAATTAATGTAATCATTTAGTAATTAATAATTAATCAGAATAATTAATCATAATTAAATATAAATTATTTACAAGTATATTCTAATTTTAGAAAATTTTATTATTATAATTTGAATTTTATAATCATAAAAATCAGAATTGAAAAGTAAATAATATATTTGTTTAACTAAAAATTTAAAAGAATATTAACATAAGATTTTTATGATAATTTATTATTTTTAGAATATTATTATTTATAGAATAAAAAATAAAAAATACGAGGACTTAATAAAAAATAAAGTAAAACAATAAGGATCTGATAAAAAGAAAAAAATTATAAGGACCTAATTAAAAACATGTGAAAGTATAAGGACACGATAAAAAGAAAAAAATTATAGGAACCTGATTAAAAACCAATTAAGACTATGAGGACTTGCCTATTAATTATTTCTTGGAAAAACAAATTAGAATTTATGAAACTAGATGTAGTTTTAATATGTTTAGCTAATTAATAGGGATCGGTTTCCCATCCATATGTATATATCTGGATCCCCTCTCCGTTAATAATTTTTCTTCAGTGATTGATGGTCCATAGTAGTTATTCTTTCGTCCTAAATATAAAATTTATCTTATAATATAAATTATATTATAAAATGAGTCTTATATTTAAGATTAAAAGAGCACTCACTTTTAGCCATCAAATCAATCAAACATTGCTACGTTGATTAAAACTTAGATTCAATTTGCGCGGGCATTAAAGTTCTTAATTTATGTCTTTTTAAATAATAACTTTATGAACATAAAAATAAAATATTAATATTGAGTCTAAACTATCTAATTTTACAATCAACGCTCCAAATTTATTGAAAATCACTGAATAATCAGCAACCAAACTCAATTTAAAAATATGAATATCATTTCAAACTAGAAAATAATATAAATGATTATGACTTATTATAGCGTCATTATATTACGCATATGTAATTAAATTGTAAGGGAGAAAGCCTTGAGATTAGAGAATCATCAAGGAAATTAAAGAAATCTTGCAGCAAAGGGGCGCGAGGTTCCCTGCATTTCCACTGGAGATGCAAGTGAATCAACCAAGAAAAAGAAAAGAGAGTCAACTAATCACATTTTTTTCAAATACTAACTCCTAAATTTTGTTAGTATTAAACCTTTTTTTGATTAATTTATATGCATATGAAATGGTTGACTGATACCAAACAAGCAACTTTCAAAAAGCACTTTTAGAATCCAAACCAAGGTTTGGTCCTAAAAGCATCCAAATACCCTTTAATTTTTTGAAACCATGGTTTTATCATGAAACCATGATTTACCCATCAAAACTATGATTTTGTCATAAGCAAAATTTTTCGCTTTTTGAACAAATATGGACGTTGTTGTCAGTGAAATTTTTTGCCCCATCACTATCATCTTCACGCCTTGACATTTCTCCTTCTTTGTCCTCCCTTATTCTTTTTTGTTTTTTGACCGGTTCTCCTCCCTCACTTAAAATAATATTTTTCTGTTGAAAAAAATTATTTATTTTCTAAAAACATATTTAATCTTATATTTTATAAATATATATACACATATTAACAATTAATTAATATACTTTTTTATACATTATTTATTGTGTTGGCAAAAAATAACCTATTAACAAATTTATTATTTCAGTCTTTAATGTAGGACCTAATTAGGAGAGTTAATATTAATCTTAAATATAAGATCTATTTTATATGATTATCTATTTTTTTCAACTAATCCTATTAATGTTCTCTTAACAATAATCAAATAGGAGAGAGAGAAAGAAAATTAAAAAAGATAATTAGGGTTTCTTAAGAAAAATATCACATTAATTAATTTAGCTAGTATTCTTAATCTACTCAAATTAATTAATTAGATCTTACATTAAGGACAATAGAAGAACCTCAATAAAAATATAAATTAAAATATATGTTTTATTTGATTATCATATTAACTTATGTCCTTTTTAGTAATTTATACCTAAAGAAAGTGTTTCTGATAACAATTATCCAAACACTATCTCTTTATTAAAGTCACTTTTTTTTAACAAAATCTATTCTCAAAATCACTTTTTTCTCAAAAGCTATTTTCCAAACCATGATCAGGAGAATGGTTTCTGGGTAAGACTAGATTTTGTGAAAAAATGATTCTGATAAAGTGAGAGTATTTGAATAGTTATTATCAGAAGTATTTTTTATATGTGCAAATTACTAAAAAGGACATAAGGTAATATGATAATTACATAAAAGATAGATTTTATAATATATTTTTATTTGAAGTAATAAGTTTGTTAATAATTTTTTTGCCAACATAATAAATAATATATAAAAATGTAATTAATAAATAATTAATATATGCATATGCATTTATGAAAAATAGGATTCAATATATTTTCAGAAAAATGATTTTTTTACCAACAAAAAATATTATTTTGCCTTAAAGATTTTAAACATGAAATCCCATAATATTTTTCACAACTAGTTTTTTGAGCAACATACTACCTCCGATCTTTAATATAAGAGCTATTTTAATATTCAATTTGGTCTTAAATATAAAATTTCAATCTATTTTGTTTCTCATATTTATCTTTTTTTTTTTCAAAATAGTCCATATAGTAGTTGCACATGTTAAACATTTCATCAAATGCTACTTCTAGCTAATACACATGATTAGAAAGAGTATTTTAGGAAAGATAACACCTATTACAAATAACTAACTTAACTAATTTTCTTAATTTACTTAAATTAATTAATTAGCTCTTATATTAAAAACTAGATATAGCTTTACAATGTCAAAAAAAAAAAAGATCACATTTTCAAAAAGTAACTTCTTTTGCTTTTCATGAAACCATGGTTTGGGTAGATCAAACCGTAGTTTTGGAGCCAAATCATGGTTTCATAAAAATGTGGGTTGTTTGGCAACTCTTTTAGCCAAACCATGATTTGGGCTCCGAAAGTGATTTGAGCAAGTTTGCTAAACACCCCTCCGACTTGTGCGTAATTTTGGGATCTGTGTGTAATTTTCTCATCTTAGGTGTTTGGATAAATTCAAACTATAGTTTGAAAAATAGTTTCTGAAAAAAAAAAGTGATTTTGAGAATAGATTTTAGAAGAATAGATTTTGTAAAAAAAGTGACTTTAATAAAGAGAAAATGTTTGGACAATTATTATCAGGAACTTTTTTTAGGTACAAATTACTAAAAAAGACATAAATAAAACATATATTTTAATTTATATTTTTATCTGAAGTTCGTCTACTGTCCTTAATGTAAGATCTAATTAATTAATTTAAGTAGATTAAGAATATTAGTTAAATTAGTTAATATGATTTTTTTTAAGACACCCTAAGCATTTTTTTTTAATTTTCTTCCTTCCTCTCCTACTTGATTCTTGTTGAGAGAACATCAATATGGTTAATTTTAAAAAAAAATAGATAATCATATAAAATAGATCTTACATTTAAGATCAATATTAACTCCCTGATTAGGTCCTACATTAAGGGCCGAAATAATAAATTTGTTTAATCATTTTTGTTTCCAACATAATAAATACTGTATAAAAAGATATATTAATTAATTGTTAATATGTGTGTGTGTATATAATAAAATAAAATATTAAATATGTTTTTAGAAAATGAATATTTTTTTTCCAACAGAAAAATACTATTTTAAGTGGGGGAGGAGAATCGGTTAAAAAACAAAAAGAATCAGGAAGGAGAAAGAAGGAGAAATGTGAAGGCCTGAAGATAATAGTGATGAGGCAAAAAATTTTGAGGACACCAACATCCTTATTCGTTCAAAAAGCAAAAAAATTTGCTTATGACAAAACTATGGTTTTGATGGACAAATCATAGTTTCATGACAAACTATGATTTCAAAAAATTAAAGGGTGTTTAGATGCTTTTGGGACCAAATCTTGGTTTGGGTACATTCCAAAAGTGTTTTTTCTAGGTTTGGCAAACAGTAGACTGACTGGAGGCAACTACCGCGTTTTTCTTTTTGCAAGATGACTAAGGTCTTCTCCACTTATATGAAAAAAAAAACAATTAATTATTTAATGAAAGGGAAAATTGCAAATAAAGACCCCCAATATATAAAATGACAATCAGGAACCTTGAATTTGAAAACTTACGGCAGAGGACCCGATCCCAATTTGTAATTATGAAATGTGTGTTAAATGGCTGAAATGCCCGTCCCTTATTTTGAAAAAAAAATGTCTGCGTTCTTCCCCCCCAAAACGCACAATAACTTCCCTCTACTTTGTATCTCCCAGGCCATTCTCTGTAGTCAGTCCATTTTGCGTGTAGGAGTTTGCTTCCATTTTATAGTTAGAGGAGTATTGCGTGAGAGAAGAGTGTATTTGCTGTGGGAGAGAAGAACGGAGTGGTGCTGAAGTAGTGATCTATCGGCATTGTCAAAGGCAAGGGAGGAGGTAGAGGCGTCGTGACAGTCGTGTGTGGCTATCAGAGTTAATAACGGCATTCGGCGACAAAATCTGGTAGTAAGTTTCATGCTTTGGTTTGTATGTGTTGGTTGCTACATATGTGATCCCTTAAGGAGAGGGAATGCGTTTAGGGTAAGAAAGTATATATATGTTTTTTCTATCAAATAAGTTGTGACTGATTGGTGAAAAATGGTTATTTATGGAAGAAGACGGGCAAATGGGTTTAGGTAGGAAGGGAATGAGAAGATCAGTTAGGAGGATGATAAGATTAGTTTGGGAAATGACGGCATTGGAATAGGTAAAGTGCAAATTGAATTGGTTAACTGTTAATTGATTTGAAGAGATATTAAAGTGTTAGTCTGGTTTAAAATGACAAAATGGAAGTAGGGGGATTAACAAGTTGATAATGTAAAATAACAATGTGTAATTGACAAGTTGGTAATAGAAAATAACAAGTTTAATATAATGAATAGCAAGTTATTGAGCAGTTGGGAATAAGAAGGTTGCCACAGGTTCCTAACAAGTTAACAATAGGAAATGACAAGTTTAAAAATGAGAATAACAAGTTGGGAATAAGAAAGGTGAGTATGACAATTTGAGAACTTGATAATCTGAAATAACTAGTTGATAATTGTAAATGATAAGTTAATGATGAGAAATAACAAGCTTGAGAACTAGTTGAGAATAACAAGTTTACTTTGAGAAATTGACAAGTTGCTTATATGAAATTACAAGTTCATGTTTTGAAATAAGAACTCAATGGTGTGATGTAAGAAGGTTGTTGGTTACAGAATAGGTTATTAACAGAGCTAATAGTTAGTTAGTAAATGTGGTTGTGAAGGATTGTATATTGAATGGTTTGCAGGAAAAGGAAGATGGCATTAGAAGGAGCATCTAGATCGAAAAAGGCACACAACGGTTGGTTGTTATTCATAAGTGAGTTTATGGTCACAATAGCTGACCCTGACATGACAGCCAAACAAAAACGAGATGCTGCATCAAATGCATGGAAAGCTCTAGCAGCTAAAGAGAAGATGAGGTACACCGAGGAGGCAAAGAAAAGAAGGCTACAAAAGGGAGAAGAGGAGAAAAAGAAACATGTCCCATCATTTCTAACCTGAGTGTCCCTGAAGGGTTTAAGAAAATTACTACACTTTGTGGATAATAATGAAGACTTAAGGGAGAGGGTTGAGAGGATGGGCTTCGGGATGCTGTTGAAGGTTGGATTAAATAGACTACCCTATGATCTTATTGTGACCATGTTGAGATCATATGACCCGCCAATACATCAATTTACAATCAGGGGCAAATACTAGGAATCCGTCATGGTGGGGAGGAGGTGAAAACTAAAGTTGATGAGGGTGATGCTACATATCAGGAGTTGAGAAATGAATATCGAAAAGTGTCATTCAGTAAAATACTAAAAGACATTGTTTTAGGGGAGGGGGATCACAGATTTGAGTTTTTATTTGTGCTGTACACCTTGGGTACTTTTCTATGTCCGAAATCAAGTCCAGAAGTGAGTGAGAAGTTGGTCAGAGTCATGTATTGCACAACGAATGACTTTGGAAAGTATGATTGGGCTACCTATATTATAAAGGACCTCTGGAAAGAAATGGGAAACTATGTCAAAGGGTACAGGCAGGGCAATGAAAGGCAGGGGAGCAGTACTGTTGGTGGCTGCATATACTTGCTTCTGGTATTACTATTTTGTTTGTCATTGTGTTTGCATTTGATTACCAATATGCATAACATTAGTGTTGTATATATGTGCCTGGCTTACAACCTTTTTTTGGTGAGCATTTTAACCTCAACACGCCTGTTGGCTGAGAGTCAACTACTACAATTGAATACTAAACTAATGAGAAGATAAAAGAATTGGCTAGCAAGGAGAGGAAGAGTGTTAGGGGAATTATGTATGGAGAAAAATGCAGTGAAGCTGTGACGAGGAAAGAAGAGAGGATAATTGTAGGGTTTTTGGACCCGGTATATGGTATAATTGGTAAACTGAAGTTTTTATTTCGTAACCTGAACTTGTTATCTGCCATAGTAATATTGTCATTTCCTATACTGAAGTTCTTATTTGCTATAGTGACATAGAGCTTTGTCATTGTTAAGTTGTAATTTGACAAACTCAAGTTGTTATTCGCAATACTTATATTGTGATTGGCCATATTGAACTTATCAATGGGTATATTGAAATTGTGAAGCTGTCATTTGTCATTGTGAACCTGCCAATTGTCATACCTGAGTTATGATTTTGTTTACTAAACTTGTCATTCACGAAAGTAAACTTGTGATTTCCCATAGTGAAGTTGTCATTTGGTAATAGTGAGTTGTGATTTTGTATACTAAACTTGTCATTCGATATAATGAACTTGTCATCTGCCATACGTGAGTTGTGATTTGCTTTAGTGAACTTGTCATTCGATATAATGAATTTGTCATTTGCCATACATGAGTTGTGATTTGGTTTACTGAACTTGTCATTCGGTATAATGAACTTGTCATCTGCCATACCTGAGTTGCGATTTTGTTTGCTGAACTTGTCATTCTATATAACGAACTTATCAATATGTCATAGTGAAGTTGTCATTTCCCATAGTAAAGTTGTTATTATATATACTTAATTGATTAATGTCTTTTACATGTAGGAGCTGAAGAAGTTACGTGAGTGCCTAATAAAGAGGATAGAGGAAGGGCAAAAGATGCTAATGAAAATGGTGGATGAGGAGTTGGTGAAGGTGCAAATCCCAAGACAGGAAGATGGTGGGAAGGGTAAATCAAGAGGAAAGGCTCAGATTGAGATAGTGCCTACAAATATCAGTGACTCTGAAGATGATGAGGAGGACAGGCACAACAATGATGATACAACTAAGGAAAAGGAGAAGGATGAAGTAGACGGTGAAGATGGAGATTGTCATGGGAAGGGTGACACAGAGGATGACAGTGACAATGAAAAGAAGGAGGAAGAGGGTTAAGGGAATGGTGATGATATGAGCGAAGGGGACAGAGAACACAAGGGTAATTGGAAGGGTGATGACAAGCAACCACTTGTGATGGAGAGTGCAATACCCACAACTAGTTTCCCTATGGAAGTGCCACCCAATATTGAAGGTTATGATGGGGAGGGTGACATACCCAAAGCCAGTTCCCCCTGGGTAGTGCCAGGCAACGTTGTAGGTGATGATACAGAGGGTCACTCACCAATAGAGGTATCCCCCTTGGCCATTGTTGAATGTGTTGAACCTGATCTAGAACCTGTAACTGTGGAGGCACAACAACCAAGGAGATCTACTAGGGTTTGGTTCAGCGAGATCAAGTCTCCTTGGTTGGAGTTGAAGGCACAATCAAGAATGAAGAGGCCTATAGAGCCTAAGGATTTTTTTTTTTCAACCTAGTCAGTCAAGCTGTCAAAGGTGGTGAGGGCAAGATGTAAGTGAAAATCTTAGCTTATGTGATGTTACTTGTTGACTACATGTTAACATAACACATATGGTAACTCACTTGAATATGTTTTAGTCCTTTAATCAGAATATTCGATGAAGACATCCCCTGACGATTGTTGCATTCGCTTAGTGCAAATAACAGGGTGAGTAACCGGGTGATGTTATTGGTCTGTAAGGCTTTGGTGCAAGAGCAACAGGCAGTTGAAGGGCGAGTTAGGAGGTATATATTTGATGCAGACTTCATGATAAGGTTTCTGTATTACTAATGTGCTTTGTTGATTTACAAGATTGCAAATAGAAATGACAAAATAAAGTATGCTATAGTGAATTACAACTTGGTTTTGTGCATCTCACAGGCCATAATGATCCGTGATCCGACTCGTTGGGATCCTAACCAATGTGCATGACAAATACTTCCGCATTATGTTGGCTACAACATATGTGACTGTGACTTGATTTTGGGTCCTGCTCTAGTTGGGGAGCATTGGTTCTGTTTTGCATTCGAACCAAAGACCCGAAAGTTCAATGTCCTCGATTCTATGTGAGCAAGTTTAGAGCGTAAGAAGACCACCTCCAAACAGAAGAAGGCAGCCACATATGACCCTCAAGAATTGGCCATCACATGCTATGTAAGACGTTCCTGACCTGTGCATGTTAGATAGGGAAATGACAGTTTTATGTTATTATCCTTTTGATGAATATGGCATTTATACAAAGGAATTGGTTTAAAGACATACTTCGGATGGTCAAACCAGATTTGAGTAATGAGTTAGAAATTGTCCGGCCTGATGTACCACAGCAGAATAATTTGTGAGTGTCTACACCCTACTCTGTGATATGTTATTTGGCTGTGTTGGTTTGAAGTGCTAAAACTGTTAGGGTGGTGTTGTAGGCAGGAGAGACTGGGGTGTGTAAGTGCTCATATAGCTCAGGAGATGGGAGGCTCATGTTCCCCTTCAATATATCGAGGTATTGATATTACCTTATTTATTGTGCAATCAAGAGTGACCACGTGTGACTTGTTTGGTGGTAAACTTGCTGTGCAAGCTGATGTGTCCTCTTTTTGGCACAAGCTAACGTGGTGGTTGGTAAACCATGATGACAATAAATGCTGTCAGAATGTGTACAATCTTATCTCACAACCAGAATGACCAAGAAGAGGAGAAAGTCTTTGTAGAGAGCATTTAAATTAGGCCATGTGACTTTTACTAACTTTGTTGATAAATTCATTTGTTGAAATTGTATGCCAATTATTTTAATGGTTATAACAATACTTACATTTGGAATGACAAATTTCCCTTCAGTCAGGCCAATGACAAGTTTACTACGTGCAACGACAAGTTCATTATGGAAAATGACAACTTATGAAAGGGTTTTCATACAAATTTGAGATTCTGTATTAAAAGTGGCCAAATTTGCACATTCATTCATTGGATGACAGGTTAACAAAGGAAAATGACAAGCTGACAATGGCAAATGACTAGTTCCCAAGATGTTTTCATGCAAGGGAAAATTTCTGTTGAAATAGTGGATTTCCACTTCTGATAAACACAGAATGATAGGTTTACTAAGGAAATTGACAAGTTAACTTACACAAATGATAAGTTCCGATAAGGTTTTCATGCAAGGGAAAGTATCTGTTGAAATGAGTGGAATTCCACTTACAATAATAACACAATGACAAGTTGACTCACAAAAATTACAAGTTCCACTAAAGTTTTCATGAAACCAAAATTCTCTATTCAAATGAGTGGATTTCTATAACATCCAAACTTTTAGGCCTAGAAGTACCAGAAATAGCCTGAATTAGATAGGCTACTAGACCCTTTTTTGAGCAAAAGTCCCAAACATGAGAAAGGAAGTCAAAGCAGTTTCAGGGACTAAACTGCAAAGTAAAAGTTTTTCAGGGGCTTCAGTATAATCAAGGTCAGAGACTCCAGTAAAGTCTCGAAGGCCTAGAGAGAGAAAAGAGACTAGATATAGGCCAAAGGTTGAGCTAGAAGCCTCAAAGAGAGGATTATATAAAGTTAAGTCCAACCAGGGACTAAACTGTAAATTCTAAAAGTTATGACCAACAGAGATAAAAATGGAAGAGTGCACAGAGAATTCCAAGAAAATCCCAAAAAAAAGGAAAATAATATTCTAAGGCTCTTCTGTAAAGAGAAAAGACGAGAATACCCCTGAGATAGCTTAAATGGAATTTATGAGGTTATGGCCAGTAAAAAATACACTGTTTGAGGTAATTATTTAAAATAGCAAGAGGCCTCAAAAATGTATATAAAAATGAGATTAAATGGTTAGAAGGTTATACTAATTTATAAAATTAGTCCCGCAACCAAAAGGCCAGTGGAGTGGCTTTAATAAATTAAAGAGCCGGTTTTGCCGATAAAAGGGTATTTTAGTAAATGAATTTTATACAAGGCTTAAAGGAAGTGTTATGGCCTAAGAAAATTCATAGATACTCTCTAGAATTAAAAGGAATTTATGGATCTGACAGAAAATAATTACAGAGGCCAGAGCACTGTAATTATAGAAAAGAAGTTAAACCCGGAGTAAAAGTGCACCGATAAAGTGTTAATCAGAGTCTTGCACTTTACTTGGCCCACAAGTCGCCACTTGTCAAGCCTTTAATGGATGGTAATTAAAGCTTTCCAAGTGTCAAGCTACCAATGGAGAGGATCTTGACTTTGGAATGTAATTATATTATGAATTAAGTTAATTAAGAGAGAGGTTTCAAGAAGGCTTAGGCATTTGACACTTGGACTTTCATTAAATGTGGTAGATGAGATATTTTGAGAGCACTAAGGAGCTCATCTTTCCCCTAAATCAGATGGGAATTTCGTCCAAGGGAAAGAGGAGAGGAAAAGAGAGGGTTTTGGAAGGAGAACCAAGGAAAGTTATCAACTTTGGTCATCAATCAAGGATTCAAGGTGAGATCTTGGTTCTAGATGTGTTCTTGTCTTGTTTTCCTTCTCTTTTAAGGTTGAAAAATCTGTCTTCTCTCCCTTTTGATGGCTGGTCGAAATGGTTGATGAGTGGGGAAGGGAGTTTGGTTGTTAGATGTTGCTAGAACACCTCAAAGTATGGTAGATCCAAGTGGATCTATGTGAAAATTGGAAGAATTACGTGCTGATTTGATGCCTATTTTGAATTAGTTACTGTTTATATCTAGTTTGAAATTTGGTATGTGTAAATTACGCTCTTTGAGCTTTAAATCCATGGGTAGAACACTTTATTTGGATATGTGTACGATTTATGGTGATTTTTCATTAGGGTTTGAAATCTGGAAACAGTGTTGAACTTTTGGGAGAGTGTCAAGTTCCGTACAATTCCGGTACTGTTAGGCATAGAATTGGTTCCTGAAACTATTTTTCTTTTAAATTTAACTTAAGTAGCTTTTAGTGAGACTTGGAATCACTCAATTTGGATTTTTATAGATTTAATTATGAATTTTCGAAGTTGAGCAAAAATTCTGGAGTTTCTGCGTGAACAGTACCCGCGAACCAAAATTTCCAGATTTGGTATTCTTGAATCTAAGGCCATCTAAAGTGGTCCTAATTGACAAGAAATGGATCTTAAGGATGGGAAATGATAAGATTTATATTAGAAAAGTTAGAAAGAAAACCCTAAGACTAAGAGAAAGGGTTGAGGTTCAAGAAAGCTACTCTTGAACTTTATGTAATCTAATGGTCCTAATAGATTGTGTGATCATTATGGTTATGTTTAGGACCTTTGAAACATCCAAGAGGATGTTTGGTGATGTTGACCGAATGCCCACATGGTTGGAAAGTCAAGGGAGTCAAAGGAAAAGTAAGAGGAAAGCTTGAGGTGCAAGGTAGTGAACTTACCCTTTATGTGCTTGACATGGTATGCTCATGTGTTGGTTTGTATTTGTTGTTTGAATGATGTTGTGACATGATGATTGTTGCTGGAAATGCTATTTTTAATATGTTCCCATGGCCATGCATTTTTATACCAAGCATAAAGCATGATGGCATGTCACTAGTTAACTTAAGTTTATGAAAAACTACATACCATACACTAGCATCCATCTTGTGCATGTATGTGGTAATGTTTGCTACTGAGATTCCCCCGAATCTCACCCCTTCGTAACCAACCATTTAGGTCAATCAATGATGGACACTAACGGCATGAGAAGCAAGGAGAAGAAAGTGGAGAATTATTTACGTTAATGATTGAGATTATGTTCAATGTATAATTCTCCTATGTTATAATTATGTTGTGAATGCCATGTATTTAATTATAAAGCTTATGGCATGTATAAGAATGTATGAGCATGAATGGGAAAAGTAAGCCCATGTTAGGTATGCCAAAGAAATAAAAAGAATTAAAGTAAAGAGATGTTAAGGGATAAAACGTAGGTCATGGAGCAGTTAGTTTCAATCTTCAGTTTGACCTATCCTATGAATTATTTAAGCTACGAAATTTGGTATACTTATAGTGCACATTCCAAGCTTTAAAATGAGTGGTAAATCACCTCATTTGGATGTGTATACGAAGAGATATGAATTTTCAAAGTTAAGGCGCAGAATCTGGAGAGTCCAGATTTTACCAAACAAATAGTAATCTTAACCTAATAAACTGTACGAATTGGGCAAGAATAAGTCCAATTGAATATTTTTTTTTCCTTAAATAGCATTGAAAGAGCTTTCTGTAGAATTTTGGAACACTTCCATACAATTTTTCTATAATTAGTTATGATTTTTCAAAGTTGGACCTGTAATCTGAAAACTGGACAGTGAACAGTAATTTCCCAAAAATTAACGTCCAAATTGAAATTTTTAAGTGTAAGACCATCCAACATGGTCTGGAATAGTTCTAAATGAATGCTAAGGTACTATATAAGTAAGGTGTGACAATTTCCCCTACTGATAATCAGGGAATGACAAGTTTACTAAGGAAATTGACAAGTTCACTTACGAAAATTACAGCTTCTAATAAGGTTTTCCTGAAACTGAATATTTCTGTTGAAATGACTGCATTCCCACTCCTGATAAACACGAAATGATAAGTTCACTAAGAAAATTGACAAGTTCACTAGCAAAATTTACACCCACATTCTGCCAAACCACTACACTCCTACCCCTTCCCCGTCACAACCAACACCATGTACTACAAATGAGAGATGACCATTCACACTACAAAAATAAAAATATCCCACTTCTAACTAACCATAACCTCCAACATTGTGATATCTTTCATCTTCAACTGCACCTCTCATTCCCTCCCTTCCTCCAGCCTACTCACCCACACAGCAGAGATGAAGATGAAGAATATCACAATGTGCAACTCTTACAGGGAACAATGAAAGAAAAGTTTACTCAGCAAGTTACTCGCATCATTGCCAATGTTGGAAGATCTTCCATCCCAATATCACACAAACACGTTCGGGTCTTCCTTCTCCAGTAGCTTTCCTGCCAACATTAAAATCCTTGTCTCTGCCTTCATTAAGAGTCACGATGAGGGAGGGGCATTTCAGCCATTTAACACACATTTCATAATTACAAATTGGGACCGGGTCCTCTTAAGCAGTTTTCAAATTCAGGGTCCCTGATTGCCATTTTATATATTGGGGGGTCTTTATTTGCAATTTTCCCTTAATGAAACAAGTAATTCTAATAAACAATAAATTAAAAAAAATATGTTGGCACACATGTCCAAATGTCTGATTTGTCTTTATCTTCATGGCAGCCCCTCTGTACCAACACGCACTCCCATACAACCAAAATGCGCTTTTTAAGGTCAAGAGGTGTTTTTTTTTTGGAATCAGTATTGGATTACAAAGCATTACAAACAAAGCCCAACAAAAACCTAGTTTCCTATCTCAACCCCCTCCTCCCTCATGAAAGGTGGTTGATCTAGAATACAAAAGTTACTCTCCATCGAATGAAAGAGTTTGGCTAAATAGGTAATTTTCATCTCAGCCTCTACAAAATAGAGACATGGCCTCCACACAATTAGTGTATATCACTATCTTCTTGTAGCCTCAACTCCAACAGAGTTTCAATTCATTAATCATGCCAAGAAGCTCAGCAACAACTAGTGGTACAGAGACAATCTTGCAACTAAAGCCCCCATCCATTGTCCATGATTGTTTGAAAACATATGAAACTGTTTTTAAAAACTATTTTTATCTTTTTATTTATTTACTTTATAAAATGTAAAAATATTTCTAAAATTCTAGTTTGATTACCCAAACACTCCATGAAAGGAAAAATCTAGAACAAAGAGATGCACATTTTTGGACTTTTGTGGTTTTACTTTGTTGCTTATTTTGGAGAAACAAAGTTCTCTTATATTTTTAAAGGAAAATTAATTTATAAATTTCTATAATTTTACCAAATCCTTAATAAGATCTCTGTAATTTTTTTATTTGGTCTTTATAGTACTAGTTTTTAATTAGGCCAACATAGTTTTTTTCCCCCACTTTATCTTGTTCTTATTAGTTCATTAGGTTTCCATAGTTCTTTTTCTTTTTCTTTTTTTTTAATTTTTCCTTTTTACCTATCATATGAAATTATAAGGATTTGATTAAAAAATAAGTCAAGATTACAAGAATCTGATTTCAAAAACTACAGTAATTTGGCTAAAAAGACTGTAGGGACCCAATAAAAATATTATAAGACCTAATTAAAAATTAATTGGAATTATATAAAAAATTTTGCAAATTAGGATTATTTTTTATTTTTTTGAGAATAATTTTATAAATTTTTTTAAAAAAATAAGTTTTGAGAATAAAAAATGAAAAGATATGTTTGGATAGTTATTTTAAAAAATCATATTTGAAACAAGAAAATACAAAAAATCAAATTTAAAAATTGTGGCAATCAGTAGGTGAGAAGAGAAGAAAGTTTTTCTAATTTTTCAAAATAAAAAATAAAAATATAAAAGCAAAAAAATCTAAAAATTGTTTTTTTATTTTTAAAAACATATTATTATTTTTCTGTTTTTAAAAAACAATCAACTAAAAAGCATATTATCAAGTAAGTGTTTCGTTTTTTATTTTTAAAAACAAAAAATTGCATTAAAAAACAAGAAACAAGACAAGCTCAATTATCTATTAGCTTTATTTTTTAACTCCATCAAACAATGACTTTTTAGTTAAGGGGTCACAAATATTACTACTACTGAATCAATTAATTATATCAATATTAATAATTATTCCTAAAGTCTTAGCACATCCAAGAGCCACCTTGAACATGTATGGATTCCCATCTCCAGAGATGAAATTTTCTTAATAAAGAACTTATCACTTTAAGAAATAACTGTGCTTAGTAAAAAAAACAAAAAAAAAGAGGAAAATAATAACTATGCTTAATAACTGTGTTTATCCTTGGTTGCTCTTGTAGGGCTGATCATCTTGCAGCTGTTGCTCTAAGAAGAACGGTTCCGTCAGAATGGCTAACTCAGCTGCCATCTTCTCTGTTGCTAGTCTTGCAAAGAGATTTTCAGAGTTGGGCAGCCTCTAGCAAGAATAGGACTGGTGTAGACGAATTAGTTATTAATTAGTTGGTTCTGATTGTACTTTTTCAGCTGATATTGGCTATTACAAGTTATCGGTGATTGTAGTTTTCCCTTTATTTTTTAAATAAAATGAAGTATTATTCAGCTGAAAAAAAAAGGAAAATAATATACTCACTGCTAACGAAAAAATTACACTCAATGCTACACTTCCTCCCAAATAAACTTATAACCTTATGCATATAGTTGCTTTTCCCATTAGGCAAAGACTAGAGCAATTAATAAAAAGCTACTAGCTTGCAATCTTTTTAAAAGATAAAGGTGCAGTGAATACCCTCATTTTATTTTTTAAGTGTATTCAGTATATTGATATGTTTTTGGTGCATTCATCACCATGATTTTATTTTCTTAGTGCATTCGGCATTTGATATTATTTTTTAAGTTACATTCATCATCTTAATTTTCAAAATGCTAGATCTACTAAAAATAAGATTAAGATGCTGAATGCATTAAAGAAAAATAAGATTAAGGTGTTAAATACACCATAAAGAAAAAAGGATGGCAGATACAACTTCGCCCTCTTTTTAAAACTAGGATGTTGTAGAAAATTTAAATATAAAAATAATGTAATTAATATTATCTATTTATAATCTACCCATTCAAATAATTTCGAGGGAGAAACCGAGAAATAGTTGGAAAAAAAATCACATAAATATCAAATTAATCATCATGCTAATAATGTTTTAAAGCTCTATTTTTTTTCAGTATTACTTACCATTTGATATCCATACATAATAAAAAGTTAAAAGTTATCCAACCCAAGAGAATATGAATAAATATAAATATAAATTTTATTTATTTTTATTTTTATTTTTATTACACAAATCATAACTGGAAATTATAAACGGTCCCAGATCCCAACATGCTCAAAGGAGTGTTCACTTAACTAGTAGTCTAGTATGCTCTCTTTTCTATTGTCTTTCTCTTTTACCATATTAGTGAAACATTTGACTGAAAAGAAAACGGTCATGGATAGAAAATTGTACATTGTTCAAATAACTTTTTTTCATAATAAAACAATTACAATTTACACATATAACTCCCCCTATACAGAGATACTTAGAACAGTTTTCAATAAATATTATTAATTATTAACTACTAAATCACGTAGATTATTTAAACAAAATTAGTTAAACAAATCAAGGTGAATCTGAGAAATATGAAATTTATTTGAAATAAAAAAGCCCAAAACAAAGCCTCAAAGTACGGAACAATATGGGTGCAATGGTATACTGTTAGCCTACTTTAATTTCTGCTTTTATATAATAAAAAAGTAACTGCATAATTCAGATGAAAATTGAGTGATTTGCTAACGTCAATGTGAATAGATGTAATGCGATTGTATTTGCTAACGTCAATTTGAATTATGTTGACTTAAAAAAGGTACAAAAAGGTATTCCGGAGTACATCCTATAAGTTTATTATAAATTGATTCTGATACCACCTATTAGATCTTCTGATACCACTTGATAAATAGACTTAATTTATATTTGCCAAGTGCACGTAATTTTACTTAATGTGAGAAATATATATTTAGATAGATGTATTCAAATACCAATTTTTGATGTGATTATTTCAATAGTCATTGTCATTGTAAAATAACAAGTTATTAGGTATTCAACTGTAATATTTTATAGGAATGTTACTATTTATTGAAAGGTCTACGCCTTAGTAAAAATAATAAATAAACTATTATCAAGTTATTAGCATTTTAAAAGTTAAGAATATTATTTTTCATACTTTAAAAAGAAACTCACACAAATTGTATATACAAGACCAGAAATCAGTCCTAACACACAAACATTTTACTTAACGAAAATAAAAAATTGAGATAAAGAAGGAGGGGGTGCTTGAGAAACTTATAAGGGAATAAAGACTAAATGAACCTCCTGGTCTTGCAGAGATTAAGATGTACATAGAAGAGGTGATGAAGAGAGACAGAGAGGTAGAAAGAGTGAAACTAAGAGGAATCTGATCTATGCGAATGCTAGGCGAATACTCTTATATAAAACGTATTTAGGTATCCTTGCATGTGACTGTGTATAGTGGAGGAAGGGGGAGTGGCTTCTCTCCACTACTTTAATGATCTGCTATCTTTCTAATTACATTCTACCTGAAATATTATCTGTTGGGTGTCCCAACCATCTTCCCATGTTTATTACTGATATATTAGATGAATCATAGGATACAAATAAAAAAGAGCTTGAAAATTTTACACCATACAAAAACAAATAAAAAGGAAAAAAAGGCTTACTAATTCAGAGTGATGCTTGAAGAAAAAAGGTAAGCTTATAAAACTGGAGTGCACATTTGAGTGAAAATAGCTCCCAAAAATTTCTTCAGCAAATGAAATCTCAAAGACTATATGAGGAAAAAATAACAAAAACTATTTGAATCAACCAAATACCTTATAACAAACAAACATGCACACTCAAATATCCGACTAGATGCGTAAATCATCTAGAAACAACATCCAAAAAAATAATTTGGTACAAATCATGCAACACCAAAAACTGCTCTAAGAAACAAATTAGATATTAAACTAGAAACAGATGGAAAAACTGGAAGTAGAATTAGTTTTAGATAACTGAAAGAGACAATGATGGAGAGACGATCGAGAGATAATGAGAGTTAGAAAGAGAGGTGAAGCAACAACCATTTGATAGAGTGGTACTTGTGTGTGTTTGTGGAATATGTGTGTTTTGATGCGGGTTCGATCCCACCTCTATGTAATAAGAAAAACAGAGTGGGAGAGCGAGAGAGGTGAGGCCATGAGGGTGAAAGCTGTGCTTTGCTATAGGTACCTTTATTACGTGTGTCCAACTGTGTGGTATGGACTACCAGGATGGAGAGAGAGGACAAAGTGAGAGATGAAGACAAAACAGGTTGATTAGACATTTGATTTTTTTTGCCAGAAATTTTTTTTATCTAGATTTTTTTTGCTAAGATCAGACATTTGATCATGGAGTATTATATTTTACATTATAAATATTAATAAATTCATAAATTATTTTGATTATTAAATAAAAAATCATAACTATAAAAAAATGTATATATGAATCATGTTGATTTGTTTTCTTTTGCATTGAAGTTTTTCTAACAAAAAATTTGTCCTTTAACAAGGAAAAAAACAAAAAAGAACTACAAGTAGAAATTATATGAGAATTACATTTCATGCTGTCGAATATTAATTTTAAGAGTTTCAATTTTCTTTTATTTAGAATTTTAAAATTTTTTTGTCTTAATCTGTAGTTGCAGTTAAAGTAATACTACCTCAAAAAATACACTATCTTCAAATACATATAATACAAAGCTGCATATTATATAAGAATTAAGTTTTGCTTTATAGTCCTCACATTTGAATTATGTTGACTTAAAAAAGGTACAAAAAGGTATTCCGGAGTACATCCTATAAGTTTATTATAAATTGATTCTGATACCACCTATTAGATCTTCTGATACCACTTGATAAATAGACTTAATTTATATTTGTCAAGTGCACGTAATTTTACTTAATGTGAGAAATATATATTTAGATAGATGTATTCAAATACCAATGTTTGATGTGATTATTTCAATAGTCATTGTCATTGTAAAATAACAAGTTATTAGGTATTCAACTGTAATATTTTATAGGAATATTACTATTTATTGAAAGGTCTACGCCTTAGTAAAAATAATAAATAAATTATTATCAAGTTATTAGCATCAATTTATTTTGATTAATGTAATGCATCAATTTGATTTCATATATTAAAAGTACAAAAATGTTAGATTTATTTGAATTGCTTGTTAATTTTAAAAGTTAAGAATATTATTTTTCATACTTTAAAAAGAAACTCACACAAATTGTATATACAAGACCAGAAATTAGTCCTAACACACAAACATTTTACTTAACAAAAATAAAAAATTGAGATAAAGAAGGAGGGGGTGCTTGAGAAACTTATAAGGGAATAAAGACTAAATATGCTTTTAAAAATTAAAGGACCAAACAAAATATTGTGTAAAATTAAAAGAATAAAAGTATACTTTAATCTTTTCATTTTTAAAGTATCAGATGCATCACAAAATATTTTATATTATTGAATATATTTGAAAAAATATTTTTAAGATGCTATATGTATTTTAACCAAATATATATATAAAATGTTTGGGTCCCAATTTTTTTAACCCAATACACACACACATATATATATTAGTTCTATTCTTGTAAAGCGCGTCTGGGTCTTTTTTACGCTGGACAGTTTTCACACAATACTTGTCATAAAATCCTCCCATTGTCATTTTCCACAAAAACGGTGCGAATCAAGGGGGGATGGCAGCGAACCATCATAAGCATCGGAGAGAAGCCACTCCCAGACAAAGGCGGGTGCCATAGTATAATAAAGACACAGAGCAGACTAATTGAGTATTTAAGAAGTTATATTTATTTTGATATCTTTTAATTTTTTAATTATTATTTGAATATATAAATAACAGAGTTTGTATATTATATACTTCTCTAGTCTTATTTATACAGTAGAGAGAGAAAACTTTTTTTAGTCTTATTTATAAATCACTTTATTAAATTTTTAACATGAATGTATTATTTTGTCCGTCATTTATATAGCTTTTTTTTAAAAGTGTATATATTAAATAGGAGTAAAGTTAAAAAATTATTATATTTTAATAAAGAGTTAATGCATTTTAAAGTTTTTCTTGATCTGTATAAAATATGATAGAAGTGTTTTACAAATAGGATTAGAGGAGTATATATTGGATGAAAATAAATTTATATTTATAAATATAAATTAAAAAACTGAAAACTCAAAATTATGTATAAGATATACAGAGAGAACAAATCCAAAGCAGTCCCTTTGTAATTTCGTTTCAATGAATTTTTTCCTTCTCAAATGAAAACTTGGATCTTAAAGACAAGCATCAAAACCCATCAATATTGGTATCCCCCTCCTCCCTCTCTCTTCTCGTGATTCTATTCAGAATTTCAGATGGCCAATGTCATCACTTAGACTTAACATGAAAGAGGCAAGGCACACTAATGCTGTATAAAAGAGCCTTCTACGTCTTTCTTCTTTTTTCGTTGGCTCGTTGGGGATTGTCTCTTTCAATCTTCTAATTCAAATCTCATATTCTATTCACATGCAAAAACTATTGCCGTATACTGAAATCAGCAAAATAATTAAATATATTAGATTAATTGTGCAACTAAATTATCCCATGCATTCTAGATTTATTACAAAAAATACTAATAAATAAGAAAATATATAATCACATTAATTAGATCTATTCATGTTAGCAAATCACTAAATTTGGGCCTGAATTATATAATCACATTAGATGTATTCTTAATTTCATTTTGAGGGATAATAATAAAAACAGAGATCACCTAGCATTTTTAATCTTAGATGTAATAACATTGGATGTATTTTTCAAGTCTCTCAATCTTAACACCATTACTCTTTTAGTGTCATTTAACGAAAAATACAGACTAAACAAATTTAAATGGTGACTATGCTATTAAATGCTAACAAAGTATGCTCTAAATTAATTATTTAATATAATACTTTTATAAATTCTTAAAATTTTAATATTTTATCATATATCTAATTCTTTAAATGATTAAATTTAAAAACATAAAAAATGATCATATTAAAAATAAAATTTAGAGCATATTTTGTCAATATTTAATTCTTGTTTACAATTTAAATTTACTAAACTATTTAAATTGGGTTAAGATGCAAATATACCTATAAACTTGTACCAAATGTGCATCTAACACTATAAACAAATCGTAGGTGTAAAAATGCCACTACCGTCAATTATTGTAATGTTGACCATTTGTTCGACCGAAAGTGCTAACGTAGATATTGACATAGATGCTGATGTAGCTTAGAGGGTTTGATAAAAAAAGAGTGAAGATACAAATATACCTATGAACTTGTTCCAAATGTGCACTTGACACCATAAATAAACCTTGGATGCAAAAATACCTATGATCATTCCAAAACAAACTTACAATGCTATAGTTGTTTAATTAATCAAAGATGACTTTCTAATTCAAACTTTTAAATAAATAAGGTGACATGAACCCTAAGCTAATGTTTCTGCCTCCCTCGTTCAAGTGCAACTCATTCCTCCTTTCAAATGATCACGTTTTAGTCTTCATCCAATCTCAATGATGTTCTCTCCTTACTGCATTTTCATTGAAGAGAAATAAGCTAACCTCCACAAAACTTACTCCTTCATTTCATCTATCAAAGTCTCTCTTTTTCTAAGAAGACCAATGCTACGCTCTCTTAGTTGCTCTTGTCACGTCTCCTCTAGTTTGCAAGGACGAGGGGGTTACACTTAAAAGAAGAAGACTGAAACACTAACTTAACGTTTATGGTCCTCTTTAATGAATTAAACAATTATAGTATCTTAGGGTTCTTTGAAACGATAACATGTATTTTTACATCCTAGGTTTGTGTATTGTATGAGGTGCATATTTGACAAAAGTTTATAGGCATATTTGTACTTTCACTCTTTTTTATCAGACTCTCTAAGCCACATCACCGTCCACGTCAGCACAAATAGTCAACATTACAATAATTAATAGTCGTGACATTTTGTAACTTTTTAAAATTATCATGTGTATTTTTGCACCCAAGATTTGTTTATGGTGCTAGGCACATATTTGGTACAATATGTATATTTGTACTTTTACCTTTGATAAATATATCGCACATCTTGCTGAATGGATTAAAAAGAATATTTTAAAAGTAAATATGAGTTACATACCGTTCATATTAATTTTAAAAATAAAGCGGCGCGTTGATTAATAGGAAAAATTGGCGAGAAGAGTCTAAAAAAAAATATTTATTAGAGAGCATCATAAAAATTATAATTACCATATATTAACATATAAATTTAAATTTACTAAGTTGTCCCTAACCACACTTCTTAAATTTTCTCTCACATTCCCTATTTTGTCTCCTACATTCTGTTTATAAATTAAAACTAATACGAATTTATGAACTTTATTAAATTAAATAGAATTTATATCAAATTTTACGTTAAGCTTCAATATTTATTGTATTACTCAGTTACTACAAAATTAGAATTTTATTCTTTTCAAAAAAGGTTACATATGTCTAGAAACTTTTTTAAAAAAATTTAAGCAATTTTAAATAAATCAAACAAAGTTTACCTAATTAATTTTTATTTTAGAAGAAATTTATGTAAGTTTTAAAAATGGAAAAAACATATAAATTCAATTAAAAAAAATTCAAACGATCTATATATTTTTCATGTGAAATTGGTAATCAAGATTACCTCCATTAGAATTTAAAAAATACTTGTGTGTAAGTCAAAAGAATATTGTCAATAAAAATTTCACTATAATCAACAAAATTTATAATAAATCACAATGCAAACAAGTAATAATGAGGTTTTTTCTTGGGGCATAATGCTTTTTTAAACAAGTTAATATACTAATTACTAAGATATATATTAGTTTGAAAAATTAACATATTCTACATTAGTGTATTTTTTGCCTAAAGGTTAATTTTTCTAGGGGAGCTCGCTTGTTTTGATTCTTGGGAGTGAAATATAATTTCTTTCAATTTCCTAATCATTTAAATTTAGATAGATAGTTCTGATAGGATATGAAATAAGTTTAATTTTTTGTCTTTAAGTGACAAGAAGTTAGTTGATATTAGTGTTGATACTATAAATTTAGGCAAAGAAATGTAATGATAAATAAAAAATGGTAAATACTAATATTAATAATTAAATGATAACATATACGATGATCGGGGTGCTGAGTGGTTTTGACATTAGTTTACTTTTAGTTTTTTTTTTTAATTATAAAGGTAGGAGGTAGACTTAGGAAGTTTTTCTAGGGACAATTTAGTACTTTTAAATTTATATTTTAGTATTTGATCCTTTCAAATAACTATGATTTTTATGATCTTTTTCAATAAATACCACCTTTTCTAGGTCCTTCTTCTTAATTTTCTCTAACTAATATAAAATAGAGAACAAGTTAGTTTATTTTGATTTTATACTAATGATGTAAAGCCGTATAAGCACTTTATCATTTTTAATATCCAAACACATGAAAATCTCTCGCGCAAACAAAATTTGAAGATGCTAGAGATTCTAAGTTTACGCACTGCAAAAATCATTTTTTTCATAAAAATAGTTAAAATTAAAATTGTCATATAATTTATTTTTAGTTTTTATATATAATTTTTTTGGATAAAATGATATTATATATATTTAATTTTGAATAAAAAAATAAGTTCATTGTAGCTCAATTAGTTGAGACACATGCACACTACCTGACACATGATAGGCAAAGATGAGGTGATAATGACACATGGATGTGACGTGGTAGCAACAAGTGGAGGGTGCCTAGGAGCTGTCATCGACGATAAGGTGGCGACTGGTGGAGACGCCATTTGGTATTTTAAATGTTTTTAAAAAAATCATATTAGCAACAAAGTAGCAATAAAAAGTTTTCATTGTTAATTTGTGATGAAAATTTTTTGTCACGGATTAGCAATTAAAAAATTATGTCACTAATTTTTTTGTCACTAATTAGTGGAGGAATTGAAATTCAGTTGTTAATCAAATTTGCAACAAAAGAATTAGCAAGCGGACCAAATTCTGCCGCTAATTCATTTAAATTTACATAGATAATTCTGATAAGATATGAAATAAGTTTAACTTCTTGTATTTAAGTAAACAGAATTTAGTTGATATTAGTGTTGATAATATAAATTTAGGCAAAGAAACATAAGAATAAATAAAAAATGAATAAATACTACCATTAATAATTAAATAATAATATATATGATGATCGGGAAAATGGGCAGTTTTGGTATTAGCTTACTTTTAGTTTTTTTTTTTTTTAACTATAAAGGTAGGAGGTAGTTTAGGAGGTTTTGTTAGGGATAATTTAGTATTTTAAAATTTATATTTTAGTATTTCATCCTTTCAAATAATTATGACTTTTACTATGTTTTCCAATAAATACTAAATTTTCTAGGTTCTTCTCCCTAATTTTCTCTAATTAATATAAAATAGATAGGAAGGTAGTTTATTTTGATTTTATACTAATGATGTAGATCCGCATGAGCACTTTATCATTTTTTAATACCCATATAAATGAATATCTCATACGCAAACAAAATTTGAAGAGACTAGAGATTCCAAGTCTATGCCCTATAAAATACCCTTTTTCATTTAAACAATTTAAAATTAGAATAGACAAAACAATAAGAAAAAAAAAGCTTTAATCCAATTATATAATTTAATATAATATGCCATTTTTTTATTAAAAAGTATTATTGATAATTTGGATATCCTAAACTAATAGATTTTTTATGCTATTAAAAATTGAAATATATACTTTATTTATTTGATTTTAATCATTTTGATTTTTAAGTCATCATAAACTAATCGTTTTGGACAATTAAATGGTCTTAGACCATTTTTATTTATGTGATAGTTTTTGGCCAATAATTGCGCACTCATTAAATGGCATCCGTAGCCTAAAAATGGTATCAGTGTTTAGTTATGATAATGTCACGTATAATAGAATTACACAAACCCAATAAGTGTTACGTATTAGAATTATTAGGCCAAATGGTATGCTAGATTAAAAGCATCAAATGTCATAAAGTTAAAAAATGATGATTTATTATCTCAATTCTAGTTTGAATCCACTCATTGGAAATATGATTTTATCCCGAAATTATTAAGCCTATCTAGTAACTAAGAATGAAGCATATTCACAAATGTTCATTGCAAAATGAACTCAAAAATTAATACATTACAAAATCTCTTAACAACCTTTAAACTTAGATATTACGATCTAAGTAACAAGTATATGTGGAATCAAAAAATAATACAAGACATATAATTTATTTGAAATTATGGAGAAAAGGAAGATTTACTTATATATTTCAAAAGAAGAGAGGAAGACAAGCAATAATAATCGTAAACATGACTTTTTGTATCATCTATTTTTTTTTATAAATATTAATTTAATAACTAAAAAGAGATACATCTTTAGGCTTAAGATGTTTTGAGATTTAGAAAAAATATTTATAGTCAACTTACTTAAATAACAAATATGTGATCAAAAGTTTCAATTACAAGAAAAATTATAAGGAGGAATAATTATTTAAAATTATTTAAGGTCTAAAAAATTGAGGAAAAAATTATAAAATATTATTTTGTGGAGCTAAAAGAATTTTGAAAAGATTTAATTTTAAAAAAAACCTACGCTATTTTCTTAAATTAAAAAAAGTTTAAAGGATAATTTTTAACCTTAAAAATTTTAGAAAAAATTATTTTATAAGCATACGAGCTAAAAAAATTCTTGTAAAAGTAATAATTATTAATTTCTAAAATTTATTTGGAAAATTCAGTATTGATTAAAAAAGGGATCAAATAGTCAATTTCTTACTCTAGCCCAAATATACATGTGTGGCTAAAGCTTTGATTCTAGGATTATTTTGAACTTTTATATGAATTAACTCTTGATTACTCCTCTCTTTTTATGATTAATGATATATCTGTCTGTGTGTGTGTGTGTTTTTTTTTTCCTCCTCTTTTTTTAATGCTTCTAGATACTTAATCCCGATTTAGTTGTTTTGTTTATTTGAGTGATGTTTGAGAGGGCTAGCTTAAGTGCAGAATTTGGGTAAGAACTAAAAGCTTGTTTGTTGAATGGATAATTTTGTTAATAAAATAGATTTACTTGCCAATTTTGTATAGTCACCTTAGGCTTGGAACTTAAAATTGGGTTTTATTAAATGTTATGAGAGATTGAGAAATGAAATTAAATACTTATTCTTGACTTGAGAAAGTTAAGTACCTTTTAAATCCTAGACTAAGTCATATTTTTATTAAGAGCACTAATGAGAGGAGGCAAATTCAATGTCAATAAATAAAAGGAGAATATATACCCCTCAATCCCATTTGCTTCTTAAAGTCTAATAATCAATTGTATATTTATTAATTTTTAACTTTAAGAATAAGTTCTTTTCATTCGTGATATTTGTATTACTTAAACTAGGTAACAGTATAATGATCAATAGTTGACTGGGTTTTAAAACCAAATTCTTGTTCGGATGATGCTTTGCTAAGAGGGGGAGCTTCGAGATAGCAAAGGATTAAACTTATATAATAAGCTTCATTCGATTGATAAATAAATCAATAGAACACAGCCACATCTATTCAACCTAACGAAGCTAATTAGGGGGGATCCTATAGAGTATTAATTTCTTAAATTTATTTGGTCAATTTATTACACCCAAGCCCAAAATACATTTGGGCTGTTAGGCCCAATCATTAAAGCCCAAAGAAACAATGTTGAGATTGCCAAGATGAGTCCATGGGATAAGCAAAGGTAGAGAGATAACCCCTGCTACGCTGACAATGAATGTGAAGTATTACTGTATTAGTGGTGGCAACCAGCAAATGAAAAGATGTGGCGCATGGAAATGGTGACTCGAAAAGCATCATCTGGATGAAGGATCAGGATTCTGGATGCAAAGTCTAGGGCTTTTCCTATCTTCTTTTACCAACGCTACCTAAGAAAAAGAATCACCTTCCAAGAAGAAAATTTGAGAGACCAGTGTAATGAGAATGGAAGAGTGAGTCGACAAAAGGAGAACCGAAAATGGAAATGAATAATAATTATGAAGGGGCAAAGAAAGAGAAAATGATAAGGGAGGGCAAGAGAAATGAAATGAAGGGATCTTGCCTGTGGAAAGAAAGATAATCTGACAAGAATCAAGAGAACAAGGAAACTCACGTGAATGAGACAGAAAGGAGAAGGGAAATGCAATTTTTTTTTATCAATAATCATTTACTAAAATAATTTAAAACTATGATTTTAATAGTAAATAATTCTACCTCTCAGTTTTTATCATAACTTATTTGAACTGATTTGACTCTAGTTTGACCCAGTTCAGCCCACTAACTCTTAATTTATTTCCATCAGTGGCTTGTCCGGTTTTTATTATCTTGGACATTGGATATGAGATTGGAACTAAGGGGGTGTTTGGATGAGGCCAAACCATGGTTTGGAGAATAGCTTCTGGAAAATAGATTTTAGAGAGAATAGATTTTCTGAAAAAGTGATTCTGATAAAATGAGAGTGTTTGGATAGTTGTTGTCAGAAGTGCTTTTTGATATGTAGAAATTACTAAAAAGGATATAAGTTTAAATGATAATTACATATAAGATATATTTCACAATATATATTTATTTGAAGTAATAAATTTGTTAATAATATATATTTTGACAACATAATAAATAAGGCATAAATAATAAAAAAATAATGTGTATATATATTAATAAAATAATTAAATATGTTTTTAGGAAAATAATTTATTTTGCCAAAAAAAATATTATTATTTCTTAAAGATTTTAAAGATGAAATCCCATAATTTTTTTCTTTTGCATAAGAACCTGAATGAAACCAGAATGAGAAATGATGTTGATCTAATAAATGAAACCGATAGATATTTTTAAAGCATAGTTGGACTTATCCCCTCATAATTTTAATACTCTCCTTTTTCATTTCATTTTATCCCCAATATTATATATTACCGCCCCCCCCCCCAACACCTTCTTCCCTATATATATATATATATATATATATATATATATTCCTTCCTCTTCCTCTATTCCCACACTTCTCTCTCCTCTTTGCTGCTCCTCTGGTCCAAAATATCATATACCTTCTTCCAAGCAACGTGGAAAAGCTGAATTGATTGGTGATACCCAAGCAGCACGCAGAGAAGAACTTCTCGTTGCAAAGGTAACTGCAAGAAGGGTGAATCGTGCGAGTTTGCTCACGGAGTGTTTGAATGCTGGCTTCACCCCTCTCGTTACAGAACCCAGTTCTGCAAGTATGGAACAAATTGTCGCCGCCGAGTGTGCTTTGCCGCCGAGAGTGAAGGACCAAAGAGCGAAGGACAGAGGTGTGAAGGACCGAAGAGCTCTGTTTTCTTCAGAGTGAAGCATCGAGAGTGAAGGACCTCTGTTGCGTAGGATCGAGGAAGAGTGAAGGAATGGCAAATAATTGACACTGCTCTCTGTAATATTTCTTGGGCCCACCATCAGCCATCAATAATTTGAAGCCAAAAGCAGCTCTGAAGAGCTTCATCCGAAACCATGGTTTTGGGGGGCAAAACCATGGTTTCCCCAAAACCATGGTTTGAGATTAAAATAGGGTGTTTGGCTGAATTTTTCCCAAACCATGGTTTGAGAACCCAAACCATGATTTGGGAAAATTGCCAAACACCCCCTAAGAGTGGAAATGGCTTTAAAATTATATTGGGTGTCATGTAATATCTGAAGGGACTGGTCTTATTAATTTTATTTTATAAATAGTTAGTAGTTGAGAAAAGACTAGATTACTCCTATCTAACCCCCAAGCTTCCAACCGAGATGCGACCATTTTTAAGCTTCCCCCTCCTCTTTTTCAAATCTCAAGTCCTCTACCTTTACCTCTTGCCTGGATTGGGAGAAAAGTAGGGAGGAGAGAAAACTAGAGAGAAAAACACGAGGAAAAACAAGTTTTTTCTTGCTTGAATAGAAAAAAAATATGTGGGAAGAAAAAGTAGAGGAGAAAACAAGATGGGCCCATGTCTCATTTTCTCTTCAAATTTTCTCTCCATATATGGAGAGATTTGGGAAGGAAAACAAGACTTCCATGACTGCCCCTCCTCTCCATATTTATTTTCTTTTATTATATTTAAAAAGTTATTCACTTTTTTTCTCATCTTAAAACAATATTTTTATTAAATAATTTGGTTTTAAAATATAATAATCTGAAAATATATACAAATCAAATAACTTGATTTTAAATTATTTGATGATGCTAATGTTAGTATAATTTTTCTATTGTAATATTTAATTTAATTTAATTGTAAATATGATATATTTTGATAAGAACATTTTAGTCATTTAGATATATGCTAATTTTCTCTCCTCTCTATTTTCTCTCATCCATCCAAGCAAGAGGGATGATCACAACTTCCTTCCCGTCTTTCCTTCCCCTTATTTTCTTTCCTTCTATTTTCTTTCTTCTCAACTTTTCTTCCCATCCAAGGAGAGCATTAGTCAAGGGTGGTGATTTCTCTTGATCTGGTTACAGGGGTTCACAGCAATGGCGCAACTTTGATTTGACTACTTGAATATAGCAATTTTTCTGTCAATCTTGATTTTCGATTTCACCTTGGATTTTGTCTTTGTTCATATGTGATTTCCATTATGAATGATTTTTGTTTCTGGTTTTTTATTTTTCTTTTTATTTTTCATGTTGGTATTGTTACCTCTCTACTTGTTCTGTCACCGATGACAAAGGGCATACTATTTGTAGCTTGTTATGATCGCTTCAAAGATTTCACCAGATCTGGTTTTGAGGTTGCAGACGAGGGGGTCAGAGTAATGACGTGGATTGGTGGAAGACATCGTTGGCAGGGATGAATGAGATGAGAGTGACGGTAGGGAAAGAGGATGGGGTGAGGGGCGATTGTCTGAAAAAATCACCTATAGGACTGATTTTCCGATACAGGGGGCTAGTGTTATTGCACAATCCCATAATTCCATGAAAGGTGGGACTGTGCAGCCTAGGATTGTGAGTTCTTCCTAGCAAACATAACAAACCGGGCAATCCTAGTACTACTATCAATGCCAATCTCTTTATCAACTGGGTTAGTTATAACAAAAAAAAAAAAAAACTAATCCCTTGTAACACGATGAATCATGATTCAAATTTCTATTAGGAGATATCTCAAACAAAATTATCTAATAGAAAGATACATGTGCCTAAACAAATCAATACCAAACCCTCTAACACCTTGTACCAAACGGCGCTTAATGGTAGAAGGCGTGAAAATGAAAATGTAGGTGGTCCAGACATTTGGTGTTCCTATTCAGATCACGTAATGACACGGCTTCAACGTCCAAATTTGTCATTAAAAATTTATGAATATGCTAAAAGTCTTGTAACCCAGTGTATAAGTAAGAGGTCATGAGGATGATCTCGTTTATAGTCTTAACTTATTAGTGCTTGTCACTGTTACTAGGGTTAGAAAGAGAATCTTTTGTAGCAGCAATGTAGCTGCGCCCAATTAAAGGCTAAGGATGAATCAGAAAATGTCCAAAACTGGGTAGAGTGACATAAAAATATGTGATGAAACGCTAAAGATGAACCAGAAAATGGCCAAAATTAGGTAGAGTGACATAAAAATATGTGATGAAACGCTAAAGATGAACCAGAAAATGGCCAAAATTCGGTAGAGTGACATAAAAATATGTGATGAAACGCTAAAGATGAACCAGAAAATGGCCAAAATTAGGTAGAGTGACATGAACAATGGAGACTCTTGGGAAAATCGCTACAAAGCCATTGGCCAAATACTAATAATTAAATCTTGCTTTTATGTTCGATAATTGCATCTTTGTCACCTTTCAGCTTTTCATAACAGCATGTCGGCAACATTCACGGATCGTGGTTCACGCAGTGGAATATCAACCCATGTGAGTCATTATTTAATGAGTAATTTAAAGAAGAAAAAACAAACAAAAAAACATATGATGAGTCATCCCCCCCCCCCAAAAAAAGGTTGATGCTTGATGTTATTCACGGGAGGAAAACACAGATCCAACTGTCACTTAGTTTTTTATGCTCATTCATTCATATATTTTAGAAAGAGGATAACCATAAAGATATGCTTTTATGTGGAGTTGATCTCGATTAGTTCATCCTCCATCTGCCATACATAATTGGATTGTAACTAGGACTCCGGTGACCAGCTAATAAAAAATCAACAAAAGTTTAATCCGTTAACTTTATACAAAATTTTAGTTTAATCTCTTAATTTTATAAACTATTTTTATTGTTTTTAAATCTTGAAGAAAAAAATTAATATATCCGTGTGTATTTGTTCTGGGTAAGATTTTTGTAAGTACCGACACATTTTCCCTCAGTTTTTAGTTTGCTCACTATTTTTTTTCCTGTCTCTTGATTAAATTTCAATCCTCCTTCAGCGCTATTCCTAGCTCCAGTAATTTTGTTCATTAGAATTATTAGTTCCGGTGCCAAAACTAATAATACTAGCAGAGCAAAATCAGAAGATTTAATTACCAAAAAAAAACCAGATTTGAGAAAAAACAAAATAAATGCAAAAAAAACATAAATACCATATTCAAATTAAGAATATTAGTAAAATTAATTAACATGATTTTTTTTAAATTCTAAGCATTTTTTAATTTTCTTCATGCTTCTCCTACTTGATTATTGTTAAAAAGAGATTAGTAGGGTTCAATGTATTGAAAACCGGACCGGTCAATAAACTGATTAAGATAATAGGTCAAGAGCCAATGAGTCATACCGATATAATTAAAATAATATAATTTTTAATAATATAGTAAATACTTTAAATAATAAATAGATAATGAAAATAAGACATAATATAAAAGTAAATTTTAATTACTAATAAAAATAGGTGGCAATATACATTAATATGATCTATGGAGTCAGCCTTGGTAAAAAAAAAAAAAAGCTAGCGAGTCAGCTATGTATGGGAACCCGTGACTTGTGAGCTTTTCAAAGTTTTGTTTTCTCCCAATGCACAGACTTAGTCCCTCTTCCCGCGCAGCTACGCATGCCTTTTCTCCCTCTTCAGTTCCACTTTTTCTTCCGCCACAGCTTCATTTCACTTTCTTCCATCTTACGTTCTCTAGCTCTGCTGGGCATTTTATTCTCTTCCCATCAATGGCTTTGTATTGTCCTCTCGATTAACATCTGATCTATTGCAAGCTAGGTAATTTCTTTCATTATTTTTTTTTATATCTTTTTAAGGTTGGTTCTTCATTATAATGTTTCCCTCTCTCTCTCTCTCTCTCTCTCAGTCTTCATAGAAGTCTTTTTTTTTTTTTCCCTGTAATGGCATCGTGCCCTGGGATGAGAAAAAATATAACCCAAGCAACCCGTTCAACCCAATGGGTTTGCCGGTTTATGTCGAAGTCACATGGGTTTAATGCAAGAACCGAACCGGACAAGTGGCCGGTTCGTCGGTTTCAGTTTTAAACCGGTCGGTTTGGTCCAGTTTTTAATACCATGATAATATTAATTTAAAAAAATTAATAAATATATTAAAAGAAAAATGATAATTAAAGATCTTTAAATATGTGAAATTGTGATTTCAGACTCTCAATTTAAAAAATAATAAGTAAAGATCAGGTTTTATATTGTAAATATGAAATTTTAGTAAAATGTGTGAAATACCTTTTAAATAAATGACAAATTAATTATACGTAATGACGAATTCATTTTAATAAATAGTAACTTCAATAGATTAAATCATGACAAGTTGATTATAAAAAATAACAAGCTCACTTTAGTAACAATTTTAATAAGTTAAATTACAATTTGATTTAGAAGCATTTCAGATATTTTACTAAAATTTTATATTTATAATATGAGATTATGTCTCTTATGATAATTTGATTTATTCAGATAATCTCCTTATAATTTTAGTAATTCAGGAGTTTTTATTTTTTATTTTTTCTATATTAAAACAAATATTAATTGTTCTTAATGAGACACAGGATAAGTAACTATTTTAGTTCTTCGAAACAAGTGCCAGAGCAATAAGAAACGGGAGACACAAGAAGATAAGGTTGTCACATTGGCGCTTGCGTTGGCGATTGTGTATCTGTATGAATATTTGCGTGGACGACATTGGACCGACTGGTTCAGGCTTGACCACGGCTTTCTGCTCTGGAATTTCAAGTTCCTCATCCATCCGAGCATTTGTATTTTCAGGTACGTAATTAAATGTTCTATTGCTGATGTTGCTTTATTTCTTTCTCTCTGGTTACTGTTCTTTTGTATTCTTCATCTTATATTTCAAACTCCATTCACATGTTCTATCTGCAGTTTCCGTTGCGTGGTAGTTTAAAAACTGGAAATATGGCGTTGTTGTGTAGGCACAAATCATCAGATCCAGAAAGTGGCGCTTGCAATTGCTTGCCCATGCACTTAATCCACATGTAAATTTCTTATCCTATTATTATTATTATTATTATTATTATTATTATTATTATTATTTATATAAAAATAAAATCAGTTATAATTATTATTCATAATATATTATCGAAATTAATGTCATAGATTAGCAGCTTCCTTTTCCCTCTTTTCTTAGAAAGTGTTAATGTCAAATGTAAAAAACCATTTTACATGAGAGTCATATATAAAGAAAAAAGAGGCTTTCCATATTTATAGTCTTTTCGGTCAACATATATACTACCTCCAGTCTTAAATATAGCTAGTTAACTAATTTAAGTAGATTAAGAAAATAAGTTAAGTTGTTATTTACTCCTCCGGTCCTAAATATAAGACCCTTATACACGTGTATAAGGGTCTTACATTTAGGACCGGAAGAGTATAATAAATAGGTATTGTCTTTTTTAAAATATCTTTATTAATTATGTGTATTAGTTAGAATTACTATTATTATAAAAATATTTTGTCAAAAAAAATATGAGAGACAAAGTGGATTGGAGTCTTATATTTAAAACTAAAATAAAAATCAAATAAATTTTTATAAGACCGGAAGTAGTTTTTCTTACTCTTACCGTCTACATCTCTCTCACCCTGTTCCTTCCACTCCCTTATATATGAACAATAAATAAGTAAAAAAATATATTAATTTATGATGCATTATACTCTTCTTAACTCTTAAGTAACAACTAAACAAATCACAGAGATCAAAATGTTAATTAAAATATGTAAGAGATGTAATTATTGCAAACATTCCCTTATTTATGAAGATAAGTAAGAGAAAATAAGTGAGAAAAAGAAATGAGGGAAACAGTAGGGGGTAAAAATAAAGAAATATATTTAGTTTTTAGACAAACACTTACTTGTACTATGAGACCTATATTTCGTGTTTTCGAGAGACTGACTAGGGATTCAAATTACTTCTTACAATTACATAATATCTTACTTTACATACACACATATATATATATCAATGAAAATAGAATGTTTCGGTTTTATAATTCTTTTGCTGTCAATAATAAACTCAACAGTATATTCAATACAAATAAACTTAGGAAGCCTGGCGCGCACGCATGAAAGTTAACATATTTTTTTAACACATGTTTGCATCATAGGGAAATGGCAAAAGCAGAAGTAAGTTCCGTTAGCATACCAGCACAAGAACCACAAAGGGCTGCTTCACCTCATCACTCTAGGACGCCTCTCCTTCATTTTTTGGATGACCCACGTAATCTCTCTATCTCTCTACATACGCAGATATAGATATCATGTTGAAGTCAAATCTTCCATTTATGACCATCCATATTAACGTGGTTCAGGAGAGTCAAGAGAAAAATACCGAAGGGTATGCGTTCCCCTTCACAATGCGGCCATGAAAGGTAACTGGGAAGCAGCGAAGCGCATCTTAGAAAATGATTGGGCTATACTTCGTGCTGCCATAACCTTGCGCTGGGCGACAGTTCTCCATGTCGCCACAGGAGCGAATCAAATTCCCTTTGTGGAAGAGCTGGTGAAGATTATGGATCCACAAGACTTGGAATTGCAAGATGTGAATGGTAACACCGCGTTTTGCATTGCTGCAGCAACTGGGAATTTGCAGATTGTTAAGATAATGGAAAGTAAGAACAAGAACTTGCCAGCATTAAGGGGTGGCGCCAGAATGACTCCTCTTCACATGGCTGCTTTACAAGGAAAAAGAGAAATGGCATGGCATCTATATTATAATACTATTCGAGATTTTGAAGATGCCGATTGGACTATACTATTATTTTGCTGTGTCAATACTGGAATCTATGGTTAGTATATTAATATATCTACCTAGAACACACACATCTATGAAAGCATAAGGCTATAGGATTTCATCAGTCTATAATTTGAAGTGTGACAACCCATCATGTGTTACATTTATTCAGACTCAATTATGACTTCAATTTTTTTTTATTTGTGCAGATTTAGCATTGCAGTTGCTTAAAAAGAAACCAGATCTTGCTTTTAGAAGGAATGAAGCTAATGAGACAATATTGCATATATTGGCTAGAAAGCCTTTAGGTAAGTGAATTCTTTGCTTTTCATTTTCTTTTGGCATTTACTATCCATTAAACTTTTGGAATTTGTTTTTGAAAGAAATGATGGCGAATAATGTTAAATTTTCATTACAACCTTATCAATATTTCATTCTTATTTTTCAACATATTTTGAGTTTTTGATAGTCTCGACTTAATTTAAATTAAGTAAATGGTGAAATTGTGTTTCCCAGGTTTGAAACAAACGAAGCAACTTGAACTTGTCCAATTCCTATGGAGTATATTTCTGACTCAAGATGATGAGAAGATTTTGGGCAACATAAGAGTGCCTTCACCAGTAGTATTTAACGCCATAGAAATTGGGAATTGTGAGTTTTTGGCTGTGCTTATGGGTACCTATCCTGAGTTGATATGGGAAGTTAATGAAAGAAATCAAAGCATAATTCACATTGCCATTCTGCATCGTCATGCTAATATCTTTAATCTCCTACGAGACATTGGTCCAATCAAAGATTTCATAGCATGTTTCTTGGACAACAAAGACCAAAGCAATTTATTACATATGGCTGCAAAATTAGCACCACCAGATCAACTTAACTTAGTTTCTGGAGCAGCATTTCAGATGGCCCTTGAGTTGTCATGGTTTGAGGTATTTTACTAGTAACAATGTTTAGTGTATCTTTAAAATAGACTTAAATTTACAATAGGTGGACCGTTCATGATTGTGCAAATTTTGAGAAATCAAGTATATGCGTGAATAGCATAATTTATTATGGGAGAATGACTATAAGATCCCAAAGAAGGAAGAGAATTGCTGAAAAGTCTTAATGACAAGTAAGCAGCTGATACCTATTGTTATTTCCTACGTTAAAACTTGGTATTATATGCTGCTCAATTATGTGACTTTTTTAATCAATATGTTTCTTCCTTGGACCTTATTGAAGTTGTCCCTATTATTATGAGTCTTATATTTTCTGTTGATGTTATGCATTTATATATCCTTTGGCATGACAGGAGGTGAAAAAGATATTGCCACCATCATTCATAGAGATGAAGAATGCAGAAGGGTTAACTCCTCACCAACTATTTACAAAAGAGCATCAAGAGCTATTGAGTAAAGCCGAATCATGGATGAAGGGAGTAGCAAACTCTTGCATGGTTGTTTCAACTCTTATTACTATTGGAGTGTTTTATGCTTCATTCAATACACCAGGTGTTATCATTAACAATATAGGAATCCCTACTTACTTGGAAAAAAGATCACTTCTGGTATTTGGCATGTCTAATGCAATGGCATTGATCTCATCATCAACCTCCACACTCATTTTCTTGTCTATCATCATCTCACGCTATGCAGAGAAGGATTTTCTCAAGTCACTACCTTTGAAGTTGATATCTGGATTGGCTGTACTTTTTATGTCCATAATTAGCATGATGGTAGCTTTTGGTAGTGCTTTCTTCACTACATACTATTATGGTTTAAACTTGGTTCCTAACTTCATTTTTATTCTTATTTTAATAGCTATATCCTTATTTGTATTTTCCCTATTCCCAATTAGGTCTGGTATATTTTATTCAACCTACTTTTATAGGACTCTCTTTTGGTCATGTAAACGTATGCTTTATTAAAAATGTCGACAGTTGTCTTTATGAGTGATGGATAGATCCATGTAATATTATGAGGCAGATTAAGAGTAAATTTCATCTTCCAATTTTATGATTCCAATGTACCTTTGAATTTTGTTATTCTTAACTGAAGCTGTAACATCTGAATTTTAGATATAGAAGTGCAAGAAATAGCTTGAAATGGGTAGATTAGCAAACCTCTAATGGCAAGAGTCCTAAAAATTTTCTGAAAGAATAGAAAGATTTTCAAGGACCAACTTTTAAAGAAAAAATTTTATGAAACCAAGGGATAAGAAAAATAGAGAACTTGATGAAAGTTTTGAAGGTCAATTATGAGAAATGAGGATCATTATGGGCCAAAGGTTATATTACATACCTTAATAAGATGATTCCGGAGATTAAATGCTGGCAAGAACCAAATTATAATTTTAAAAATGATAATGATTATTTTTATAATTAAATAGGTAGAGATTTTGGAATATATTTAGTGAAATATGTAGATAATTTATACCTATTTAACCATCTTTTATTAATGTATCTTCTTTTAAATTAATTATAAGATAAAAGACGATTTTGTATAAAATCTATTCAAATCTTTTATTATTTTTAATGCAGGAGATATGAAATTATTAAGAAAAGAAAATATCACAAATAAAAGATGAGACAAAAAGAGCAACATATGCAGCAAATATATATATATATATATATATATATATATCACATATGAGGATCAAAGGCGTGAAGAGGGGAGAAAGGAAGAAGCCGTGGGTCCCGGTCAAGAATCAAGGAATGAGTCAAATATATATATGTATTATATTGATCGAAGGAGACAAAAGGAACCGTGATATTAAGCACAGCATCATGATATAAGATAATGTATTATATTATATTGGAGATATACGGATAGATATGGATAGGAGGCAGTGGATTCAATTTAAGGGAGAGAAGACGCACAACAATTATAAATAGGAACCGGGGATAACAGTGAGGGAGCATCTCAAATTCTTCGTGCTGTTTCTGGCAACAGCAGCTAAAGGGCGGCGGAAAAGAGGCAGCGAGAAGAGAGAGCAGTGTGGAATCAACCCGTAATTCTCAGTTCCACTATGACAGCAGCGAGGAATTGGGACGAACAGGATTGAACGTAGCGAGCAACCAGTGGGATAGCAGCGAAGCATTCATCTTTGATTCTTCATTCTTTTTCTGGTGACAGCAGTGAAAGGAGGAAGGATTATACACCATTTTGCTTTCTGCCCTTCATCTTTTTCTGCTGTTATTTTATTCTGAGTATTTACCTTTCATGTTATGGATTTGGTTTTAGCCATGTGTGATTAGTTTTCTTTTGACTTAGAGTAGCTATGAACTTACTTCTAGATTAGAATTTATTTTCATTTAATGAATTATGCTTGATGTTAATTTTGGTTACTTAATCTTGGTTTAATATATCTGTTTAATGTTTGGCCACCATTAAATATGAGTTTGAGCACTGAGGTTAGCCTTGACGAAAGAAATCTTAAGTAGGCTTTAGGATTGAGTAATATAGGCTTAGATTTTTTTCTAAGTTGCAAGTAGGATAGAAATATACCTAGGAGCACCATATAATTGATGAAGAGTGAAATTATTTTATCCTCTTAAGTATTTGAGTTAAACATAACTTTATTACTTAGGAGAGGGTTATAAGTGGATCGAAAGACACTTTTAGCTATAAATACTCTAGATTAACTAAATTAACATTGAGACTAATTAGTTAAATAAAAGCAAAAGTCTATGAAACTAGTAAGGGATTAGTAACTCTAAGTTGCCTTTAATATTGAATTTTTTTTTCTGTCTTTATTCTTTTTATTCGATCGTTCGTAATTCAGTTTGCTTAACTTAATTGAAAATAGGAACTTTAGTGCCTAAACACTATTTTGTCTAATCTCTGTGGGAACAATACTCTATACTTACTCTTTATTACTTGATCAACACGTATACTTGCGTTATTCACAAATTGTGTGCATAAAAAAAGTTTCGAGTCAGAAAAGGGTAAAAATAAAAAATATTCCCAAAATTCTACAAAAACCGTGAAAATGGAAAATGAGGTGTGAAGATCCATTTGAGGTTAAAAATGATGAAAATGCCCCTATAATAAATTTTTAGTAAATTGACTAATTATAAGAATTTTGGCCAATTAAGGAAAAATTAGTCAAAATTAATTATTTAAAATATGAGGAGGTATCAAATAATCAGACAGAAACGAGAGTTAATTATTTGAGAAATTTTGTAAAATTATAAAATTGTTTTTGACATTTGAAAATAAAGAGATTGGCTTTAAAAATATTTAAAGCCAAATTTTGTGAAAAGGGATGATATCTGGAAAATTTTTTAAAAAGCTAGAGTTACTTTATTTGCTATAATTTGGTGACCATGAGATTTTAAGTAAATGAGCAAATCTGGCCATGGTGCTCATCTTGAGCTTTAAATAGAGGTAGATCACCAAAATTATGTGTGAAAAGTTATGTATTTTTGAAGTTATGGTAAAAAAAATTTGGAAAAGGAAAAATTTATTAAATGAACAGTGATAGATCATCAAAATTATGTGTGAAAAGTTATCTATTTTTGAAGTTATGATAAAAAATTTGGAGAAGGAAAAATTTATTAAATGAACAGTATATTTTTATGCTAAAATGGAACTTAGCTGGCAAGGTTGTGAATCTACCAAGTATTTTTTTCATGCAGACAATTGAAAGATCTTTGAATAAAACTTGAAACTATCTTATTTTGAATTTTTTTAGAATTAGTTATGGATTTTTAAAGTTGGCCAGAGTTTTAAGATTACCCTATGAGTAGTAAGTCGACAAGAAAATTTTTGAAAATTTTATTTTCTAATCTTCAGGCCATAAAATGTGGTTTCTTTTGCTTTTATTTGATAACTTATATGAGTAGTAACTTATTTTCTAAACCAGAAAATATATATACATCAACACCGTACTATTCCTCTCTTCAACCACTAAGATTCAACAGCAAACATAGACACATTTAACCCCTGTTTCGATCAACAGAAACAGAGCAACCATTCGGGTATATATATACTTATATATATACATACCTACATACAACTACTACTACCTCTCACTAACTTCATAACTTGACAGCACGGAGGACCCCCTTAAGCGAACATTGAACTTTGATAATCATAACCCAGATTTGGATAGCAACACAGAGACTAAGAAAGGAACATGCAACCAAAAAGTCTTACACTATCATCATCAACCAACATTATTCTGTCATCGTCATCAAGTTTCCAGCTTAAATCAGGAGTTTCTCTCACTACCCAGACTTTCTCACTCAACCATTGCAGTAGAATCTAAACGTAGATAGAAAGAAATAAATATAAAAGAGTAATTAGGAGGTTTACCCAAGCTCAAAACAGTGATTGCATGTCAGGTTCTTGATCTCCTATGGTCTCTCACCAGTGATGCACCGCTACTCCCTCTCACTCGCGCTCTCACTCTATTCTCTACGGGAAGCAGAAACGAAATGAGGGAGGTGGATGAGTAATCTGATGGTTAAAAAGGAAAAAAAGGTAAAGTCCACATGTGAGGTGTGTGTGAGGAGTGAAAATGACTCCTCAATTCCAATCTCACTGTCTCCTATCTTTCTGAAGCAATGAATACTTTCACAATTTAATCCATAAAGGGTAATTTGAAATTCCCTCAACCAATAGCTTATTTGACCCTTAAATTAATTCCCATAAAAAAAATCTTTGGATCAAAATCCCATTCTAACTATTTTTCTCTTAAAATTATCTATTAAAATTATTTAAGCCATTTTTGGAGAAATACCTTTTCCAAAATGTCTCTAAACCCTAAAAAACAATATTCCATAATTTTCTCCAATTTATTTGGCTATTAAATAATTTTAATGAATTTTTTCTTTTCTGTTCATCCTAAATCATAAAATTCAAGGTGTTACAAAATGGCAGTGGACGGCGACAAGACACCACAAGCTAAATGGAGGAGTTTAAATAGCGGGAAAGAGGGGGAATGGCTAATAATGACAGTTTGTTGGTGGTGGGACAGAGGGAGACCACAACGCACTGATGTGAAACTGTGAAAATGAGTAAAACTGAACCCTATCGTGGCTTTTGTTAAAACTTTCCATAGCGGTTATTAAGAAAACCACCATGGAAAGTTCTTTTAACGGCAGTTATTTAAATAACTGTCATTCATAATACTTTCCACGGTGGTTTTCTTAATAACCTTCATGGAAAATCCATCGTCAGGTCACTTATTTACAAAAATACCACCTTCTTTTTTTTCATTGTGTTTTTCTTCTTAACCACTGTTATTTTGCGACGTTAAATGTCTTTTTTCTAGTAGTGGATCTACTGAATTGCTTAATGTCAACAATAGGTATTGATTTGGGGTATTTTGAGTTTAATCTTGGGAAAACAAACTTTAATTAAATCTGACCATCAATTGCCTTGCGCAGACCTTATCTGAACTTGCCCACCCATGCATGGATCTTGCACAACAATTATTGGCGTTGTGCTATATAATTTTCTATACATTGCTTTGTTTTGAAGTATGTTTAAATATTGGATCGGATTGTGTTTTGCTCAATTAGGAAGATACTCCTTCCATTATACATATGTCACATCTAACTACCAAATGGCTAGCATGACGGACAAAGAATGATGTCTTATATTTAAGACTGGAGGGAGTATAAGACAATTTGGAAAGATTTTTTGTTGTCAAATACTCTCTCTTATATCTATCGTAGGGTGCCCTTTAGAATAAATTTATGATTCTAGTATAAGTCACCTAAAGAGCTGTTAATTAATACTTTTTCAATCCTTAATGTAAGACCTTATTAACTGATTTTAGTAAATTAAGAATGTTAGTTAAATTAGTTAAATAATACTCATACGGTCCTTAATATAGGACTTAATTGTTGAGTTGATTTTGGTCCTAAATATAAGACCTATTTATCAATTTTTTTCTAAATTATCTCTATGGATGATACTCCCTCAACTATAATCAAGTAGAAGAATGAGAGAGAATATTAAAGAAGATGATTATAGTATTTTAGGAAAAACATGTCATATTTCTTACAATTAACTAACTTACCTAACTTCCTTAATCTAATCAAATTAGTTAAATTGGTCTTATATTAAGGACCGGAGGAGTATGATAAGTTTTTTTCTAAAATATCCTAAGCATCTTCCTTAATTCCCTCCTTCCCTCCCTCTCCTCTATGATTATTATTGAGAAAAGATTAATAGGGTTAATTTGGAAAAAAATTGATAAATATTTTGAGAAAAATTATAAATTTGAAAGACATTTAATATAAGTCTTACATATAGGACCGATATCAACTCCCCAATTAGGTTATACGTTAAAGCCGGAGAAGTGTTTTGTAATTATATCCCTATTACAAACTTACTAAAAGGAGAATTTAATTCTAATTAAGTTTCTACTCTCGCCTTCCCTTATCATAAAATCCTAATTAAATAGCTGAATTGCCCAGTTTAAGAAAATTGTTGAAATTAGTTAAAAGTCAATATGTAGAAAATGTGCTTTTTATTTATCAAATGTCCTTATTTATTAGTGGGTAAGTAAAAGAGAGCAATAATGAGAAAAATGGTGAAAGATAATGTATGAGCAAAATTAATTAGAAGTAAAATTAGTAAAAATACACTTAATGCTCAAACAACCCCAAAGTGGGTTTTATTAAAAAGAATGGAAGGGTTCAAAATTTTGGATCTTATAAAAAGGGATAGAGGAAGTATATGACCCTCAAATGCCATGTGTTTCTCTGTCTAATAAAGGGTAAAGTTGAAATTTTTGTCAATTTTAAGACCGATTTAATGAATTAACTGCTCTATTTCTAATTCAGCAAACGACTGAAATATGTATCGAAAGAAGTAAAAGAGATATAAGAAAATGACTTTGAGCGACAACTAGATGTAGCTGGAGAGACATGATGCAGAGTTTCAATTATCTTCCATCCTTCCTTCGGCTTGATGTATCTTTTGTTGGATATTTTCGGGTTATTGTGGCCATGTGTGCCTGATATTTTTTCTAGTAGGCTTTCTATGAACATGGCTAGGGATGATAAGTGTTCGTTTCACAAATTAGTTGTAATTAATGTTGGCCTTGTTGTTTAAGAGTAGTGTGATTTATTGAATTGCTTGATGTCAACATTAGGTGGAAATGAGTTTGAGACTTTGGATGCTCATCAAAGTGGAGTGATAGGCATCCAAGTTCATTAGTTATAATTTAGATAGTTTAGATTTTTTTTCCATTTTTATTTTTAAAAAATAATTATTTTAATGATTATAAAATCTAAAATAAAAATAATTTCTTAACTATAATTTTTTTAAAAAATTATTTTTATTTAAAAATAATTAATTAAAAATTTTAAATTTAAACTATTGAAATTTGATGAGTTTGGGGTACTCACCACCTTGATGAGTAAAAGGAGTTCCCATTAGGTATTGATGAAGGGAATTTTGGGTTTAACCTTGGGGAAGCAAACTAAAATTTGACCATCAATTGAACGTTTGTGGTTGTGCAATTTAATTTTCTATGCGTTGCTTTGTTTTTAGGCGTGTGTTTTTTTTTTTGGGCCCACTTAGCTTGTTTTTAAGTATGTCTAGGCAGCGGATCGGATTGTGTTTTGCTCAATTAGGAAGATACTCCTTCCATTATCAAATACCCCCTCCGTTTCTTATTATAAGAGACGAATAACTGAATTATGTTGATAAAAAAATCAATTAAAATTAGTTAAAAACAATCAATTTGTAAAAAGTATAATTTTTTTTTTCAAAAATGCCTTCATTAATATGGAGAGAGAACATGAGAGAGAACAATTAAATTATTAAAAGAAAGAGAAGTGAGAAGGAGAGAGAGTATGAGTTGAAGACAAAATAAATATGAGTAAAATATGAAATCAATACAAAAAAGTAGAGACAATTTTTAAGTGTCTCTTATACATAGGAACATGTCATAAGTATCAAATGTCTCTTATAATAAGGAACAGAGGGAGTACCTATTCCCTTCAATCTATATTATATGTCATATAATATCAAGAAAATGTGATTAACTAACTAACTTTGTTTAAAAATGAAATATTATCCAGCTTTAGCAATTAATATTTAACAGCATAGAGAAACACTACATTTCACTTCAAGTTTTGTCCTAGCAGATAGTAATTAGGATAATATTTGGAAAAATTTCATTAATGATATGATGAACTAAGAATTTTATCTAGATGCCCTGTGTTTGGGACCGAAGGAAGTAAAACACACAATATGGGAAGATTTTTGGTTACTAGATACTCCCTCGTATATCTATCACAGGGTGTCCAGGGGAATAACTTTATAATCCCTAATGTAATTCACCTAAACAGCTATTAATTAATATATTTCAGTTTTATCTCTATTACAGCTTACTAAGAGACAAATTTAGTTTCTATTCCGTCCCTTTCTTATTATAATATTCAACTAATCAAATTGTGTAGTTTAAAAAAAAAAAGTGAAATTAATCAAAATTAATAAATATGTATAAAATTTACTTTTGTTTTTTCAAATACCCTTATAAATGAGAGAGTAATAATGAAAAGAAATGATGAAAGAAAATATATCAGAAAAATTAATTAGGAGTGAAACTGATAAAAATAGATTTAATACCCAGACAACCCTAAAGTGAATCATACGAAAAGCAATGGAGGGATTAAAAAATTTGGAATGATTCCTCAAATTCCATGTTTTTTCACTTTAGTATGAGTAAAGTTATTTTTTTTTCCAAAAATAGGTTTAATGAATTAACTGTTCTTCCTTCCTTAATTCAGTGAGGTGATTGAAATAGGGAACACAAGAAGTAAAAGACATTGCCGGAAAAAAAAAAAAAGGTATATTAAACACAACCCCCCTTGCTTTTTCCTTTTTATTAGCATGAACTCCTTTCCATTAAGTTGTCGTTATTTTTCTATGAAAATTTTCACATCATATTAATAGAAGGCATGTGGCATCCAACATGACATCTTATGTAAGTTATTAATTTTATAAAAATCCCCTAAATACTAGACCGGTTGTATATGACTCCCCAGACATTTTAAACACTACTAAAAAAAGACTTTAAGCAATGACTTTTGACGGCAACAAAAAAAAAGTCATAACTGAAAGTTCACTTTCAGTGGTGACACTAAAAAGTCACCGCTAAAAGTATACCTACCTTTAAAGAGGGACACAAAAGTCGCTGCTAAATATAAGACCTTCAGTGGTAACATTTACCATCACCACTGAAGGGCTCACTTTCAGTGGTAACTTTCTAGAATTGCTACTGAAAGTGGACTTTCAGTGGCGACTATTAGTGTCGCAGCTAAAAGTCTTTCAGTTTTCCATTCAGTCTCAAACTTTTAGCGGTGACTTTCTAAAGATCTGACTTTCAACGGTGACTTTCTAATGTTGCCACTAAAAATATAATATGATAATATATATTTTATTTTATAATAGTAATAAACAAATTCAATTCAGCTCAACGGCAAGAAGATTGGATACGAAAGAAGGTGGTCATGAGTTCGAACCTTGAAGAAGACATATTTAAAGTGAAAATATTTAGGCGGTGACATGACGAAGAGGAGTAACGTGGCATGAGAGTGGTGATGTGGCAACGACATGGAGGTGGCCAATGATGACATGGAGGCTAACCGAGGGGGGCATGGGGGCCAGTGGCGATGACGTGGTATTGGTAAAGCTAGTTTTTCTTAGACATCACTTTTAGCGATGATAAAAAAGTCACCGTCACTTTTGGCAGTGACAAGAAAGTCGCTACCAAAAGTATCTTTTAGTGGCAACAAATATCGCTGCTAAAACTTATAAAAGTCGTCGTTGAGAGTGTCTTTCAGCAACCTTTTTTTGTTGCTGCTGAAAGTTTTCAGCCACGGTTGCTATAGCAATGACTTTTCATTGGCGACAAGTCACCACTGAAAACTTTTAACAGCCACTTTTATACTTTCAGAGACTACTTTTTGTCACCACTGAAAGTCATTTTTTTTTTTTTTGGAGTGAAAATCTGAACTTAAAATTTTAAAGTTTAGGAAAATTTTATGCAAATGACTTAAAGTTTAGAGGGGTTTTTACAAAAAGAAAAAATTTAGGTTACATTTCTTATATTCATTATGTCAAGCTCTCCAATCATATATGGCTTTGTGTTCTTTTTTATTTCATGTGAATTTATAAATAAATGCTAGTATTTCAAAAATAGAATACATGATCATCTATGGTTAGAGAACCAGACATAATCGAAAGAAGAAACTTAATATAGTATTATCCTTTATAAAATTATTAACTTACATAAGATGATCATCTATGGTTAGAGAACCAGACATAATCGAAAGAAGAAACTTAATATAGTATTATCCTTTATAAAATTATTAACTTACATAAGATGCCATATGGGATATCCTATGCCTTTTACTGATCTGATGTGGCAATTTTTTGTAAAAAAAAGATAACAGCAAGTTACCAGCAAGTTGGGGTCCATGATGAAAAATAATAAAAAAATTATGGGTTAATTTTTAAATTTTTAAATGATTAACAATTATCGGAGCAGGTATTGACAACATATTTTCTCAACACATTACAAAATGTAATGCATGAGTTATTAATATTAACCCGATAGTTATTAATCCTTACAGTTTAAGTTGTCAACGAGTAGCTCTTTCAGTTGTCAATACATACTTAAAAAATAAAGGCAATTTGGTAATTAAACAAATGAATTATCTTGCAATGAGATCCCTTAGAACTTGAGAATAATTTGATGATTTCAAGGGACCTTCGTGTATTTAATCTTCTTAGGTGGGACCTTATTACAATTTTTCCATTCTTTTACTCCTTCAGCAATAATAACTAAGATCCTCTACTATCATTTTCCAATTTCCAGCTTTTAATTCCAATTTCTTCCAAATAACCTACCATGAAATTTGAGATCATACAATATCACATATTTCAAAATTTAATTAATTAAGAGAAATCACAAAAATATGATGTTTTCACGCTTTTAAGCTCTAATTTCATGCAATCATTTTTTAATTCAATTTAATCATAATAAATGTAATTAAGCCCAATATATATAACAAAATTCCCAAATAAGATATAAAATACCATGACAAAATAGGGATATATCACTGGAACGATCAGTACAATTAGGAAGCTTAAATTTAGTTGACATCAGTAAGTCCCACAAAAATAGGGTATCTGTTTTCTTGTTTTGGAAACAATTTATTGTTTAAAAAAACTTGTTTTAATCATTTTAAAAAAATAGAAAATGTGTTTTTTTTAAAAAAAAACAGTTTTTATATGTTTTATTGTTTTTTGTTCTGTTTTAATTTGTTATTTTTCATTATTTTTTCTTCCTGGCCACATTCTCCATTATATCTCTTTTGCACATCTACATCGTTTTTTATCCTTCTAATTCTTCGTCCGTTGTCTTGCACTTTCCACTCTGTCTATCACCTCCTATCAGTTCTCCAAGTTGGTTTTAAGAAAATTGTCCCAAACAAGTTTTTACATTTTTTTATATTTTCAAATGCAATTTTTTAGGACAATTATTCATTATTTTTGTGTTAATCTCTCTACTCATTTCAGAAACAAACAAGTTCATTATTTTTGTTTTAATCTCTCGACTCATTTCAGAAAACTCTACTGCAAGATTTCTCCACACTTCAGGGAGATGCAAAATTAATCAAGAAAAGACTTTAACTTCACGATTTGCACCTAGAATAGGCCGAGTTGGGTTGCAAGTACTTAAACGAGAAAGCAGGAAAAGAATTAAATACCTCTTCGCATTTCAAGTCAATAATTATAAAATGAAGGGCGAAATAAAATTCATTGTTCAGTTGTTGACAGCTGTAGTTACAAAAATGTCAGCAATGGAATCAACAACTAAATAAAAACCAATCAAACCTAATTTTTAACCCTTTCATTAAATCAGACAACTCATATATTTGCATCAATACTCTTTCAATTTTAAATGTAGGAATTGGTGAAAAGGTTTGTTTTGGTTTTAAATGTAAGATCTACATTCATTTTTTCTAAAAAAAATTTATAATTTGTTCTTCACATTATCCTTTTAGTTGCACTTATTAAGGGTTTTTATAATGAGACAATTTCTGATACGGATAATCAAAATAGTGTTTTGAAAAAATAACATATATTTCTCATAAATAACTAATTTAATCAATTTTCTTGGTCTCTATATATAAATTATTTAGCTCCTATATTTAAAACCGAAAGAGTATGAATCATTTGGATTCAAGTTCTCAAAGTTCAAACCTTCATATTTATTAGTTGTACCTCATCTAATTTAGAAGTGAGCCTTCAACCATCAAATTGTTAAGGAGAAACTACTAAGTATACAAGTAGTTCTATGCAAATGTTCTTCACTATCCTACATGCTTCCTTGAAGTAGTTTTACGAATGCCTCTTTGAAGTAGCACTATGAACCCTCATAACACTTATCAGTCTGAAGGCCCTAATCCTCCAAATCAAACTAGCCAACTTTTTCCTGGAAATCCAAATCCTCAAACCCAACAGTCTGGACATTTTTTGTTCAAATAATGCAAATCTTCAACCCCAAGAGTCTACAAATGCCTCTAATGCTCCTCCCAACAAAAACCTACACAAACTCAGGGTGGATTTCCTCCTAATGGTGCACCTCATCAATCCAACGAGCCTACAAAAGTTCCTAAGCATCATGATAGTTACTCGTTTCTTGCCATTGTGAGGTTAATTATTGTTAACTCCAAGAAATTCATATCTTTTTATCACATTTTCCTCCCTAACTTCCTGTTTTAAGAGTTAAATTGTGCATATAAATAGAGCCATAAAGAAAAATGTGTTTAGTTTAGCTTTTTGGAACACTCTTGAGATAATTGTGATTATTTGGAGTTGTTTAGAACTTACACATTTCTCCTTTAAGTAGGAGAATGGAGACCAGCGTTTTCAAGCTATGTTAGACACCCTTGAAGAGTAGATTAGTTGGAAGGAAGCATGGAAGAGCTTTGAAGACCAATGCAGAGAAAACTCTCATTTTCCAGTACATTTGTTGTTGGTTCGCCACAGCCACTGCTATTGCGAACGCAAGGAAAATGCAGCCAAAGAGGGGTGAAATTTGTGGCTATTCGCTGTTCATTCACCACGGCCAATCCACAGCAAATGAAAAAAATCTGCTGCTGTGCATTTCAATTACTGACGCGCTGTTAGAGTTAAATGGAAGGAGAAACACAATGGCTTGGGGGCATTCTGGACTTTTTGGGCATTCTTGGGAGCTTTGTGTGCTAAGGTTTGGGTTTTTCAAGAGTTGGAAGGTTCAAAAAACCGGACCGAACCGGCTAGTTCAAACCGAAAACCGGTGAACCGATTCCTAGTCCGATCTGGTTTAGCTTATGAACTGGTCTTGCAATCAACCGGGATGGACCGGAAAAAATCGGTACAAACCGGGAAAATGGTTGGGTCAGATGGGTCGTCGGTTCCTTTTTTTTTTTATCACTTCTTTTTCACTCTCACCAATCGCCGAAGAAGCCATGAAGCGTCTGATGTTGGTCGAAGAAGCTGTAAATACTAAATACTGGACACTGCTGAGATACATGGTAAGAGCAGAGAAAATCATGGAGAGAGACTCAAAAATTTGTTTGGAAGTCTGCTGCGTGCATGCTTCTTTGATTCTACTCGTGGGAGACTAGACGGTGAAGAGGAAGCCGGAAGACAATGGAGGGGGATGAGATATGTATAAAGAAAGAAAAATGACACCGGAAAAGAGCATGAGAGAGGCATAAAGCAATTGAGAAAGAGGAGTAATGATGAGTGTTTTCAAGAAGCAAGTCTGCCGTGTCCATTTTTGAAGGAGAAGAGAGAGAAGGAAAGAAAAAGCTGACTTGTTATGACTTATGCGTGTTATGGTGGGAAATGGCAGTAGTATCATGTGGGAAAGAGAAGAAAGGGATAAAATAATAATAAAAAAAGGATTTTAATAGGTAAAGAGAAAAGAAGAAAAGATAAAATAGAATAAAAAAATAAAAAAAAGAAAAAATTTCATATATTTTTATTCATTTTAATTAAATTATACTATTTTAATAATTACCGGTCTGATCCCGGTTGGACCCGATCTGACCCACTAACCCTTAAACCACTACATTAACCGGTTTAGTGTCCGGTCCGGTTTTTTGTTCTTTGGTTGGAAGCAAGGGATTGAGCTTTCGAAGAGATTTGGAGCTTCATCTTCTTGGTTTTTCTATTTCTCATCTATTCTCTCTCTTGTAATCTGCTATTCTTGTTCTTTCTACTCAATCTCAACTCCATTTTGATCCTCATTTCAAGGGACAATGGTGATAAAGGGCCCTAGATATTGAAGTGAGATGGCTTGATAAAGCATTCATAACGCAGTTGTGTTTGCGCGCGTTTGTTTGGCATCTAGGTTTGATATGTTGTCCTTATTTGCTATAATGATGTGATGTGATATGTGGTCTAAGACATATCGTTTTCCTTCATGCATGTTTTCAGTTGTTTCATCTTCCAAATTTACATGTAGGAACAAATAATTAGCATTATTGGTATAAAGTCCATGGTCATGTGTCCTAGGGACATCAAGTTCATCTTGCTTGTAGGAGATAGCAAGTTTGATCCTATTTACTTTTAAGGTGTTTTAGCTTGTGTTGTGATCACAAGCCCAAAGAAAGAGTATATCCCAAAGACTAGTATATTGGGTGGGAAAGTTGAGCTACTGCTCCTTTTTGTATGATGTAATACTTGGTCTATCAGCTACCGGCACCAAGTTTGTTTTGCTTATGGGAGATCACATGTTTAATACTACTTGCTTTTAAGTTATTTTAGCTTATGTTATTTTTGCAAATCCAAAGTGAGAGCCCATCTCCAAAAACTACTTATTGGTTGAGAATTTCATCCCTCTCAATAAAAGGGCCTTTGTAATGATTGCAAGTCCAAAGAAAGAACACCTCCTAAAAGACTAGCTTGCGAGATGAGAGGGCTTTTTGAACTTATAAACCACACTTTCCTTAGGAGGTTTCATGATGCGGGACTTATAAACATTGAGGGGCGGCGCATGTGAAATATGGTTTAAAAAGCTCAAATGCCTCTCCAACCTAATAGATTAGTTTTCTGGGATGTGACTCTATCTTTGGAGTTGTTCTTGTTACAAATGTCTTTCATTGAGACGTCAATGTTCAAGAACAAGGCTATCTTTGAAGGCCAAGTGAAGTATGTGTGGAGCTGCCAGGAAAATAACTCTTGAAGAGGTACATAACACCCTTGCAATAAAAATTAATAGCTGAAAAGAATTTAATAGTCCCTCATTTCAGAATAATTGTCATCTAAGAATTTAATGGTCCCTCGTTGCACAATCTCAGAATATTCTATAGTTGAATTTGATGTTATTTGATCTACAATATATCCTTAACTATCTTGAGTTATGTTTATTGACAATTATTCTTTTTAGGAAAAAAATCAAAAGCTTCGAAGTGATAGATATTTTGAGATGGAGGGATTATATACCTTTGATCAATCTGGATTTCTCTTAAACCTTCATATTCTAGCATCATTTTCGTGTGCACATAAGCATGTCACATCTGGTAAAGCATGGAATGTTCTTGGAGAGAGAGGATAATTGAGTCATTAGTTAAGTGAGATAGGCCTATATAAAAGGTCTAACTAATATGATGTGCTTAGTGTGTAAGATAATGTAATGTTCACCATAAAAGAGGAGGTTAACTTGGGTCTCCCACCTCAAGAATCCTCATAGGTTATGGGGTTTATTCATCACCTTTATGTGAGAGGTGATTAGTGTTAACATAAGTGGGCTACAATAATTATATGAGCATGTGCTCTATTGTGAATAATGTATTTGATTTCATCTTTCTTCTTCTTATTTCTCTCAAATCCCTACAGTTAACATGATATCATGAGTAGGTCCTCTTTGGGCCAAAAATACTGAAGCCCACGAAGATGATTCTTGGATCAACACCACAGTCCAGATCCTGAAGCACCACCCAGTTTAGTCGCAACGACATCGTTGTCATGTTTGCAAGATTGGGAGTCTCTCTCCCTCGGTTCACCATCTCTCCGACTGGCAACTGCGATCATCTCTGCCCTTTGCCTCCTACATACCAATCGTCGTAAATGTCCGTGTCAAGGGTGATGGATCATGGTTGAAGCGTTCGGTAGATCACGGTGTTCAAGGCTCCGGCGTTTCTCTACCCTATGGTTCTTGATCTTTTGAATTGATGCTTGCGTCACAATCACGGTGATGTTTTGCATGTCACTCTCTTTGCCGTCAACCACCTGACTTTGCCACTGCAAGATCTGCCTTTCACGTCTCTGCTATTCCATTCGTCTTCACCTGGCCATAGAGCGACAAAGATATTGAAGAAAGAAAAGGAGAAGCACAAGTCCTTTCCCAAATCTCATCTAAATGCTTGATTATTGCCGATCTAAACAGAGGTTCCGTGAATAATGGATCTGTCTGCCAACTTCTGCCCATTTTTATTGCTATGCTTGCCGTAGAAGGATGCGGTTGTGGCCTCACCTCTAATTTTGGCTTTCTGATCTTGTTCTGCCGAAGGCATTTGATGGCCCTTGAGTTTGTGTCTCCCCCCACAGATTGACACATCAAGATCAGTCTTTCTTCGGTGATATACCCATACTCTTCTCCGATTAAATTGAAGTATGCAATCTCACCTTACGTTTGTGTCACTATAATGTGGTAGCTGAACATTGATTCAAGAGTGAGATTCTTTGTTCACCTTTTCAAGATTTATTAAAATCTGGCGCATAGCCAAGAGTGATGGATGAACATCTCCAATCCTTGTCCCTCTCTAATGATTCGAATGGAGTAATCAGAAGTGATGGTATTGGCCCAAGTTTTTAACATTGGCGAATTTATTTCGGTCTTGGAGTCACTTGAATTGTGCAAGCTAAGATAAAGAAACTGCAGAAGAGGTTTAATTAATTTCTTACTGCATCATTGATGATTTACCTCTCTTGGTCATTGATCTGTTGATTTGCTTTGACTTTAATTGCTTGACCACCGTGGATGTTCTTATATAACCAAGGCTTAAATCACAGTTAAATATGTTGTCATGGACTTTAGTATTTTGTGGGTTTTGCAGCAGTATGGTATGTAGATTTTTTTGGCATTTACCCATGAACTTCGTGAGGTACAGGGGAGAAGAAATTATTGGAGCATGTTACCACCCAATGACATGTTGATTATGTTCAAGAACTTTATTTCTTATGAGGCTGGTTCGAGCACTAGTTACTGGCTTCAATTACACCATCACAGTTCCTAGTTTGGGGACAAGCACAATGAAGGTTATATATAAGGGTAGAGAAGAGTGGGGAGTCTAAGGAATTATTTCATCAGTCCAAGTCACTAAGACGAGGTTCTGAGAAGAAGAGGGTTTCCACTCCAATATGCTATAAGAGACCCTGCTAAAAGTCCTCCTATATGTGAAAGACAATCAACTTACATTCTTGTTCCAAAGCAAAGTGATGAGTTATTCACAAAGCTATGAACACGTGGAGTTTGGATTGGTGCGTCAGTTTGGGCATTAGACAGTGGGCTTTAGTAGAAATATGGTTAATGCTTGGGTGGGACTTCAATAAATGAGCCAATGATAGTAGCTGAAAACAATTTCCTCTACCTGCAAATTCAAGCACGTTTGAAGAGAATCAACAAAGTGGATGTTGGGAAGAGTACTTTGACATCATGTTGTTTTGCATATTGAAATTGCAAGTTCACTTCATGTATAGGTGTGTTAGGAGAGTGTCTCCACACCAAAAGAGGGAGGGTAACATGTATTACTTTCAAAGTTTGAGGGTTGTTTAACAAAATTGTTTGACAAGTTGAAAGGTTTTATTCTCTTCACCTCCGTGGTTTGTGTTTGTCAAGTTGATCACTTCAGTTAAGAAGTGTTCAACTTGAGGGGACATGTTAGAGAGAGGATAATTGAGTTATTAGTTAAGTGAGATAGGCCTATATAAAGGGTGTAATGTGATGTGCTTAGTGTGTAAGATACTGTAATCTTCACCATAAAATGGGAGGTTAACTTGGGTCTCCCACCTTAAGAATCCTAATAGTTCATGGGGTTTGTTCACCCTTATGTGAGGGATGATTAGTGTTAACCTAAGTGGGCTACAATAATTATATGAGCATGTGCTCTATCGTGAATAATATATTTGATTTCATCTTTCTTCTTATTTCTCTCAAATCCCTACAGTTAACATTTCTTGATCAAGGCGGCACAAACGCTTTATAGTTCATTCGCATGTAAACAAATTTCATGGACGACGAGAATTAAATATGCTACTTTGTAGCATCATTTAATTTATATGAAAGTGGATTATTTGTTATAGAATACGTCAGGTTCTCTTCTTAGTGCTCTCGAAGTTTAAAAGTCTTGGGCTTTTTTGGAATAAGCTTGATGGTCTTGATAAATTTAAATGAAAAATTAAAAGCCGTGGTCTAATACAAAAGTTGCAGGTGAAATAAATTTGTATAAATAATGTATGTAATATAAATAAATGTAATAATTAAACACAAATATTTACGCTAACACACATATGTATACTAATTTTATATTAAAAATAAAATAAATTTTTCATTTATATATTAATATAATTTTAGAATATTCTTTTTGAAAAATCAAAATATGGATTAATTTATATAAAATCATTAATTTAATATTTTTTATCTACGTTATATTTGTAATATTCATATAAAATATTAGTAAATGAGTTTAGATATATTTTATAGGTATAAAAATAAAAATTTGATATATAAAAATAATTTAAAAAGAATTAGATATATGTATTGTCTTTCTTATGGTAAAATTTATTTTGATTTTAAACTTATTATATAATTTTTAAAAAAATTATTGATAAAATTTATAATATGTTGTTAATTCTTATGATTTTTTTAAGTATAAATTAATAAAAAAATTTAATAGTAAATTATATGATTCGTATTATATTTCATTAAAAATCGTTTAACATCACATAAATATATTTAAATATATTATTTACACAAAAAAATATGATTATATCTAATATAGCTATCGGATTATCTTAATCGAGGTGTGAGAGGACATAAAAACCCCATATGATTTAATATATCATGCAAGTTATCTTATATGTTAATTAAGATTTGGTAAATTGATTTTTTTATTAGGGTTGACTTAAAAAGTCTTTTTGCCAAGTTGGAACAATACATCAGAAAACACATTCTTTGTAGATAATAATCAGAGGCTGATCCCTCATTGGATATGGCTGAAAAACAATATATTAGATAATGATTTATGTTTCTATCAAGCTAAAATATTTTGAGGTGATTCGAAACACCACGACCTTAAATATGAATGGTTAAATTATCGATTGGAAGATACACATATACATAGCTAATTAAATTTTACCTATCAAATTAGTGGAACTATTGTTTTTATGCAAACATCACATAAAGAAATTGAAATTAGAGCATTTACACCTTTGGATACACAATATAAGTGTAGACGTATCATTTACATTAAATTAAAGTGCCAATTTATGCATAAAATTTCTATGAAAAATAGAAACTCAATAACTTATTTTATACTCATTTTTAATTAAAAAACTTTAGTTAAAAGTCATACCTTTTAGCAATGACCGGAAAGACTCACTACTGAAAGTAGTGTGGTGACTGAAAAATGTCACCATGGAAAGTATGATTTTTGGCGGTGAAAAAAAAAGTTACCATTGAAAGTATAACTAATGAATCCCCATTTTGTTATATAATTTTATATCTATTTTAGGAGTTTTAGAGATAATAATTGGGTGAAATTGAGTCAAATATAGGAAATATACAATAAAGACAATTAAATGAAATAAATAATAAAAAGTCTTATTTGTCTATTGTTTTTATAATAGGTTTATCTATGCAAATCAAAGGTATTTTTTTCTATGATTCCAGAATATTTCAAAGAGATTCATAGGCGAAGGTTGAAGACATTGACAGAAAGCTCAAACATTACTGTTAAGATTGATGATGGACTTAAATAAAGCTAAAAACACAGGTGTAGGAAATCCATGAAGTTTAAGGCCCTAAGATTGCAATTGGGCTGACTTACAACATGATTAGGGCCCATTTATATCAGCCTATCACATATGCTCTTCAATTGGGCTCTAAACCATCAGTTAAGCCCAAATTGAAAGTCTTTCATGGCCCCATAGCTCAAAAAATATGGCTTACATTAAGGAAGGGTAGAATGGTGATTTCACAAAGCTACCTCCCCAAAAAGTCAAGGAAGATGCCACATAAATTAATGAAGGGCATGTTGGGAATTTCTAATATCATTAATCCCTTAATTATATTAATATGTGTAGTCATTATATTTAAGCAAAAGATTCAACATCCTATAATATCTCTTATTTAATTAAATATAATGGCTAATCAAATTAAAGGAAGCATCTCCTATCAAGATTCAAATTCAAATTATTATCTCTCCAAGATCAAGCCACTCATGAAAAAGAACATACAAATATATTCAAGAAAAGAAAGATGAAGCAAGAAGGATGAGAAAGAATGTAAATATTCATCAAGATCAAAGATCAATAATTTAAATTATATTATCTTATTACCTAAAGGAACACACTTTTAAGACTATAAAAGAAGGACCAAGATGCAAATGGAGGGCACACTACACTCACATAACACATCGCAAAAGCATGCAAATTTATGGCGCCATTTACTCTTGTATTCTTTTTCATCTCTCTTTGCTTATGTTCTTCTATCAATGATGTCTTCTAGCCACATGAGTGACTAGTTCCCCTTCTTTCTTGGAAATGAACTTTAAGGCTTGAGTTCCATATATGATTTGGGGAGTTGTTAGTTTAATTTTTCTCTTTATGAATTTAATGATTTCTTAAAGTTTTAGGTTTTGAATTTTCATATTTGAAATTTTGATTTTCGATTTGATAATCTTTGTATCAAACTCCTTATGATTCAATTTATATTTCATGATTTGTTGAACCTAATCTATATCTTGTGTTCCTCTTTCAATTAATTTATGTTCTTCTTTCATAGTATGAATGTGGTGCATGATGATTGATTTTCTTGAATTTTCTTGTATATTATTCTTTTAAAGGATGAATTATGAAATTAAATGGAATTAGAAGCTGAGTGGTTTTATAATAATTATTTAACGAGTAATTACAACATAGAATTCTAGTTGTAATTGCTAATTAAATAATTAAGACTTAAGGAGTTCCTTAAGTTTGATATTTTGACTTTGTTATTTGCAACTCCTCATTATCTGAACCATGATAGCCTATGGTTTGTCCTTGGTAAGCTTCATCATTGGTAATCATCTCCCACCTTTCTCGAATTGTTCTCCTTAAAAGCTCTCTTTTCTTACTGTTACTAAAAAATTATTTTTACAAATTATTTTCTTCTTTCTTAAATCTTTCTTAAATTTTCCCCTTCTCCCTCTTTTTCTTATTTTTGGCAACACATAATTAATTAGGAACTAAGCTTTGAATTGACTCCATGAGAGATCAACATGAGTTGAGCCTATACTATATAGATTTAATTTAGTATCAATTTGTGAGCCTAACAATTGGGCGCATCAATGACCTTTAGCGGTGATTGAAAAAAGTCGCGGTTGAAAGTATAGCTTTTTATGGCAACTAAAAAATATCGCCACTAATAGTATGATCTTTGACGGTAACAAAAAAAATCATTGAAAGTATGACCTTTAGCTTTGATTGAAAAAAATCACCGCTGAAAGTATAGGCTTTAGCAAATGTCACCGTTGATAATATTGCTTTTAAGCAACGACTAAAACATCACCACTCAAAGTTTGACTTTCAGCAGTAACATTAGATAGTCGCCACTGAAAGTATTGCCTTTCAGTAGTGACTAGAAATGTTGTTGCTAAAAGTCACTTTCAATAGTGACTTTTAAAAGTCGCCACTGATAACCAATTTTTCAAGACTTTCAGCTTGAAAAATATATTTGTTGAGTACAAATCATTACTTGTACCTTGACTACTATGGTGTTCACTCATTAACCAACTCATTTGAACTTTACTTTTTTTAAAGAAAAATTAACTATATTATACGTATAGTACGGACATTAATCATTAATGAAATTCTAAATTCATTGAGATATCAAATGCAAGGTCTGATTTTAAAGTTGACATATTTACCATTAACAAACATTAAATTAATGACAGAATTTATTGATGAAATCCCATCACTAAATCAGTTCAGTGGCAATTGCGTCATTAATTCAATTGTTTATTGTAGTCTATAATTGCAGCGCATCAAATTTCTTTATCCCTTTATTGGAAGTGGATGGCTCCACGATATGCCAAATGGTAGGAGTGGGTAGGGCTGAGTCCAAAGAAATTGAGAAAACAAATGGATTAAAAGCCATTGACTTCATTATTAAGGGTTGTGAAGATAATCACCCTTTTAAAGATGTTATTGATGATTATGTATGCTAGGAATTAGGATTTTGTTTAACGAAGACGGGCAAAAACTATTCAGGCACACTTACAGAGATCATATTCTTATAGTCAAACACCTTTTCAAATTAGCAAAGAGTATTGAAATTAATTTTTGTATTTTTGATCAACAACTTAGGTTGCTGAGGGGGAGGTTCATCCTTCCACGAAACTTAAAAATGAATCTATTTTACTACACTAAAACCCGACGAAAGAAATTAGTCTGGATGTATTTTTAATACTTCATGTGAATGAATGAACTGCAGTATCTATTTAAAAAAAAGAAAAACAAAGAACGCAATCTAAATTTTTTCCTTGATGGCAGAGTAAAATTAATGGCCTGGACTGGCCGTCGACCATATCATATATCAAGAAGCCTAGTTTTTTGTCATTTAGGAAAAAAGACAGAAGAAACCATTAATTAATAGGCGAATTTGTCCCACCGTCACTGCTTTCTCTGAACTAAACCCCCATGCGGGTGGATGTGTGCGCGCGCGCGCGTGACGAGGTCAAAAGATTAGATGATTTTATATTCACAAAAACTAAAGGGTGTAAATTTTAAGTCACAATTTTTTTTCAATTACAAGTTTTGAATATTCAATTTTTTATTTATTCATAAAATGGAAGTTTTTGTTTCAAAGATAACATTATAAAATGACTGGGTGACAACCATATCTGGTTAATAAATTGCCGGGGTAAAAATTCTAGTGTTTGTTACCAGTGATGCGTAAGTAGTACTTTTTCCATCAGCGATTGTTACACTTTTTTATTTTCTTATCATCCACTATGCAATTTGTTTGATGTGGGTTGAATCTGAAGTCGTCATAATCGCTGAAGACCAAACACCCCTAATTAAATAAGCCAAGGCTTGTACTTGCGTTATGAATTGATTAATCGGAATCACGTACAATTTCAAGCGTAACCTCAGATCTTCCAGCTCATTGCTCAAATAAATGAATCATGTCAGAAACAAAATAAGGTTTTAATTACAGTATAATGTATATACGATGGTAATCGATCTATTTAAAATGATTGTTTTGTTGTTTTAGAGCCAAGTGTGTCTGTATTAAAAAGTTACTAAATGGCATAAATAATAGTAGTGAAATTTAATAATAATAGCTTACTACAATACCTCTGTATTAATAAGATTTGCTCTTGACCTAAAAACAGATTTATAAAATAAAAAAATACACTTGGGTTTTTCATCTATCACTATTTTACTCGTACAAGATGAAATGGAAGAGAAACAATTAATAATTCACTACGATTTTAGAGGAACTATCATTTCCAAATCTCGGGTTTGGTTTTTGTCGACTTAACATTCAATTCTAAGGATGTGTTTGGTAAGAAGGATTTGGAGAGAAGGGAAAGAGAAGGGAGGGATTTTGCTTAACCTTTTTCAGATCTCAATTCTCGCTGAAACAAAGTCAAAATAATTCCACCATGGACATCAGTTTTTAATGGATGCTTTTTTTGCCAACAGTTTTTAATGGATTTTGATGTTAATTTGCTTGAAAAGATGAGATCTTTTTCTTCTTGATCCTATGGGGTAGTTTTTATTTTAATTATAATTTATAATTATAAAATTGTGATTACATATATTTAATATTATTTATAATTATTTTTATTAATCATGTTACAAAGCTTTTTTAAAGAAACTTATATAAAATAAGTGTAAAGTTATCCATATAAAAATATTTTTCTCCTTTTTCTTCTTAAACCAAATAAGATAACATCAAAATTTCTTCCCTCCTCTCTTTTTTATCGATCCAAACAAAGTAATATTAAAATTCCTTCTTTTCTGTCCCGTCTCTTCCTTTCCATTGAGCCAAATAAACTCTAAGTTGACTAATTCAATCTTACCACTCTAGTCCTTATTATTTGTCTCTTGTATCCTTTTTAATGACTCATTTCTAATTATGCCCCTATTAATTATAGTAAAGATACGTAAAGGAATGAGTGAGAGAAAATATACTAATAGTCTCGATAAGGGAAAAGTAAAAAATTTCATCCATTTAATGCTCTTCTTAGTGTATGAGAAACTCCTACAAATAACAAATAATAAGCCTCACAGTGGCAATTCCATCATGTAATTTTGCGAGCTTGAATCCCCCTGAATTATATTTTTCAAAATATATTTTTTTTATTTGTTTATGTCATCCTTTCATAGAAGGAAAACAAACCCTTGATAGAGAGCACTAAGAAAAGAAAAAAGGTAATTTTATGGGGATCAGAAAAGAAAAGATACCAGAACAAGTTTACGCTTATCGTTTAGATTTGCCAATTATTTTATTTTAGGAAACTAATTTATCGTAATTATGAATCTTTAGAATTTATTATAATTGTAATCGCATCTCGTTTTCAAATCTTTATTCGTTGCATTTAATTTTCACATTTAGAATATTCTGTTATTAATTTTTAGGGTTAGATTGAGACTTATAAGTAGCACCTTGACATATTTATTTTATACACTTTGAATGATACTCTCCGTATTATAAGACCCAATTTGACTTTTTATTTGGTCCTAATTATAAGACCCAATCCATTTTGTTTCTTATATTATGCATTTTTTCCAAGATAATCTTTCTAATAATGATAGTTTAAGCCAATATACTTAATTAGTAAGGATATTTTAAGAATGAAAACACTTATTTATTATAAATAACCAACTTAACTTACTTCCTTAATCTCCTCAAATAAGTCAATTGGGTCTTATAATTAGGACCGGAGGAGTATTAAAATAAAAATTGACATCATCTCCTCTTTGAATTTGTCTTTTCTGTCTCTCTTCCTCTTTCTTTTCTTTCTGCCCGTCACCCTTTTCGCTTCCTCGTTTTACACCAATTAGTTAGGTTGCCACTCCTCTTCCTTTGCTTGAACCTCCAAAACATCACTCAAATTCCCTAGAAATCACACCTGTCACATCCTAAAAATTTTTATTTGGCAATAAAGGATCAAAAATTAGGATGAGGGTCAATGTAAGAACTAGACGGGGAGATGAAACAACTTTTGATATGAAACCCCGAAAAGATCCGGGCTCGCATTTTTGTAATTATCAATCTAGGAATGGCAAAACGGGAAAATTTGAGAAAAATTGCAGAAAATCCCTGAAAATAGAAAAGTATAGAGTAGAGGTTTTGGAAACTCATTTGAGGCCCAAAAGGTGGAATTTCGGTGAAAATAAATTATTACAGGATTTCCCGTAAACAGAGGTTTTTCGGAAAATTATTGGGGAAATGAAGGAAAATAATTATTTTAATAAGTTAGAGGCCTCAATAAATTTGGAAGATTAATAGAAAATTCATCTAAATATGTTTTTGAATTTATAAAATTTGTTTTAGACCTTGGAAGCTCAGGAATTAATTTTAGAGAATTTATTTTCCCTCAGATTTACCGATAAAGGCCTAATCAGAGAAAATTCAAAATAAATACCTAGAGGTAGTGAAAAATTATGAAAATTTCCAAATCATGCTCTCATATTAAAATGTGAATTATCATAGAGAGAAATGAATTTTTGGAGGTTTGGAAAAATTATGGAATGTTACTAGTGAATAGTAACCGATAAAGTTTCAAATCAATTTGGGATAGTTATTTGGTTTGTATGCCATATTTTTAGGCCAGACCAAACCATTTGTGGGGCCCAAAATGGACCCATTAAAGATCCAATTTTGTGCACTTTCCAGATTCCACTATTTTTATTAAATAAAATGTGAAATTAAGAGATATTTTTGTGGAAAAATCTAGAGAAATACCACATGGAGTGATCTGAATATTTTGGACACTTGATGGCTGCCACATACACCTCTTTAGGTGTCCAATTTCGTGCAAATCAGGAGGGAGAGGGCAGATGGATTTTTTCTCTCTATAAATACTCCTTGAAAATACAAGAAGAATGTTAGAAAATCAGGAAAAATAAGGGAAACTCTATCACTATTCATCCAGCCACCCTTGCACAAAATTTTGAGGTGTTTTAGACAAGGAATCATCCAACTTACTTCAAGGAAACAATAAGGTATGTCCAAGCATCAATATCTCTAAAGTTTTACATTGATTAAACAAGAATTTTTGCTTGGGAAAATGCTGGAAAATTCTGAGAAATTTGGTTGAGGTGTGTGATGATTAGGGAAGGATAGAAACCTTAATAATTAAGTGGAATAAGGAAGATTAAGTGATGTATGGATTGATCTTTGGATGAAAACAAAGTTAGGGTTTAAGGGAAGGAATTTCGTTCAGCACTGTTCATGCAGAAGCAATTTGATTTTGCTTGATTTGATGTTTTCAATGGCTTTAAAACATATTTTTGTGTAGGGATCTAATGTTGGAAAGTGTTTAAAATCATTGGAATCAAAAATAGAATTTTTGGAAGCATATAGCCCCCTATTTGGCCAAGAGGAGTTCATGGGGAAGGAGTTTGAATTTTAAAAATCTGATTGCACCATTGGATTCCTCATGAAAAATTGTGTAGGATTGAGTCATGAGATGGTTGATTCTAAAGGAGGAATCAATTTGTTAAAAATCAAAGACAAAGGGGGGAAATTGTTAAGTAATGTTAAAGTGTTAGAACTAAGTTGTCTTGTGATTAATATAGCCTATGTTTATACTTGGTTTAATAGACATTGAGAGGAGGAATTAAGGAGAAGCATTGCTCCTTGGAGGAATTAGTTAGACAAGCTTTGCAAAGGTAGCTTTGAATTATAATTTGATTGTTTATCTTGCTTGTTTGTTGTGATTTGTTGTTGCTTGGATTTGGAGGAATTTTGTGGTGACTTTGATTGTTGATTGACATTGGTTATGCTTTGGCCAAATGCTTTGTGGTATGTCAATGTGGATGATATAATGTTCCTCTCCTTGCATGATATTTGGCATGAATTCCTATGAGTTGGGAATGAATTGAATTGCATGACATATCACAATTTAACTTGCAATGATTTACATGATAATTATAATTCATATGCTACTGAGATTTCTTTGAAATCTCATTCCTCCTATGTCATTTTATGCACTAATTAGGAAGTGGACCAAGCATGGATCAAGGCAAGGAATTGGTATTGGGATAGTGGAGCAATATGTAATTAATGTTGTTATGTTATGTTGTGTAAGGTAACATTGAACTTTATGTAATAGTTGTATCTAGTTATGGATGATGTTATGATGTGTATTATACTTTATTCTCATGCCCTAATATTGGAATTATGCATGGTACATTATGGACTGGATGTGGAAAAAGGAAAAGGGGAAATAAATTAAAGAAAGTGGCAATTAGGGGATAGAAATTCCCTAAAAAATGCCAAACTTGTGGCACATAAAATAATATGCAGTTGTGGGAATCTGGGCGTGAAATTTTACAGTCAAATAGATATCATTTTTAACTTTAAAAAAAGTGGTGATTCATTAAATTTAGAGTTGTGTGCTAAGAGTTATGCTCTTTCAAAGTTGGGCAAAAATACTGAAAAATTGAAAATTTACCAAATGAACAGTACACTTTGATGAATTTTTTGGAATTATTCTGGACAGAATTGGACCTAATGATTATTTTTCCTCCATATAACTCTTAGCAAGCTTCGTGTGGAAATTAGAACCACTTCGTTTTGATTTTTCTAGATTTAGCTATGAATTTTTCAAGTTGGCCCATTTTTGTATGAATAGTGTACGGACAGGATGAACAGTGAAATCCTGAAATTCAAAATTTTTCATCCAGAAACGTTACAAAACGATTTATATTGATTCTAATTGACATATAATGGATTATAAAGAGAGGTGTGACAACACCCACCTTTGCTGTTTACTCCTGATTTAAAGTTCCAAGTCTTCATTCATAAAAGGACCACCACCATTGTCTCGGGTTCAAACCAACACTTCTTTACGTGGCAATGATATGGACAAGGCGATGACGTGGCATCTTATGATGATGGACACATAGTGATGATGTGGACGCTAGGATGATGTGGCTCCATGAGAGAAAGGAGAAGTTGAGGTGGTGTCTAGTGATGACATGGTAGATCACAATGATGG